>NC_143021.1:62972938-63272938 GCF_055824585.1 Amblyomma mixtum | reverse complement strand
CTTAAAGGAAGGGGCAGTGTCACAAAATTCGGCGCAATTTTGGGAACAAATAAACAAAAAAAGCGCCGCGCGGACGCGTCTCGCCGACGCTAGCCGAAAGGGGTAGAAGGAAACCCCCGCTGGGCGCCTAGCGTGTGTGCGTGTGCTCTCTCCCCTCCACCACCGCTCACCGCCACGGCGCGCGCCGAGGGGATGAGTCATCCACGCCGAAGATTTCTCTAGAACATACGAGTTGCTTCTACTGCTGACGGGGGGAAAAGAGCGTATCCTTGCGTGCACTAAGACACGTCCCCGTCGCCCGTCGGCGGTGGCGCCACGCCAGAACTAGCCAGAACCTTCTCGAAACTTGAGCAAGGTATGTTGCTGGGCGAGTTGGTTGGGGAACATCTTGAGAACAAACAGCGCTTACAGACAAAGGACCAGAACAAGAAGGACACACAACTGCGCTGACTTACAACTTTTATTTGGGAAGGGAGCCGATCCGCACCGTTTATACAGAACTGGAGGGAGTGAAGCGCATGCGCAAAGATCAGGAAAGTGGGAGCACGGAAAGTGCCAAGACATAGACAAAGTATTTTTATCGTCACTGATAACCAATAACACAGCAAAAAAAAAAAAAAACCAGCGAGAAAAGCAGGGGAGACAATGGCAGGGAGCGTTAAGAAACAAATCTAAAAAATCTAAAAGATCCTGAAGAAGCCAACAACCAACACGGCTAAACGAATGACGATGAAAGGTGACAAAGATAAAGGCACTAAAAACTGAACAGACTGAAGCATAAAAGGTGCAGGAAAAGCCTGCGGAAGATGTAAAAAATCGGCACGGCTGAAAGATGACAGAATTAAAAGCGTTAAAACAGATAAAAGCAAAAACCTGAGAAGCCGATGAGTATAAAAACAAGCAGGAAAGGTGGTCACTAAAAAAAATGAAATTGAACAGACAACAGATCTCTAAAAACAAGCAATGAATCGTAAAAACGTGTGGGCGATAAAACCTAAGGTGAGAACAGAAAACTTTTTACAGAAATGTTTAGGATAAAAAAAATCGAAAAAAAACACGGGAAAAACCAAAAGAATGCGCTGTATCAAATCGAAGCAGAGAGGAATGAACACTCTTTGTCTAACAGGGCAACTGACGGCGTGCTAACGCACTCATCTTTTAGCTTGATAATAGTGGCCGCTTCAATGATTTCGCGGGTCAGTTGACGGCGTGCTAACGCATTCATCTTTTAGCTTGATAATAGTGGCCGCTTCAATGATTTCGCGGGTCAGTTGATTTAAGTTTTTCGCCAGAATATCTGTTTCCTTGAAAGTGGGGGAGATGCGACGGCAAGGACTGCAATCACGGCAGTGGATGGCCAAATTACCGGACCTTTTATCCTCAGCAGTAGCTTTATGCTCTAGTAACCGCTTGTTACTCACCGTCTTTCTAGACTCTGCAGAAGGGTCAATGGCTCTGGGGAAAAAATTCCAGACTGCACAATTAAGCATCGGGATCCGTTTGTTGCTTGCGCATCGGGCGTTGTCTATTCGATACCTTTACCCTGCGGCAGGAAGTACATCGGCCAAACAGGCCGATGTATTAACAAGCGGTTACTAGAGCATAAAGCTACTGCTGAGGATAAAAGGTCCGGTAATTTGGCCATCCACTGCCGTGATTGCAGTCCTTGCCGTCGCATCTCCCCACTTTCAAGGAAACAGATATTCTGGCGAAAAACTTAAATCAACTGACCCGCGAAATCATTGAAGCGGCCACTATTATCAAGCTAAAAGATGAGTGCGTTAGCACGCCGTCAGTTGCCCTGTTAGACAAAGAGTGTTCATTCCTCTCTGCTTCGATTTGATACAGCGCATTCTTTTGGTTTTTCCCGTGTTTTTTTTCGATTTTTTTTATCCTAAACATTTCTGTAAAAAGTTTTCTGTTCTCACCTTAGGTTTTATCGCCCACACGTTTTACGATTCATTGCTTGTTTTTAGAGATCTGTTGTCTGTTCAATTTCATTTTTTTTAGTGACCACCTTTCCTGCTTGTTTTTATACTCATCGGCTTCTCAGGTTTTTGCTTTTATCTGTTTTAACGCTTTTAATTCTGTCATCTTTCAGCCGTGCCGATTTTTTACATCTTCCGCAGGCTTTTCCTGCACCTTTTATGCTTCAGTCTGTTCAGTTTTTAGTGCCTTTATCTTTGTCACCTTTCATCGTCATTCGTTTAGCCGTGTTGGTTGTTGGCTTCTTCAGGATCTTTTAGATTTTTTAGATTTGTTTCTTAACGCTCCCTGCCATTGTCTCCCCTGCTTTTCTCGCTGGCTTTTTTTTTTTTTTTGCTGTGTTATTGGTTATCAGTGACGATAAAAATACTTGGTCTATGTGTTGGCACTTTCCGTGCTCCCACTTTCCTGATCTTTGCGCATGCGCTTCACTCCCTCCAGTTCTGTATAAAAGGTGCGGATCGGCTCCCTTCCCAAATAAAAGTTGTAAGTCAGCGCAGTTGTGTGTCCTTCTTGTTCTGGTCCTTTGTCTGTAAGCGCTGTTTGTTCTCAAGATCTTCTCGAAACGTCTCCCAACTTTGGCCAATGAGGACGCGCGGCCGGCGAGAGAAAGGAAGGGAGACTGCAAGGGAGATGCTGCGTGTATGTGCGCGCCTACTCTGGCGCGTAGAACAAACAGACGTGCAAGCGTGGCTATAAAAAAGGGCGTTGACCGCTATCAGTCAGTCCGGACCGCCGTTTAAGCTTCATCGAAGCGCGCCCGTTAGACTCCCAGGAAAACACCACTCGGCCAGCATCGTACCATCGAGGCAACGTTCGCCAGTCTGCGGGACGGCATCGTCGTGGAACTCTTGTCGTCGGACTGCCGCAGTGCCCGCTGAACAAATTGTGTTTTGTTCGTCTATCTCTCTCTCTTGTGTTAGTGCACTTTAGGTGCAATATTCCCTGGGGTATTGTATTCTCTCTCGAGTTTAACTTTGCACCCGTTGCATTCTTTTGTTAATCACTTTTTATGTGTTTGTACTAGTGATTGTGAAATCCTCTGTATCGTCTCTTTGCTGTATAAACTTTGTTTTGTTTGTGAACCTTTGGCTCCGACCCATTCTCTGGCTTGCGACCGGCGAAAGCTGGGCACCGAACGCCCAAAAACCTCTTGTCACTTGGTAGCTGGTCTCCGCTGAGCTTGCCACGCTGAGTCGAGGGCATCTCCTTTGAGTCCGAGATCGCTACCGCCACACGCTTCTAAGGGTGTCTGGGAACTTCCCACGTAAAAGTGCGCGAAGTCTGGGTGACATACGGAGCCTTGAGGAAACCAGGGTGTTAAAGGACATACAAGTGATGGTTGGTTTATGGGGTTTAACGTCCCAAAGCGACTAAGGCTATGAGAGACGCCGTAGCGGAGGGCTCCGGAAATTTCGACCACCTGGGGTTCTTTAACGTGCACTGACATCGCACAGACATACAAGTGAGTCACAGTCATTAATGCAACGTACTGAATACGGTCTTGCAAAAAACACTCAATCGATTTCATTAGGTTAGTATCAAAATTTAGTTTGCTTAGCTTCAAAAGTAGTAGTTGATGTGACGCAGTATGAAATACCAGCGTAAAATAGATGAAAATGCAATCCACGAATGGTGAAGAACCCTAAAGTAGAAGAAAAAGTTAGCAAAAGCGAGAACTTGAGTTTCGCAGGAATGGTGTCTGCGAAAACCGTGGTGATTAAGTGTGACGAAAATGTCAGATTCAATATGATACATAAGACTAGGATATATTACGTTTTCAAGCAGCTTGCATGTAACAGACGTTAATGAGACTGGTTTGCAGTTGTGGGGGCTACAGACGTCGCCAGATTTATGCATCACAACGACATTTCCCACCGTCCAGTCGTGGGGAACGTGGCGCTGTCCAATGACTGCGAAAAGACATGCGACAATATTATGGATGAGTAAAGCTGGGTGCTTTTCAGAAATTTGTAGTTAATACCATCGGTACCAGCCGACAATGAAATTTTTGCAACTTGAATATTTCTTCGGTGGCGGTGTCGTTCACGCATTTCTAGCTGTTCACGCAGGTGATTTCTTGCAATGCTTCATGCCAATATTTATTTTTATTTATTTTATTTAGAGATACTGTCAATATACTGGGGATTTTAACAGGAAGCACAGGAAGTATATTCTTGTAGCAATCGGCCAGCCTGCTCGGAAGTTACGGCGATGGCAAATGCATCACTCTGACATTGGTGAAAACAGCGCGAAAGATGAAGCCCGAAGTCGTTTCGCCTTCGGGCTTCTTCTTTCGCGCTGTTTTCACCAATGTCAGAATCGACCAACTAGCCCAGCAAAAAGTTCTGCATCACTCCTCCGACCGCCTTGGAACCTGAAAGAAGACATTGACTGGGCAGAGTGCAACGCCGCCGCCTTTGGACGCTGCGAGCTTCCATTCAAAGAACCCTGCGCTGCCAACGAGCACTACAGTGTACCAGAAGCGCGAAGCTTCAGTGCATCGGTGGGGCGTGGAACCGGCTCTGAGATGGCGGCGTCGTTCACGCACTACTTGCTGTTCACGCAGGTCAGTTGCACAAATATGTGTAGCGCCTATCCAGTTTTCACTCTGCCGGTTCCACCCCCTGTGCTTTTTGCTAGCTAGTGTTCGGTCTCACGCAGTCGGCGGCACTCTTTTGAGTCGATAACGGCGTCGTTTTGTGCTTGTGTGTCGACTCGCTTTTTACTTGTTGTTATTGTTCATTTGTGGAGACGTAGAGTTGAACCGGGGCCCTAATGATACTATTCTGCAGCAGCTTTTGTCTGGACAAAACGAAATTAAAAAATAAATTAGTTACCATGGAAGCGCACCAGGCAGAACATAAGTCAGCCATGGCGTTGCTCAATACATGGTTAACTACACTAGAGTCTAGAATGACCAAACTTAAAGAAATTCAAAATGTTGTTGCTGACTGCAAGACGCAATGCGAAATACATCAGTCCGAGCTTCAGTCGATAATCACTAAAGTCGATGATCTCGAAAACAGGAGCAGCCGATGCAATCGTATTTTTTTTTGCATTGATGATAACGAAGAACATGAAACATTTGATGTGGCTGAAAAAAGCGTCTTGAAAATGCCGGAAAGATTTAGGCCTTGATCAAGTGCAGATAAAAGGGCTCACCGCCTTGGGAAGTTCAGCGAAGGAAAAAATTCACCAGTGATTGTATACATCATGATATACAAAGATAAGCAGGCTGTACTTACAAATGCTAAGAAGTTAAAAGGAAAAGAAAGTATTTGTGGGAATACGCCAAACAGCAAAAGAAGCCCACAGATAAAGTACATGTAAAGTATGACGCACTGAATTTGAACAAACTAAGATACGCTTACAACGAAGCGCTCGGGTAAGGTCGTCAGGGACAACTGCCAGCACCCATCAAACTAATATTGTCACGTAGTGGTGACTGCAGTCCAGCGAACAGGAAAACAACGAGGACGTCTTCGAAACGGAGGTCCTTATTTGGGCTGACTTGCGCCGGCAAAGAACTGAATAACTCGGCGGCAGAGTAGCAACAAGCGTGCTCGGCGGTCGTCGAACAGAATGCCCGCCGCTGTCGGCCGTGCTCTTTTTAAAGCTGATAGCGAACCTTCCAGATAAAGCGTGGAAGTTACTAGAACATTCTGGCACAAAGTACAATCGGCTCCGCCTGGATGCGATCAATCGAGATAATTCTAGGCGCATCTTGCGTCACAAAAGAAGCGATAAAACGGCGTGCCGGCAGCCTTGAAGCATGAACAAATAAACACAAGAAACAAACGCTACAAAGATTCGCGGCATTACTCTCCTCTCAAAGAAGCATCGACTCGATGCTTTAGAACATAATGCGGCTATCAACAATCCAAAACGGATCGTGCAAAAATAAACAGCGAATGTGGAAATACGGCGTCCTTTAGCGTGCAGATAGGGCTTTAGGCGTACGACATGGACTACTTCTGGTCGTACGCGGCGTCGCTGGGATGCAGTCATTTGGTCAGGGACGACTTCATAGTCCAATTCACCTAACCGAAGAAGAACTTTGTACGAGCCGAAATAGCGTCGCAAAAGCTTTTCACTCAATCCTCGGCGGCGAATGGGCGTTCAAACCCAGACTCGGTCTCCTGGCTTGTATTGTCTTGTATTGGCTTGTCTTCGTAGGTTGTAGCGTGTGGCGTGGGTCCGCTGCTGGTCATTGATCCTTAATCGGGCAAGTCTTCGGGCTTCTTCTGCGCGTTGTAGGAAGGCGGCGACGTCGACGTTATCTTCTTCGGTAACATTCGGCAGCATGGCGTCCAGCGTGGTCGTGGCCTCTTTGCCATGGACGAGCCTAAAAGGAGTCATCTGGGTGGTCTCCTGCACTGCGGTGTTGTAGGCGAAGACTACCTAGGGCAAGATGACGTCCCAGGTCTTGTGTTCGGCATCGACATACATCGCGAGCATATCGGCGATGGTTTTGTTGAGGCGCTCGGTCAGTCCGTTGGTCAGCGGGTGGTATGCTGTTGTTCTCCGGTGGCTGGTTTGGCTGTAATGGAGGATGGCTTGCGTCAGTTCCGCCGTGAATGCTGTTCCTCTGTCAGTGATGAGCACATCGGGGGCGCCGTGTCGCAGAAGAATGTTCTCCACGAAAAATTTGGCGACTTCTGCTGCTGTTCCGAGGTAAGGCTTTTGCCTCGGCGTAGCGGGTCAGGTAGTCGGTCGCTATAATGATCCACTTATTTCCAGATGTTGATTTCGGGAAAGGGCCAAGTAAGTCCATGCCGATCTGCTGAAAGGGCCTTGAGGGGGGTTAAATGGGGTTCAGAAATCCTGCTGGTCGGGTTGGAGGGGTCTTTCGTCGCTGACAATCTCGACAGGTTTTCACATAATGTGCGACATCGGCAGACAGTCGGGGCCAGTAATACTTGTCTTGAATGCGGCGGAGGGTGCGAGAAAACCCGAGATGTCCAGCTGTCGGCACGTCGTGTGAGGCCTGAAGAACTTCTCCGCGGAGATTTACAGGTACAACTAGGAGGTAGGCTGTCTTGTTCGCTGCAAAATTCTTCTGCATGAGGACATCGTTCTGTAAACAGAACGAAGACAATCCTCGCTTGAACGAGGCGGGGGGTGAAGAAACCTTGCCTTCCAAGTATTCGATGAGGCATTTTATGTCGGGGTCCGTGCGTTGCTGTTGTGCAAAAGAGCTGGAGCTGATGGGTCCCAAGAAGGCCTCCTCATCGTCGTCCGGCGGCGGTGCATCTACGGGGGCTCGTGACAGGCAGTCGGCGTCAGAGTGCTTGCGTCCGGACTTGTAAACGACGGTTACATCAGACTCCTGGAGCCGCAGGCTCCATCGAGCGAGGCGGCCGGAGGGGCACTTCAAACTGGCGAGCCAGCACAGTGCGTGGTGATCGCTGACCACCTTGAACGGTCGTCCTTACAGGTAGGGGCGGAATTTCGACGTATCCCAGATGATGGCAAGGCGCTCCTTCTCAGTTGTCGAATAATTAGCTTCGGCTTTGGACAAGGAACGGCTAGCGTGCGCGATGACCTTCCCCACTCCGTCAAATTTCTGAACGAGGACAGCACCTAGGCCTACACTCTTGCGTCGGTATGAATTTCAGTCTCAGCGTTTTCATCGAAGTGCGCGAGGATCGGTGGGGACTGTAAACGACGCTGAAGTTCCTTGAAGGCTTCTACTTGCGGCGCTTCCCATCTTAACGGCACGTCTGCCTTTGTCAGGTGGGTCAGTGGCTCGGTGATGCGCGAAAAATTCTTAACAAACCGTCGGTAGTACGCGCACAGTCCGAGGAATCTGCGCACAGCTTTCTTATCGGCCGGTGATGGAAACATTGCGATAGCAGCGGTTTTCTGCGGGTCTGGCCGTACTCCCTCCTTACAAACGATGTGGCCTAGAAACCGCAGCTCTTCATAGGCAAAGTGGCAATTCTCTGCTTTCAAAGTTAGGCCGGACGATTTGATTGCGTCTAGTACTGTTTGAAGCCTTTTTAGGTGTTCCTCGAATTTCGAGGCGAAGACAACGACGTCATCTAAATATACCAGACAAATCTGCCACTTCAGGCCTACCAGCACTGTATCCATTAATCACTGAAATGTGGCTGGTGCGGAACAGAGACCAAATGGCATCACTTTGAACTCGAAGAGGCCATCTGGAGGGATCAATGCGGTCCTCTCGCGATCTTTTTCATCGACCTCAATTTGCCAGTAGCCGCTCTTGAGATCCATCGATGAGAAATACCTGGCGTTGCAGAGCCGGTCCAGTGTGTCGTCGATGCGAGGGATGGGGTAGACGTCCTTTTTTGTGATGTTGTTCAAGCGCCGGTGATGAACGCAAAATCGAAGTTCACCTTCTTTCTTTCTCACTAGAACAACAGGTGCCGCCCAGGGGCTCTTTGAAGGCTGGATAACGTCGTCGCGCAGCATTTCTTCCACTTGGTCTCGGATGGCCTGTCGTTCTCGCGGCGACACTCGGTAGGGGCTCTGGCGGAGAGGCCGGGCGTGCTGGTCGGGTATAATTCGATGCTTGGCAATTGGCATTTGTCGGACCTTCGGCGATGACGAGCAGCACTCGTTGTCGCTTCGAAGGGGATTGCGGATCTGGTCTTGTCTGTTCCGGGGCAGGGCTAGATTTATGTCGAAAGTGGGCGAGTTGTCTTGGTCAGGCGTATCTGGGGATGGGTCGAAGAGGGCGAAGAAATCTTGTACGTCGGATATTATGTCGAGGAAAGCAATCCTCGTTCATTTGCTAATGTGCCGGTGTTCTTCACTAAAGTTAGTCAGCAGTACTTCGGCTTGGCCTTTGCGGAAATGTGCGATGCCTCTTGCGATGCCGATTCCTCGGTCGAGAAGCAACTGCATGCTCCCCTCGATAATGGCTTCAGAGTCACTCGCTTCCGTGGCGCCTACGGTGACGATGACGCTTGAGCGGGGTGGGACACTCACTTGTTCCTCCAGGACACTAAGTGCAACATTATGTTCCGGAGTTTTCATCGACGGAATGGCCTCGTCCGTGGAAAGTGTGATCAGCTTAGATCGCACGTCGATGATCGCCTGATGCTCATTGAGGAAATCCATGCCCAAGATAACTTCGCGGGAACAGTGGGTAGCACTACGAAGGTCGCAGGATAGGTATGTTCTTGAGAGACACTCGCGCTGTGCATCGTCCTGATGGCGTAATGAGGTGGCCCCCTGCGGTGCGAATTTGTGGGCCGTCCCAAGCGGTCGTTACTTTCCTCAGTTGCGCAGCGAATGGTCCGCTCATCACCAAATAATCGGCTCCTGTGTTGACTAGAGCGGTGACTTTCCGGCCGTCGATAACCAGTTCTAAGTCGGATGTCCTGGCTCTCGCGTTGCGCGTCGTCTTCGGCGTCGGGCCACGGCTTCGTCGGATATGTGAATTGTGGTCGAAGCTGTTCGTGATGAAAGCGTCGTTTTGAAGGTGGTTCGCGTCGTGGTCGAGGTTGTCGTTGTATGCGGCGTCGGCGTAGTGGGTGTGGCGTCTTTATACGGCGTGGTCGCTGGAGGATCTTCGTCATTTCCTCGGCAAGCAACCTGACCTCCACATGTTGCTTTGTTTAGTTTCCCCTCCGGGGGCTAGGGGACTTTCCTCTGACAGCCGCGGCGTAGCTGCGGCCCGGTGATGCAAAACGTGCGGTGGACGGCGAAGGGGAGTGGAAAAGACGGCTTGACGACGCGTACTCCCCTCTACGCAGGTAGCAATCGATTTCCCGTGGTCGCTGGCCGGGGAGCGGTCATGGGGCGTCGATGGCAACACCTCGCAGGCCGATGCGCCTGTAAGGGCAGTGGCGAAGTATGTGCCCGGCATGGCCACAATGGAAACACAGTGGGCGGTTTTCGGGAGTCCGCCACTCGTCGCATTTCCTAAAGCTGTTGCGTCGCTCGTAATATGGGCGCACGGGAGTTTGGGGCCGTCGTTCTTGTAGAGCCGGTGCGCGTCGAAAAGGAGTTGGGGGGTCTTGTCGAGGCGGGAGACTGCGCAGTGCTGCAGTGTAGCTTCCTTTGGTGTCGTTGGTGATGGGGAGCCAAGTGCATGATGTACTTCTTCACGGATGATGTCCGTGAGCGACGACACCCGAGTCTCCAGCGTCGGCTGTGTTGGGGATGGCAGCAGTCGGCGAAGTTCTTCGCGAACCATTTCGCGTATTATATCTCGAAGGTTATCCCATCTTGTAGGGCTATCTTCTGGCAGGCTTGCCGACAGCACTTCAAGTGGTCTGTTGTAGTCGCGGTGGGGGCATCAAGGGTTAGAGGGAAACAAAACTGCGCGAAGAAGACGGGACAAAAGAAAGGCACGAATACACACACACAAAGCCCAAGGGTCTTTTCGATTGTTGAAGCTTCAGCTACAAACTCGGCGGCGGTTGTTGGAGGAACCCTGATCAGTCCAGCGAAGAGTTGTTCCTTCACGCCTCGCATTAGGAGAGTTTCTATTCTTCGTGCTTCATAGGTGCTTCATGTCTTCCACATACGCAATCACGGTCTCGTTTGGGCGTTGAAATCGCGACTGCAGCAGGATCTCCGTCTTTCCTTGCGTACGACGCTAGTGAACGTAGCCAGTAGTTGCTTCTTGAAGGTCGCCCAGGTCGTGAGGGAAGATTCGTGGTTTTCAAACCACGTTCTGGTGGAGCCGTCTAAAGCGAAATAAACGTTCCGAAGCTTAGTGCTGTCGTCCCAGGCGTTCAGCGCTGCTACACGTTCGTACATGTCCAGCCAGTCTTCCCCATCTTCGTGTGGTTCTCCACGAAAAGTCGCTGGCTCACGGGGCTGGCAAAGCACGACGGGCGTTGGCTGTGCACCAGGTTCCATCTTGAGGGGCATAGCAGGTTAGCACCTCCAACAGATGTCACGTAGTGGTAACTGCAGTCCGGCGAACAGGAAAACAGCGAGGACGTCTTCGAAACGGAACTCTTTATTCGGGCTGACTTGCGCCCGCAAAGGACTGAATCACTCGGCGGCGGCGTGGAAAGAGAAGTTTATTTTTTTCGAAAGCAACAAAAATCCCAAACAAAACGGTTGAACTCAAATCTTTCAATGGGCGCATTTGTTTTTCAGTCCCGGACTGTCCGGGACTACTTGCGGACTCGCGTCCGGTATTTGTTTTTCTCGGGCAGCCCGAAAGCTCCGCCTACCTGCCTGCATCGCCATAGCAACGCGTTCGTTTTTAGCCTATGGCAGTCCGCGGGCTGCTTAGGGCTGCTGAGAAGGCAGCAGACGGTAGCTGCGCGCCGCGCTGGCAGCCATATTGAGTTAGACTCCGTGTGCATTTTGAGTATTTTTCGTGTTCTTGGAGGTCGATATCATGCGTTAAACCTTCACATGAGCTCCGTAGCTGCTCTCTGAGCCATCGCAATACTTTTTTTTCTTGCATCTTCGTTTATTTTCTTGAAATCCACCGCACAGGGACGCGCGTTCGAAGCTGCGAGCGCATATTGTTTGCTCGTGTCGTCAAGAGGTTCTCGTTCGCTTGTTTTGCGACATGCTGTCTGTACGCTTATCTGAAAGCATCGCAGGTGAACCACTCGTATACTGGAGCAGCTATAGAGCTTGTTGTCAACATTTTTGCGAAGGCTTTCGTCTATCCGCCTTTCCGCAACGAGTTCGGCTACTTTGTGCGAACTTCGCCGCAAGCAGTAGCGGCGAGCATACCTCCGAAGCTGAGTTCTGTAATGCACCAACGTTAAGCTGGCAGTACAGTCTTCAAATCGACTCTGTATCATGATCGAGCGCACGGCGTTGCTTCGGCGTCGTGGTGGCCGTGGCTTGCTTCGTCTGCTAGCAGGTGACAGCGGCCTTGTACGGTAACCGAGGGGGAGCCCGGCTCTGGCGCCGAGTTTGAAAGCAGCCTATGGCAAGTAGGTCATGTGACCATGACGTTGTTTCCTGTCAGAGCGGAAGCCGAGACCTGTCAGCAAGTAGTCCGGGACTGGAAAAACAAATGCGGCCAATATTGTCACGTAGTGGTGACTGCAGTCCGGCGAACAGGAAAACAACGAGGATGTCTTCGAAACGGAAATCTTTATTTTGGCTGACTTGCGCCCGCAAAGAACTGAATCACTCGGCGGTGGCGTAGCAACAAGCGTGCTCGGCGGTCGTCGAACAGAATGCCCGCCGCTGTCTGCCGTGCTCTTTTTAAAGCTGATAACAAACCTTCCAGATAAAGCGTGGAAGTTACTAGAACATTCTGGCACAAAGTAGAATCGGCTCCGCCTGGATGCGATCAATCGAGATAATTCTAGGCGCGTCTTGCGTCACAAACGAAGCGATAAAGCGGCGTGCCGGCAGCCTTGAAGCGTGAACAAATAAACACAACAAACAAACGCTACAACGATTCCCGGCAATATAGACTTTCATTCTTGATAGTGGATTGCCGATGCATTCAACACAATAATTTCAACACCGCATGCTACACACGGACACAGGCCGAGAAAACACACACACGAGCGCCGAACAGCAACTTGATTTGAGAAAGGCGCTAACCTCTACATTATACCCTCAAGGAAACGCCCACCAGTGTAAAACTAGAATAACGGCACGTGTCAAGCCACAGGCAAGATAAAATGTTCAACAATTAAGCATACAATAGACCGTAAAAAAAGAAGAAAGATTGCAAGAAGCAGCGAGAAGAACTTATTTCATTTGCCCTTTTTCCTGCGTAACAAACAGTGGGCAAAAATCGTTATTAAAAGTGGTAAAAGCACAAATCACGATAACAAAGCATGAAGATGACCGAATTGATATACACGAGAGCCAACAACTAACACGGCTAAACAAGAAAAAGTGGTGGCAAATAAGATGTAAAAGTGCTAACACGAAGACAAAAAGAGAAAAACCAGAGGTGCAAAAAAAAGTGAGTAAAAGTAAAAGTAAAAACGAAGGAAGAACCACCGGAAAAAAACCAGGTTAAAATCACATATAACCAGACAGCAAAGCTATCCCTTTGTTTGAAAGTGAAACGGAAGGCGTACTGACGCATTCTCTTGATGTTAGAAATCTTGGCTGCTTCTATTAATTCGCGAGTCAGCTGGTAGGATGGTTGTTCTTTCGAACACAGGGATGCATTCTTCATTAGAACCTGGTTTGTTACGTTTGCAATTCTTACAGTGCACTGGCAAGTTCCTGAGTGATGAACCTGATAGATCCCTTGGATGTTCCATTAGTCTTTCATTGATACATCGGCCTTTTTGGCTGATGTACGCCTTCCCACACGAAAGAAGGATCGGGTAGACTACTCCCTCTGCACACGTGACCAAGGGATCTCTGTGCCGCGTGGTACAACCGGTGTTAATTTTTGTCGTTGCAATGATTCTCGGCACAGTGTGGAAAGGCGCTGGGGGGCCATGAAAACCACATCAACACCGGCCTTTTTTTCCTATTTTTTTTCAAGGTTATGTGATATTGTGTGATTATATGGAACAACAGCAACCTTTTTATTTCGCTGCCGCAGGTCAGCTGAAGCGTCAGTAACCGTGCACTAAATGTTTCGTAACATATTTTTCGCAACAGAAGTGAGTACTTCTTGTGGATAACCTGAGTTCGTCAGCCTGCACACCTGGACTGAAAAACTTTCTTCTAGCTTATGCTTGCATGTTTTTGTTAAGGCGTTGTTCAAAGTAGACTGTGCAATATTTCTTTTAACTAACTCTGAGTGGGCGGAGTCATATGCCAGGATGGGTTTTTTGCCCCTTGGCTAAAAAGCCGAGCATACGTGGACCGGCGTGAAAAAAAGTCTGATTTCTAGGAATCTAATGGAACTGTTGTCCGGTATTTCATGCGTTAGTCCAGAGGAGCCAATGTTGTTTGAAACACACTGAGGACATGAGTCACTTCATGTAGAAAAGATTCGGTGTCGCAGTCGCAAAGAACTAAAACATCGTCTACACATCGGAAAACTTTAAGAATGCATGTGTGTTCAAGGTTGCCCCTCAAAGCTCGGTCGTGCATGGCAAGGTAACGGTCACTGAGGACTGGAGCAATGCAAGATCCGATACAGATCCCGTTCTTTTGAACGAACCGGGACCCGTTCCACTTCGCGAATTGTTGAACTTAGGTACACCGAAAGTAGCTCCAAAAAACCGTCAACAGATATGCCAGACTGATTTTGAAAAGGAACAGCGCCGTAGTAATCAATAGCCTCGCGTACACATTTCATAAAGTCATCCTTAGGTATTGAATAAAATAAATCTTTGACGTCAATGGAGAACCCTTGAAGGGCCTTGCTATGGTTGTCGTTCAGAAAATCAACGACTTCTGCATTTTTCACTTGAAAAGGCTCATTTATGGGAAGGAGGTTCAGCTTATCTTGTAAGAATATTGCAGCGTCTTTTTGCCAGGTCTTTTTTTTCTGAAACTATAACGCGCAGAGGGTATCCAACCTTATGCGTTTTTACCGTAAAGAACATTTCTAGACGGGTATTTTTGTTATTATCTATTGCTCAAGTCACCTTCCCCAGGTTCAACCGTTCGCATAATCTTTTTGCCGTGCTTCTTATCTTGGTCAAACAAACATCAGGAAACTTTACGAAGGCAGACTGGACGGCTTCATCAGCCTTAGAAAACATAGACGCTTTGCGGTAGGATCGCAAATCCTCCTTCTTTATCGGCAGTTAGCAAAAATTAATTTCTCGCTGCTTCTTGTAATCTTTCTTCTTTGCGGTCTACTGTATGCTTAACTATTGAACATTTCATCTTGCTTGTGGCTTGACACCTGCTATGATTCTAGTTTTACCCTGGTGGGTGGTTCATTGAGGGTATATAGGTAGAGGTTGGCGCCTTTCTCGAATAAAGTTGCAGTTCAGAGCTCGTGTGTGTGTTTTCTCGTCCTGCGTCCGTGGTTTGGTTTGGTTTATGGGGTTTAACGTCCCAAAGCGACAAAGGCTATGAGAGACGCGGTAGTGGAGGGCTCCGGAAATTTCGACCACCTGGGGTTCTTTAACGTGCACTGACATCGCACAGTACACGGGCCTCGAATTTCTCCTCCAAAGAAATCCAGCCGCCGCGGCCGGGATCGAACCCGCGTCTTTCGGGCCAGCAGCCGAGCACCATAGCCACTAAGCCACCGCGGCGGCGTCCTGGGTCCGTGTGTAGCATGCGCTGTTGAAATTATTATGAATGATCAACTAGCCCATCAGCTCACTCTATTCAAGACAAAATTGATGAATTTTCAGATTTGGTTGACATAGTGGAGCCTTCTATGATTTTATGCTCAGTTGGATGTTGGTTGGATGCTGATATAGCTGGTTTGGTTTGCTTTGGTGTATTGGGGTTTAACGTCCCAAAGCGACTGAGGCTATGAGAGACGCCGTAGTGAAGGGCTCCGGAAATTTCGACCACCTGGGGTTCTTTAACGTGCACTGACATCGCACAGCACACGGGCCTCCAGAATTTCGCCTTCAAGAAATTCAGCCGCCGCGGCCGGGATCGAACCCGCGTGTTTCGGGTCAGCAGCCGAGCGCCGTAACCACTGAGCCACCGCGGCGGATCTGGATGCTGATATAGCTGACAGTGAAGTATTTCTTTTACGCTACATATGTTATCGAAAAGATCGCGATGGCCGTGGCGGAGGCGTTTTTATTCTAGTCAGTAAAAAAAAAATTATTCCCGCAACATTGATATTGATGTTGGTGAAATCGAGGCAGTGTGGGTACAAACCAGGTTGCAAAACGGAAAAACGGTGTCGGTATGTTCATTCTATAGACCCCCCCAGGTAGTTACAAATGTCCTCTGCAAATTAAAAGAATCGGTGGAAACTATTAATACTGACTGTTTGATCTTTGGTGGCGATTTCAATCTGCTAGAAATAAATTGGTCACAGCAGACCTCGTTGCCTAATATCAAGAGCGGGTCCGGAAAAAAAATGGTGGAGATTTGTAGCTCCTTTATACTAACCCAATTGTTCTAAGAACACACCAGTGGGAACAATGTTTTAGACCTGGTGCTGACCAAATAACCTGGGGCCACGGTCCACACTAGTACTACCGGGTATAAGCACTCATTTGGCTGTTATGTGCGAAATGAATTTACAATATGTAAGGTTCGCTAAAAAGAAAGAGCGGCGCATATATACGTACGTAAAAGCACGCGCGGCAGAAGTCTCGTTTTCACTTGATAGGTACTTGGATGTGTATGAAATATTAGCCGAATCTCAAAGCGTGCAGAATTTGTGGAACACATTCAAAACAAAAGTTTTTCAGCTGCGTGACCAGTATGCGCCGTCTTGGGTAATGATGCAGCGGCGCTGCAAAAGTAAACCTTGGTGTACAAGAGAGGTACGGAGAGCAATCCAAAAACGAAAAAGCGCTTATGCGCCTTCAAAAAGAATCCTTCAGTAAAGCAAAAGCGAAAATTGGAAGCCATAAGTGAAGAACTGAACACCGTTCTTAATCGTGCGAAGGATACACACTCTGACTCATTTCATTTCAGAGAACACCTCAGATAACTGTGGCAGCTTATCAAAAGAAATGGTAAAGATGACGTTTCTAATTCCACCACTTGCCGTCAACGATGACATTATTGATGGAATCCTACACAAAGCCGAATGCTTTAGCTCGTTCTTTAAGTCTGTGGTTTCTGCCCATAGGAAAAAAAACGAACACTAGTTCATTCCGGTGCAGTACTCGGTGAGCGAATGGATGATATTGTTATCGATAAACACGGCATTGAGACAATATTACACCGGCTCGGTAAGTTCAAAGCCACCGGCCCTGATGGACTGCCATCTGGCTTGCTTTTCGCTTGCGCTAATTCTTTTTCCAAATTCTTGCACACCTTTTTTTTTTGTAAATCACTGCAAGAGAGCGCTTTGCACTAGACTGGAAAGTAGAAAATGTTGTACCAGTGCACAAATGAGGACCTCGGAATACCGTTAGCAATTACCGACCAGTGTATTAATCAAGTGCCGCTTGTAAAGTTCTCGGACATGTGTTTTACACTAGCCTCATTCATCATCTGAATAAATACCATCTATTGAATCCTCAACAGCACGGTTTTCTTGCGGCTTTTCTTGTATACCTAGCTTACAAAATTAACCCATGATATAGCAGGTGCTTTAGATCAAGGGATTGTTGTTGACTGTGTGTTCTTGGACTTTAGAAATGCTTTTAATGTTGTTTCCCACTCGCTGTTGATTGAAAAGTTTTCCTGGTGTAAAATAAATGAATTATTCGTTAAATGGATAAAAGAGTATCTTAATTTAAGAAGCCAGCAGGTGATTAGAAATGGAGAACAGTCGAATGGTTCAGTGTGCACCGCAAGGGTCTGTTCTGGGCCCACTGATGTTTTTAATATATATTAACAATCTTTGTGATTGTATTTCCTCTGGTGTATGACTATTCACGGACGGTTGTGTGATGTACAGGCAAATTACTAATCCAAATGAATGCATTGAATTACAGGAAGACTAAAATAGGGTTGCCTTATGGTGCGATACATGGGACTTGCAAATTAACCTGAACAAAACAGTGTACATGTGCTTCACTCACATCTCATGAATATGCTAATAATATTAATGGAACAAATTTAACATCACTTTCTGAGCACAAATATCTAGATGTGCGCATAACAGGCAGTCTCACATGGAATCGACATATTGATTTTACATCAACTGAAGACTGCAGAGTTTTAGGGTTCATCCGCAGAAACACGAAACGGTTGCCTGCTGAAACAAAAGCCTTAATATACAAGAGGTCGGTCCGCTCTGTACTTGAATATGCGTGCACACTGCTGGATGCATGGACAGTGAGTAATATTTGTAAATTAGAAAAAGTACAGAACATGGCAGCCCGCTTTGTATTCAGTAGCTACTCCAAGAACTTCAATGTAGCAACTGCAAAAGACAGTCTTGGCTGGGACACGCTTCACAAACGAAGAAAAATCCTCCGCCTGAAACTCTTTCAGAATATCTTCAATTCGAAAACAGGTATAGAACCCGGTCGGTACATGCTGAGTCCCAATACATTTCGTGGCGTACAGATCACGGGAACAAGGTGAAAGAAATATACTGTCGAACAGACCTCATCAAAATGTCATTTTTTCCCCGAAGTATCAGTGAATGCAATGTACTTGATTGTGATGTTGCAAATGTCGTATAAAGTGACTCTTTTGTTTCTATGCTGAATTGATTCCATTGCTGAATATTTCTGATTGTTGATGTAATTCCTGCCTTACGCTCTTGCATCGTATTCCCCTCCCCCCCTCCGCCATTGTAATGCCGTACAGGCGCTGTGGGTACACTGATCAATAAATAAATAAATAAATAAAATACCGAGAAGTGCCTATTTATTAAAAAAAATCAGAGGGCACTTTGTTGGCTGAAAGTGTGGTGAGGCGAAAGCCTTTAGCGTGGTGTTGCTGCTTATGTCACTGATGTATGGTTAAGGTGTTAATTAGGTACACAATTGTTAGTGAATCTTAAATGCTGGATGCACTGGAGGGCAGTTGGTAGGCATCCGTCTGATTCGACGCCTTTCTGCAAGCACTCTCGAGCATCCTAGACCAGGAGAACTACATATGCGTTGGCAGGAAGTAGCGTAGCCATTAGCACGCTCGGCTGCGGAATGGAAGGAAGGTAGTTCGAATCCCATTGTGCAGAAAGATTTTTTTCTGGTCTGACTAGAAAAAACGAGACACTTCTGCTGACAACACTCTGCTGACAACCTTCTGTCTACAACCTTCTACCTACAACGATGAGGCATTAAAGGCTTTCGCCTTAATACAGACAGGGTTCATCTGTAAGAAGTCGTGTGCAGAAATAATTGGCAAGGTTACTGATGCAGCATGTAAAAACGATGAGGAAAATGTGTTACTTAGTAGGATTCAGCGCTACCTATCTGGAACAAAAAATCCTCGATCGTCCTTGAAGCAAACTTCTCGAGATTCACGCATGCTAACAACGGTCAAAAACTTGCGCGAGTTTCAAGTAAGCAGGAAGGGTTGTATGAAGAGGGCATGTTTATTCTGCGCTGCAGTACACTGATACCTTGCTCTGTCATTGCTAAGTTTCTTGTAGAGACGAAACATGCGCTTTTTCTTATTTAATAGGCGCTTTGAGGATGGGTTAAACCTTGGGCAACATCTCTTGCTAGGTATTCGCCGCAGAGGAATATATTAGTCCATGAGCGCTTTGACGTCGGTTTTAAATAGCTACCAGTTCTCATGCACTGTGCTTTCCCGAAACCGCAGAAAGAATTCGTCAGCAAACTTTTCCAGAGTAGAACTGATAGCCTCAAAGTCTGCTCTATTGTAATCGCGGATTATTTTCGACTGCTTTGAAAGGCGGATGAGCATGATGACATAGTGAAGGGGATTGTGAACTGGTCACTTAGACCTGGCAGTAGAGTTAGTGAAGAGACAGAGTCTGGATAGTTCGTGAGCACCAGATGGATTTTCAAGAACAGCGCGAAATAGACAAGGACTCATGGCAGACACACACAGACAGGCGCTTACTTGCAAGTCAGCGCCTGTCTGTGTGTGTCTTCCACAAGTCCTTGTCTATTTAGCGCTGTTCTTCTTGAAAATGCCATACTTACTCGCCCAAGCCTTAGTCCTAACTCTAGTCACAAGGTAGAGCACGTTTGCACGTGAGGGGGTAACGCAGGTTGCTTCCTTTTCGAGCTGAGATAGGTTAAATCTGGGGCGGAGGTCAATGAACGCAAAGCACTCGGATGAATTTATAGTTACAACGGGGTTCAGAGGATAACACATGGAAAATGGAAATCTCCCAGACGCAAATTCGGCTGTTTTGGGTATGTGGACACAACTTTGTTCAGACAATCATTTATTTAGCCTGACCTGCTATTTAGCTGTCAGCGAGAAACTTTCCTTCAAATTTTGCTTCCTCAAGAATAAAAGAACGGCTTCTAGTCTTTCTTAAGGCCCGTTCACACTTGCCCAAAAATCCGGCGAGCGAAGCGGATTCGGCCGCTTTTGACGCCGAGCGACGCGAAAAGCGGCGCGGCGAGGGCGATCGGGCTGGACCCATTTCCGCCGCGCGGCGACAAACATGGCGGCGCACTTCGAAGCCGGACCCCCCGCTTCAGATTGAATTCTCGTTGTTGCTGCCTTTTTCTGTGCGTTCACTGGCCAGAAATGCAGAACAGGTCTTTCGCTTCCTCTCACCTCGCCTCCAAGAAAACGTAAAAGTGATAAATTTGCTTTCTTTTTTTATTCACAGTGACGATTCCATCGCTTCTAGGCTTAACAGCAGAGTCGGTTTGTTGACAGTAATGGTTCCCGCCCTAACAACCAGATGGCGCCACTACACGCTGAGTTTGTTTTTGCGTCTGTGCTAGCATACGCTGAACTAAAAGTGAGAATGTGCCTGTGTTTAACGTACGTAAGCATGCATACGCTTATGGTACGTAGACAGCGTAAAAAATTCAGGGGACACTTTGACTGTCTAAAGTGGATAGAGGTGGAAGCGTTTTCCGCACCACCTTCGCTGTTTCTGTGGCACTGGTGGCGTCACATATAATTGAGTACTAATTAATAATTGATGACAAATCACTAATTATTGGTTAATTACTGATTAATGCCTGAATACTAATTAGCTGCTAATTAATGACGCTTAAGCTTCGCCTTTAGGAGTGGAACGCGACAGCGCGTTGTAGCGCTGCCAGGGAGTCCACGTAACGCCACCACCCGTTCGGCGCGATGCCTTGCCCTCTGAACGCAACGCTTTTTGATGAAAGGAAATTACGCAGTAACTGTCTCACAAAATTCAGGAGGGCACTTTTTTGACCTAAAGTGTGGTCACTGATGTGTGGTTAAGATGTTAAGCTTCGCCCCTATAAGAGTGGAACGCGACAGCGTCTTGCAACGCTGCCAAGGAGTCCATAGAACGCCATCGCCCATTCAGTTCTACGCCTCGCTCGTCGGTAAATTGGTTTTTGAGGAAAGGAAATGTATCTGTCTCTCATTTGTCGGTGGACACCTAAACCTCGCCGGAAGGGAATGGAGGAGGATGAGAGTGAGTGAAGACACCGTATTCACTAGACGCGCCTTTGTTCATTCCAAACCGTCGAGCTGGCATGGCGGAGTGGATAGCATGCTCGTCTCTCACGCCGAAGACCGGGGTTCGATTCCTGAGCTCGACCAATTTCTTAATCCGTTTTATTTATTTATATGGCCTGACTAGTAAAGCTAATTAGGCTAATTGGATAATTAAGCAATTAACTAAGCTAAGTCCCACTTACTTGGAGCATAAATTGGTTGCATGGTTACTAGCCAAAGTACAATTGGCCCCGTTTGAAATTCGCGCACTGTGACGTCACGACTGTTTCCACCAATTAAAAAGCGTGACATTTTCTGTCGACAACTGCTGCTTACAACGATGAGACATTAAAGGCTTCCGCCTTAATTTATGCTCTTCTCTCACTATATCTGTGTATGCCGCTAGCAGCGACGTGGTGTGGAAAAGCGAGAAACAGCAGTCGCGCGGCGGATCCGCCTCGCCCGCGCGTGAACAAGTGAGAACAGGTCCTTGTTTTTGCGGCGAGCGAATCCGCTTCGCTCGCCTGATTTTTGGGCAAGCGTGAACGGGCCTTTAGTGAGCAAGTCTTTGGTAACTGACGAATTGTCAAAAAGCAGTTTGTTGACGTTTCGGAACCCCTACGGGTTCCTTGTACCGGCCGAGTAATGGCCGTTTCACATGATGCGGCACGCACGAAAAACTTCCGCCCAGTCGCAGTGTCGCAGCGGCGCCAGTCGCGACAGCCCTTTCACATGCTTGCGGCGCCTGCGATTTCTGTTGGTGCGGCACGAGCGGCACCGGCATAATTTACCAATAATAAACGTAGAACACGCTTAAGTTTTTTTTTTTTTTTTATTGAATTGAGGTATTTTTATTAAAATGTCAAGTACTTTATGCAAAGAAGGTACTTTTAAGTTTTTGCTTTTGCACGCAACTATGACGATCAGCTCGTTAAATAATGCACGTGACATGTTGAAAAATCAACAGACCCGGCAGCGCTAAAGTGAAAATACCTCTGATGCAGTTTTGACGGCTTCCGCTACGTCGTTTCCTGTGATGTCACACCTCTGAATTCTATTGGCTGACGGCCGCTTCGTTCGCAACGATCACTGCGACTGTGCGGCGGCCGACCAACAGGTTGGAAGCCTGCCGCAGCCTCTCTGCGACGGGAGCTGCGTGCCCTTCTGTCGCAGTGCGGCTGAAATCGCAGTGCGCAGTGGCAAGAATCGCATTATGTGAAACGGGCATAAGAAGCAGCCGGCCGAGCAAGAAGCATTTTAAGAAGCTTTGAGCAGTCGACGAAATGGTTTTGCGTAAGCCGGGTGAAGATTCCCCTTAGTCTTGTTGATAGTGTCCGGCATTAACCGTATGATCAGGGATTCCAAGTGCAGCCGTGCTTAGAGTCTTCTTTTCATAGCATGGATTTCTACGTCTTGACAACAGCGCAGTCGAACAAGTACAAGAAAGACTGACACAAACACAACGCCTGTGTTTGTGTCAATCTTTCTGGTCCGTGTTCTGGCCGCGCTGTTGTTGCCAAGACGTGTAACCAACAAGCCAGCCACTATACATTTCTACGTCATCCCAAGCAATTTTCATGCCCTGAAATCGCAAGGGCATGAAATACAAGGGCATGAGGGTTTACAATGCGAGGCATGAGGGCATGCAATGAATCGCAAGATAAACCGTGGTTTAATAAGCAACTGCATATTTTTCTTCGTAGGATGTGGCGTGCTTATTGCAAGACCAAACGAACCGTATGCGCTAGAGCACACCTTGAGCTTAAAAAACTGGCACGTGAATTCCGAAACACAGCCATTTCGGCAAAGGAATCCAATTTTCAGAACTTTGAACCGAAACTAGTTGAAGACCCAAAAAGAATTCTGGAGGTTTGTTAGAGGCAACGGTAAAGCCCGTGTCTCTTTCCCCCTGCCAATAGATCATAGAAAAATAGTTAGTGACGATGCACTCAAAGCTGACCTGTTCCGTAGTTCGGTTTTCAATCACAGCTACTCGCGCAAGGTTGATGTGGTTTCCCAGTTTGAAGTTGATTTTATACCCGAAGTCAGTTTTAGCGTGATGAGTATTAGGAAACTTTTGAATGGCATTAATGCGAACAAAACGTGTGGTCCAGACGACATCTTTGTCGCGATAATTTCTAACCGTTCAGTGATATTGTCCCAATATATTCTTCCGTTATTCCAAAGGAGCTTTCTTGAAACTGCGTTACCTAGTGATTGGAAGATGGCGCG
This sequence comes from Amblyomma mixtum, assembly GCF_055824585.1. Taxonomy (NCBI): domain Eukaryota; kingdom Metazoa; phylum Arthropoda; class Arachnida; order Ixodida; family Ixodidae; genus Amblyomma; species Amblyomma mixtum. Next base: position 63,249,697 of record NC_143021.1, on the reverse strand, counting down.
TGTTGCACCTGTAGGAAGGGACCAAAAAACCACGTCGAGAACTACATACCGGTATCACTAACGACTGTAGTACGCAAAACAATGGAGCATATTCTGTATAGTTCATTATGTATCTTCTGGCTAAGTACAGACTTATTCATCCTACTCAACCTGGATGCTTCAATGGTTTTCTTGTTCAACGCAAATGGTTGAATTTACGCATGACAACACTAGCTTTCGACAACAGACAACTGATTGACTGTGCAAAACAACAGCGCGAACAAACGGGGACTAGACGAAGAATACACAGGAACAGCGCTGCTCCTGTGTATTCTTCGTCTAGTCCCCGTTTGTTCGCGTTGTTTTTTTGCATTATGTATCACCAACTCGCCCGCTTATCTATCCTGTTGATTGACTGTATTTTTTTTTACTTCAGGAAAGCGTTCGCCGTTGTTCCTGAGTACATTCTAATCTTCATACAGCGCAGGTATAAGCTTAACGAAAGTGTCATTATATGGATTGCCGAATAACTTTCGTAAAGAGGGCAGACCGTGGTTGTTAATGGTTGTTCATCTGCTTATGTTCGTGTGACTTGGTTTGGTTTGGTTTATGGGGTTTAACGTCCCAAAGCGACTAAGGCTATGAGAGACGCCGTAGTGGAGGGCTCCGGAAATTTCGACCACCTGGGGTTCTTTAACGTGCACTGACATCGCACAGTACACGGGGCTCGAATTTCTCCTCCAAAGAAATTCAACCGCCGCGGCCGGGATCGAACCCGCGTCTTTCGGGACAGCAGCCGAGCACCATGGCCATGAGCCACCGCGGCGGCTCGTGTGACTTCAGGAGTGCCCCAGGGTTCAGTTTGGGTCCTGTTTCGTTTTTGGTTTTTATTAATGATATCGCTGAAGATATTCAGTCAACTTTCAGAATGTTTTCTGACGAGTGTGTAGTCTACAGGGTGATTGATAATGCACGTGATCATGAACGCATGCAAAAGGCTCTGGATACAGTACTGGCATGGTGCACTAAATGGAAGATGTCTCTCAATGTGCAAAAGTCACTCTTACAAGAAAGATGCCATATCAAATAAACACTTATACATTAGGTAGCACAGATTTCAAAAGGGTTTCAGAAGATAAATACCTGGGAGTTCTTATTACGTGAGATCTTAGATGGGCAAAACACATTAACTGCGTAAAAACTAAAGATGCTGGTGTGTTGGGATTTTTAAGACGCAATTTTAGTCAGTTGCCAAGTAGTCTCAAAGAAAAGTTATATTTTACTAATGTCCGCTCGTTATTAGAATACGCTTGCGTGTGCTGGGATCCGTATACTGCCGAACTTGATCTACTTGAGGAGATTCAAAACAGGGCAGTGAGTTTGTTCAAGGAAATTGGAGCAGAAATTTTACTGTGTGAGAAATGAAAAGCAAACTGAAATGGCAGGAGCTGAAAGAGCGCAGGAAAGATTTGAGGTTAAAATTTTTTCATAATATATACTACTGTAAAAGCGGAATAAGTAGAGATCAGTTCTTATGCGTCGTCGAAAAGGCGGGGCCACTTTTTGAAAGTTCGTGAACTTTCATTTAGAAGTGACGTTTTGCGTTATTCTTTTTTTTTTGCATGTACGATTAGAAACTGGAGTGCTTTTGCATCAAATGTTGTTTGAGCACAAGCAAATAATGCTTTTTGCCACGTTTTGGGCATGTGATTTTGATGTGATTTTCGTTACGATGATGTCCGCCCTGATGTAATACCCGAAACAGGCGGTGCAGGAAATAAATAAGTAAATAAATAAATAAATAAATAAATAAAGTATATGTGAGTGACCATTGACAGAGGACCCAACGTACGTGAAATAGGCAATGTGAGATGGACAGTTTTGAATAATGCGGCCCCCCATGACCCAGCCAGCGCTGGACCCTTCTTGCACTTAGGAGAGCAGAAAGTTCAGCTAGTTGGTTGATAAGCATACTGAAAAAATCAGTACGCCTTCTTGCACCTTTCAGCGCTGGTCGGTTTGCGCGTTTTTTCACTCGCCATGGCTATGAGTGCTGAAAAAAGTATCCGCCATCGATGCCACGCGACAGCAAATGGCAGACTTCGAGAAACCAAATCACCAGGCAGTAGTACATATATGTGAACAACAATCCTATGAAAAAGTCTTGTCGGTGTCAAACTTGGGGCGTGTGTGGAAATAAATTATCGTCATATTATTGCTTTCAGTGTCTTCCCAACGTTTTCAATACTGGCGGGAAAAACGTTTTCGCCATTGTTTTTTAGCACTTAAAATCTACGGAAATTTCACGTCTCTTCTCTCCATCCGCTCCCAGGAATAGCGGTCTAGCTCGAAATCATGCGCCTAAGAGAGTTTTTCAGGATGTTTGCTCCAGTAGTTGCCGCGGATCTACAGCAGCACGAGCACGCGCACATTATGCTTTTCCTTTCATGGTAGCTCCGAAACCTTCGTTAAATGAAAGCAATAAACTTAGACAGGTATTAATCGCGGGCCCGTTATTCACACTTGTATTCCGTGACTTTGATTTCAAGGAGGGGAGGGGGGCGGGGGGTAGTTTTCTGGCATAATGAAACAACTGTGCCAAGGACCTACAAGACGCAGGATAGTAGAGAGAAGAGTTCTTCGCGTAGTTTTGTGTTCCATTATGCTGATGACAGAGACAGGTAATTGGCTTTCATTTGTGCGGCTTCCTTCTCTCCTTGGACGTTTTTCGTGCATATAATCACATTTCCCTTATTGCGAAGGCAATCTTGCTGTTCTGTTCGTCATAAGTCGCCTCGTTTCCCTGAACCTGTTTCCTTTCTTGGTGAACGAAGCCCATTTCGTCCCCCGCCCTCGTTAGCACGCGCTGCTCGTCTGTCTCTCGGAGCGCCTGTGATGAGTCCGGACGCCCAGATACTAGCCGCAGCTGCTGCCGACCATTCCCTTCGCGCGTCCATCCACGCACGCACAGACCGAGCAGTGCCGTCCCCGAGATTGCGTTCCATTTACTCTCCCTCCGTCCAGGCCGCCCGTCCGAGGAGAAGCCGCCTTCATTTGCCGCACACGTCAGAGACTTCCGCGCGAGCGCGGCGCTCAATTCAATAACACTTCGCACACAATGCGCGGTTGACAGGCTGGCTGTAGGTGCTCCGCAGTAAAATACCTAACATGCGGGCTTGCTCCCTCAAATAAGGAATGAGCTTTGACAGTGCGTTTGATTGCGTGTCAGCTTTTTATTTCCAATTGTGCGTCGTCCGTGAGGGAATAAAATTGTCCTCCAGTCGCGTTTCTTTGGTCGGCTTTCCTCACGTTCTCGTTCCCGCATGTTTTATGTTAATGAGTCCCCGAGCCTGCTCTGAAATGTTTAGACATCCTACTTTGCGGAGCAGTTTACAGAACACCCGTACTCCTAGCAACTTGTACAAGACCACGAGGAAGCCAATTCTGGAAGTCGTTCAGGCGTTACATTTGATTGCTCTTTCTAAGCTGAACCATACGACCTGACGCATTTCACGTCTAAATTACATGGGATTGTACTAGGAAATACATGTGTTCACTTGTACCACGGGAGCGGCGCCTCCGCTCTGGAGAACTCGGCCGCTGTGGCTGAGCGGCCATGAGCTCGTCAGTTCGCTCTCGATCGTCATCGCCGCCCTTCGAGAGAAGCAAAGTGCGAAAACGTCCGTGTGCCAACGCTTAGGTGCGCCTTCAAGGCCAAGTGCAACGAAAACTTTTGCGCTTTAAGAGGAATTTTTTCTAGCTCTGCGTCCACCGACAGTCCTGAAAATAAGAGATGCCATTTTGTAATAAATGTACGCCAGGGTCATTGCGAAAATCAGAGTTTTCTAATAACCGAAACTCGATAAAGGGCCTCCAAAATCAGGTGCCTAAAATGAAATAAAAACAGACCACTCGGTCCGGCTCCTGGACCTCGTAGTGCTGGCGTTTCACAGGCGAACTGCTTCACGTACAAGCCTCAGGCCGCGAGAATCTGCACAACTTCAAATGAACGCACGCGAGCGGAGTGCCTTGTTTTCAGGGCGTCTTCTTTCGCTCTGCTCCTCCGTACAGATGACAGCCTGTGCCAGCATTCGCAATACACCTACTGAATGACCACTCTCGCAGTCTGGTCTAGACGTTCTCAGCGCACAATAAATAACGTTTTTTTCTTTTCACGTATCTGAAATCGTAGCCATAGTATACGTTGTCAAGGTTTTATTGAAAAAAATTTCTCGTAAACAAAGATGAGCCAGTGTGCTTTCTATTTTCTCCGCACATGAGTTAAAGAGATGTTGGCATAGATCTTATGAGCCGGACACTTTACAGAGCGAAAAGTGTTTTGGTGTGGGTAATTAGATTGTCATTTTGTAATAGAAAGTACAGTCACCAAGAGTAATGGTCATAAGTCTCCCAAATACTCCCAAATCACAAGGGCGAAGACAAAAGCCTCGTAAGTACAGCTGGCCTCGCTAGGAGAAATTTTATTTATTTATTTATCACATTACTCACAGCGCCAGATGGCAATACAGTGGGGGGTTTACAGTCAAAAGGAACAAATGGTAGTTGAGGCGTAAAAAATGAATAAGAAAATTTCCCTCTCTCGCACCACAGTCAAAAGGGACAGAAAGTAGATTGAGGTCGAAAGTAACCTCGCCCGCTCCACTAAAGTGCCGCGGGTAGTCAAAAAGGACAGATGGTAGATGAGTCCTTTAGTGAGGACTCCCCGCTCCACAAGTCAAAAAGGACAAAAGAAAAAGATACAGGTGATTTGCCTCGTAAACTCAGTCAATGATAATCACAAAAGTAGACACTTTGCAATAGCATTATCTGCCGCTGAGGAGTGGAATGTGCTATAACCGCCGATTGGCTAGCCGGCAGAAGAGGGGAATGGAGGGTGCGCGGTGAAGCCAATCGGCGTTGTGGAAAGGTAGCTCAGGGCAGGGGGCGTGCACGTTTCTTGACAAAGGGAGAAAGCAGGGCATGGTCGACGGCGGTAAGCCCCCAATGGACATGAATAGCGTGAACCTTTGAACAATGCCGCCCACTTCCTTCGCTGTGCATTCCCTCGGCGTCCGACCCTCCACATGGGCAATGGCTACAACGTGTTTTTGCGCGTTTCTACGCTGCCATTTTCTCCCACCCCTGCCACGGCAGGACTGGCGCAGCGAGGAGCGGTGAACACCTGCGCCCACGCGGGAGAAGAAAAGTCACGTATGCCACGGGGTGACACGACTTCGTGGTTTAGATCCTGAAAGCGCTCGGAAGACGTGCACACAGAAGCACAGACCTTTGGGCTAGTTGGTTCATAGCAGACACGTACAAACGCAAAAAAAAGAACACGGACAGAAGAGACTTGGGCAACACGAGCGCTTTGTTGTCCAAGTCTCTTCTCTGTCCGTGTTTTTTTGAGCTTGTGCATGTCTGCTGTGGACACAGAAACAGGTGAACACACAGTGCGCTTACTTCCATGCGATTTCTTTTTTTTTTAATGCGAGAAGCAGAAATGTTTGCTCTTGGCTTTTCACGTGCGCATGCTTACTAGGTTTCAACCACAAAGTGACGAATAGTTAATTCTCATCGAGTAACACCGGAACCGGATGAAAGATACAACATCTCTTTTCCCGAAAGCGGGACTGAAGGAGCACTTGTGGAATCATCGAATGCCCGCGCTATTTCAAAACTTAACAATTTCTCGTGCGATTTCGCATTTGCGCTTAAAAAGAACTTCGCATTTGTGAAAAACAGAACGGCAACCACTCTTCCTTTTCCACCGGATACAATGAACATTCATGTGCCCCCCTTCTCAGCCATGCACATTGCAGTCATTCGCTTAATATTTTTTTTAAACATCTTCCTGTCTGGCCTGTATAACATTTACCACACGTAAGAGGTACTTTGTTTTGGTTCTTTGGGTTTTAACGTCCCAAAGCGACTCAGGCTATGAGAGACGCCGTAGTGGAGGGCTCCGGAAATTTCGACCACCTGGGGTTCTTTAACGTGCACTGACATCGCACAGCACACGGGCCTCTAGAATTTCGCCTCCATCGAAATTCGCCCGCCGCGGCCGGGATCGAACCCGCGTCTTTCGGGTTAGCAGCCGAGCACTGCAACGATTGAGCCACCGCGGCGGGGCAGAGGTACTTTGTAGACAACCCCTTCTGCGCATCTTACAATAGTCTTCTGGTGCCTGATTTTGATACCGGTAAAATCTCTGAAATGCTTCGCCTACGTAGCACGCTTAACTTATTCGGGGCGGAAAACAAAACGTTTACTTTCATGCTGTTGCCAATTTTTCATACATTGTGCAAAAGACTGTGCTTGTAAGGTATAACTGCGACTTTCATTTTGTGTTTTGTCTTTTCGAGCACTTGCTGAGGCTTGCCTTCACTTTTCTTTAAATTTTTAATAAGTCCTTCGGCTTCTCAAACCAGCATGTGCAGCTGATAACATGCGTCGTACAGCGTTTGAGAAACACAAGACAACCTTTGATAAAGACAATTGAGAAAGACGAGCTTTCTCAGCTGCATGTAGGCATGACGTTTTTACAGCGTTTAAGAACCCTAAACAAGCAACTCGTGCACTGTAAACATAAAATACCCGGGTAAGAGTAAATGGCTCGTCGCGTAGCGTACTCCCGGAAAGGTGATTAGATACTCCTCAGAAAAGCAATGTATTGTATAGTCGTCTGTTTGAAGCGCTATATTCGGAGTGCTAGAAGGATTAAAGTGCTATTTCTCTCCCCATACTAGAGCTTATTTTATAGTAAATTTCCGCTGAGAAAGGAGTTAGCATGCAAATTAATAGAAGTACTATATACTCCTTTGCAGCTGCTTTTAAAGTACATTTCAGGAGTGTGTGCCCGTTCCTTTTAAGTAGTTTGTTACTGAAAATTTTTGGAGCAATTTTCCTTATTACAAGGCGGCATTTAAGATGCCTAGACGAGTATATTTCACTTGATTAGGAAGTCCATTTGATATACAATAATCCTATGGGAGCCTTTTTAGAGCTTTGTGTTCCAGAATAAATCGTGAATGAAATTACAGTGACTGCTTTGAAGCAATATTTTTATTGGGCACAAAACATTCGAACCAAGTGTCCGTCACCTTGCTTTCGGTGATTACAGAGAGCCAGCGCCTTGGATGCTGCCGTTGTGCCAAACTGGGTGCTGCGGGCCAGTCAAGCTGCTAATAGGCAGCTTTTTCTTTCAGCTCCCGTCCATCTGGATGTTTCTAGGTGGCAAAATAAGCTGATTTGATTTGAATTTGGCCCCGGTAGAAGATAAGAGCAGTGCTTTGACGCTCGCTGTCTTTGGGCATACAATTTAAATATCCAAAGTAATCAAAACAGAGAGGCCACAGTTGAAAGCACGGAGGGCACATTGAAATGCTTTGCTGTCAACATTGTGATGTGCCCTCGATAGTCGGGGGATTTTTGAACGCCGTGCGTCGGACAGCACAGCGCCGCGCGTGCCAGACCAGCGTAGCGCGTATGCACACGCTAATGGTGTGTGTAAGGCGGCCTCAACGAAGAGCACGGCGAGCACCAGGAGCGGAGAGCCGACGTGTCAGAAAACCGAGGTGTGAAGGAAGACAGAGCAGCGGAGGTCGGGTGATTCAATCGTGGGGGTGGTAGCCGTCAGACGTTGGGTCCGTGCTGCCGGAGACCTCTCTTGGATCACCGACGCTAGCCTCCTGCGGCCCTTTCAAGTTTGGAGGTGGCAGCCGATGGATTGAGAGTCCCTGCTGCCGAGACACTCCCTTGGATAGCCTACATAAGCATACGGCGTTTCGGGACGCCGTCCACGGGCCTTGGCTACGCTTTTCCTGCTGCTGTTCCGGTCAATCAAGTTCTTGGGGGCGCCTGACTGGAGTCCATCGGCGTCTTCCTGTGTTCCTCTCCGCTAATAACCGCCTAGCTCTCTTGCGCCGCTTTCTTCCACGCAACGCCAGCGACGCGTTGTGGTTCATCAACTCGCGTCCTCGCTTTCAGGAGCGCATCCCCGCTTCTTCCTGGGACGCTCCATACCTGGTGAACTTTTTCCTTTAGTCTGTAGTGCTGTACGCGTGTTGAGTGTGCGTTTTCTCGGTGTTTTCGTTTCTTATTGGCTCTTTTTCTTGAAATTATAAATACGGCTTCGCTTTGTTTTGTTTGATCTGTTTGTTGGCTTGTTCGAACCTGCACGCGATAGCGTCCCCCTTGGGCAGCCGAGGAGGAGTTACTAATTGGCGACAAACATAAAGACATGTCATGTTATCGCTGGTTAAGTGGCACGGCGTCAAGGAAGGCTGTTTCTGAATGAAAGGTTAGAAAAAAATAAGTGCTTTTAAGCAGTTACACCGCCAAGCTTGAAGTATGAAGTGCTTCAAGTATTGTTTAAGTCAAGTTGACATAAGCAGTTCAGAGTACACTACGCACACTACAGAGCGGTTCAGGCAGCCGTGAACACCGCAGGGAAACTAAGGCTCTACTTAACGTATTGCAGTTTGATCGTCGCTCTCAGAAAAGTGGTGCAGCCGTTGGGTCACCTACGGCACTCGCAAGTGTTCAAACGAATATAGCCACGCCGACAACAGTGCCCGCAAGCGGACGAAGCGCCAGCGGGAGGCACGTCAGCAACAGTGACAACGGTTGCGCACCGGCCTCGGACGCTGCATTCTGCGCATCAGACCCCGTCTAAAAAGCCAGCCGCGCGGTCCAGTCGTCACACTACGGAGCGGTTCAGGCAGCCGAAAACACCGCAGAGAAACTAAGGTTCTGCTTTGCATTTTGCATGTGCAGTCTTTGTCAGAAGTTTACAACCCAGGGGGTTTGCTTCTAAGTCTCGCAGTGGGACTCCTGTAACATTCGTGGTAGTCCTGCCCATTAGAGGAGGAAGGGCCAGAAATATTCTTACCTTTAGCAAATTTGGACCGCTGGAGATGTATTACGAACCAGACAGTGTGCTTCAGAAGCAAACCCCCTGGGCTCCAAAATTTTGACAAAGGCTGTACGTTGCTTGCATTTAGGCACCTGAACCGCTTCGTACTGCAACTGCTTAGACGTTGGATCAATCAGTCAGCGTGCCACCCGACGATGAGGCCAATCCTTTAACTGTGTTTGCACAATCACTGTCCGATAAGCCGCCCGGTACGGTGAAAGAAATCGCGATGGCCCTGGTCCTGGTTGACATGACAAAGAAGCTAGCCATGATTACAACAACAATTAGAACGGAGATCCGTGGCGTCGCTGACGGCCACAAGGAACTGAAAGCATCGATTAATTTTATAAGTGACACATTTGAAGAACTAAAAACTAGTGTACAGAGAGTTTGTTCAGAGCTGACTTCAGTGAAACAACAGCAGAGGGAGGATGCTAAAGAAATCAAACATTTACAAATCCAAGTGTGCCAGCTGCACCAAGAAGTAATTGACGTGAAGCAGTACAGTCGAAGAAGCAACATCGAAATCAAAGGCGTCCCGCCCTCTGTTGATGAATCCCTTCCAGATGTGATTTCAAGAATTGCTGCTGCACTGAAGATGAAAATTCCTGATGAGGAAATTGACGCTATCCACCGTGTTCCGACCAAGAACAAGAGTATGCCAAACATAGTTGTCAAGTTGATTTTATGAAAGACAAGAGATGCAATTCTGCAGGCGGCACGAACGCTGAAAATCAAAACATCGGCTCTGGGTCTTGCAACTAGTGAACCAGTGTACATAAATGAGCACCTCTGTCCAGAAAACAAGATCCTTCTCGGTAGGGCTGTGCAGAAGAAAGAGACAGACAAAAAGTGGAAATTTGCATGAGTAAGCATTGGCAAGATCCTAATGAGAAAAACTGAGACGTCCAAAGTTCTGCACATAACTAAAGAGGAGGACTTGGCCAAGTTGTGTAGGCCAGTGAGCCCACCTGGCAAAACAGTTTTCACCGTTCTATACAAATATGTGTTTTGCGACTGACGAAGTTAATCTTGGATTTCGTAAGCAACATAACTTTTCTGTGTTTCAATGCAATTTTCGAAGTTTTCTATCTAAGCATGAATTCCTGTTTGATGTGGTAGCTTTAACGGAAACCTGGCTGAAAAGAGGAGAACAGATCGGTGTGCCCCGATATACACTACTAACCAAGTGTAGGAATTCGCTGACTTCAGTAGGAGGAGTAGCTCTCATAATCAGGCCCTCAATGCACCACACAATAATCAATAACATATCAACTCATTACCAAACATTAGAATCTCTTTTGTACACTTTTGAAACGGTATCATACTGGGCATGGTATACAGGCCACCCGGATCTAGACTCTATTTCTTGAGGAAATGGATGGTACCCTTGAGTTGATACATATTACTATACAGGACCTGTTTTAATGACACGAGACTTTAACACTGATACGTCTACAGTATCGGCTTCTGAGCATTTACTATGGTGCAGTCTTACAGTATTACTAACTTTGTATCTGAACCAACTCGAATAACGCCTACGTCAGTCACAATTTAGATCATATTTTGTGCAACATTAGCGATATATCTTTGAGGTTGTACAATGTGCCTATATTTGACCATTTACGAGTTTTTGCATTCCTTCGCTTCGGAGCCACTGGTGACAACCGTGAAAGGTCTCGACGAAGACCCAGGACCAACTACAACATATTACGCAATAAACTCCTACGCTTCAAATACAGCTGTGACTTTAGCGATGGTGTCAATGCTGTATTTTCGAAGTTTATTAAAAATTCAAGTATTCTAATACCTCGGTGCAGTACGTATTATAACCACAGATATAGCGAGCCATTTTTTTTCAATCAATCAATCAATCATTCATTTTATTTCCTTAGAAAAGGAGGAGTACGGGACTAAAAGCTCGAACAGCTTGACGAGGTCCCGACCCTTTGTTAGTTGGCATGACAGCAGGATGACGGCCAATCTTACACGAAAAATGCCCCTGGATGACTAGAGTTATCCTTAATGTTATTAAAGAGACAGATACGTGGTACCAAAAATGGAAGGCGCAAAAAACAACAGCTTCTATTTGCAAAAGTTTCGGGTTAGTCGGAACAAAATGGTTGCTATGATAAGGAAAAGGAAAAAAGACTATAACACTTCTCTCATGGAAAAGGCCCAAGGAAATACGAAAAAAAAAATGTGGGAAGTTGTTAAGAAAGTAATAGGAAAACCAGTTCAGAAAACCGTACCTCTTGATTTGGGAAGTGCAAGTTCAGTAGAGAATTTTAACAGCTACTTTGTGAATATCGGAACTCAACTAGCTAGCCCTCTGGTCATAGATAGGGGTGTCCCATTTACTGATGCAGTAGCATGCAATTTTGAGCTTGAAGCCACAGATTCCTTGGAGGAGATCACCACAATAGTTTCCAGCTTGGCCAATCGTAAAGCTCTAGGATCTGATGGCATAAGCGCATAGGCTCTCAAAGACAGTGTTGACGTTCTGGCACCGGTAAGGGCCGAGTTGTTCAATTTCGCTATGCAACAACGTGACTACCCGGAAGTTTTAAAATTAGAGCTGGCATGCCCCATCGCAGGTGGCCGCCTTCCTTATGACGTGCTGGCACTCCAGGAAACCTGCCTGGATCCATCCTCCTTGCGCCTCCCTGGGTTCCTGGGCTACGCAGGGGCCACCCGCTGCACCACAACAGGCCGCTGCAGCTCTCCCTGCCTCCAGCGGGCCACCAGCAACAAGGTCCGAGGAGTGCTGTCTATGTCCGGCCTGGCCTGCCTCACGTGGTTGTGGACCTGGCTGGAGTCCTCTCCGGCCCCCTGGAGGCCTGTGCGGTCACTGTCCGGATGGGTGCCATGGACACCACCGTGCATCCATCTACATCCACCCGGGGGTAAGCTGGGATGTATCTATGCTGACGCCAGTCCTGTCCCGCCTCGGACCCAAGGCCCTGGTGTGCGGGGACTTCAACGCCCACAACATGAAGTGGGGCTGCCATACCACCAGCCGCTGGGGCCGAGTCCTGATGGAGACTATGCTCCGGGCAGGCCTCTGCCTCCTGAAGCCCCCAACTCCCACCTTTGTCACCCTCCGGTACACTGGATCTAGCATTCACGACACCAGAGACCCGGTACGAGTACCAGAAACCAGCCGACACCTGGGGTCGGACCATTTCCCCCTCTTCCTGACTCCAGCCCCAGGCGTCCCCAGGACGACAAGACGTACAGTCATTGTAAAAAGTAACCAGGCTGCATGGTTTGCTTCTCTTTTGCATAGTAGAACCTTTACGGCTTTCCCTAAGGTCGAAGCGTTCTTTGAAGCTGAGGACAGCGGTTCTCCTTACCATAGAGAGATTTAGAGCTTGTGGGCTGGCATAACAGTTTAAATATACGCCTGAAAAGGAAAACCATGCAGCCTGGTTACTTTTGACAAAGACTGTGCATGGTGGTCCGCTGGCCAGAGTTCCGCAGCCTCTGTAAGGAGGTCCCTCGAGGGCAAAACTTCCTGGAGCACGTGGGCTCCTGTACCCGCCAAGCTACTACCACGGTCAGGGTCCCGGCCAGCTGCCCTGTTCCAGACCTCCACCTGCTGAACCTCAGGGCGAACCGCAGGCGCCAGGAGTGAATCGCCCTGAACCCCTCCCTCCCTGTTTACTGGACTGCCTACCGGCGCATAGACGCTGCCTGCCGACGACAAGCCAGACGCCGGTGGCGTGCGAGCTGGCAGGGAGTCTGTTCCAGCATCCAGAGAACCAGCCACTCGGCCAAGGCCTGGCGCATACTGAAGGCTCTGGTCCACCCAGGGATGCCCAGGCAACTCATCCTGGCCATCGCCATCTCGAGGGCGATCAGTGCCATGGACCTGGCTGAGCTGATGGCCGATCAACTCTATACCCCTGGTGCACCAACCACCAGCCCTCCTGCAGGTCCTCCAGCTCTACACGGTCCCAGCACCCCCGCAGTAACCCCAGACGTACTGGTCCAAATCACGGTCCAGTGCCATGCTGCCATCACTGCCCACGAGCTGCAGGTGGTCTTGGAGCGGTCACGGAGGCAGACGGCTCCGGGGGCGGACGGCATTAGCCACCAGATGCTCCGCAGCCTGGACACCATGGAGAGGGCTCGCCTCACTGAGTCCCTTAACATCATCTGGGACACGTCCACCCTCCCCGAGAACTGGCTCACTGCCGTGGTCGTCTCCATCTTCAAGCCACGGAAGTCCAGCTGCCTCCCATCCTCCTACAGGCCAGTATCTCTGACATCCGCGGCCGGCAGAACCATGGAGGCAGTTTCCCCGCCCCGCCTCACCTGGATTGTCCGGGTGACCAACTTTCTTCCCGAGCAGTTAACGGGCTTCAGGCGGGGCTGATGTACAGCGGACTCCATAGCCGACCTGGGTTCCACCCCGGAGGATGCCCGGCACGATGGGGATGCCATCATGCTGATCCTGCTGGACCTCCAGACGGCCTTCGACACGCTGCCACATAGCGTCATCGTTGAGGCCCTGTGCCGCCTGGTTGTCACCGGGCCAGTCCTGGCGTTTGTCCGGGCCTTCCTCCAGGGCCGCACCTTCCGGGTTAGTGTTGGTGGGCAGCTCAGCACGTCATCGCCTGTTGGAGCTAGGGTCCAACAGGGGTCAGTGCTGAGCCCTTTCCTGTTTAGCCTGGCCATGGCCGGGCTGCCAGCCCCCCTCAGATCCAGGTCCCCCCACCAAGTGAGGTGCTCTGTGTATGCTGACGACGTGGCATTCTGGGTGAGGGGTTCGCCTAGAAGGATCCGTTCCATGCGTACCACCCTCCAGAGGGCCCTGGACGCTGCACAGGCCTACCTGACTTCCATCGGCCTCAAGGTGTCACCGTCCAAGACGGAGGCCCTGCTGCACAACCCCAGAGGACTCCGGGCAAGGATCACCGCCCACCGGCTAGGCGGGGGCGAGCTCACATGGAGGGTCAAGGTGAAGTACCTCTGGCCTACAGATCGACCGTCGTCTCACCTGACTACCTGATTTGAAGACCCTCCTGCCTCGCCTGCAACAAATTGGCCAGGCAGTCCAGCGCCTCCAGGCCAGAGGTAACGGCTGCTCCCCATCCTGGGCCCTCCGCCTCTACGAACCAGCTGCCACTTTCCTCGTGACGTATGCCCTCCCATTGGTCACTCTGCTGCCCGCCCGCTTGAGGTCTCTGGAGCTCGGCCACCGCGCTGTCCTGCGGCAATGCCTAGGCCTCTCCCGTAGCTCCTTCATCGCTGCCAGCCACACTGAGGCAGGGACTTGGCCAATCTCCCTCCTCCTCCTACAGACGGGACTCCGGCATGTCGATAGACTATACCATGCACCGGACCGTGGGGCCCTCCTGTCTCGGCTCTGCCATGAACCGGCCTCCCGTATGGGGCTGCTGTGGAGCACCTTCCATCGTCTCTTCGGTCCCCTTGCGGCCCAGGCACCAACCCCACCTCCTCCAACACGGCCACCGCTCCCCATCTCGGTGGACATCAAGGACTGCAGCAAGCGCTGAACTCCTGCTGCCGCCCTGCGGCAGTCAGTCGCCACCCTGCTGCAAAAATTCCTGGAAGAACGCCTCCAGGTGTACACAGATGGCTCGGTCCTCCCGTCCACAGGCCAAGCGGCCGCAGCCTGTGTGGCACAGGCCTTGAGTGCAGGACTGTCGTGTCGCCTGGGGTTCTCGGCCAGTTCCACGGCTGCAGAGCTCCTCCTCCTGATGCCCAGGCAGCAGCCTGCAGTCATCCTGACTGACTCGAGAGCGGCCCTCCTGCTCCTGCGGCGGACCCAGGCCACACAGCACACAGTGGGCACCCTCACGGCCCGCCTGATGGCCATCCAGGATGCGGGCCCTCCAGTCTCTCTCTAGTGGTTGCCATCGCATGTAGCCATTGCCGGCAACGAAGCTGCAGACCAGCTGGCTGGGGCTGCCCACATCAACGGCTCCCCGATCTCATCGGCAGTCGTCCAGCTGGACTTCGCCCGCCCTGCCCTCCGGCAGGCCGTACGGGCCCTCCACCCGGATCCTCGCGTGGCCTCAGGTGACCGCTTCCTGAGGGTGCCTGACAGCCTGCCACGGAGGGAGCTGACCCTGCTCCTGCGACTGCGAACGGGCTGCTCCTGGACACAGGCCCACCTGCACCGCCAAGACAGAGCCCCCTCTTTAGCCTGCTCCTCCTGCGGTGCCGATGAGACCCTGGGCCACCTGCTCTCTGCCTGCCCGTCCCTAGAGGCAGCCCGCAGAACCCTGGCAGTAGGCTACCATAGCCTCGGCCTGCCTGCCTACTCGGTCCAAGACCTGCATCCTGGACGCAGCCAGACCCAGGCCTTCCGGCGGCTGCTGGAATTCGTGCAGACAACTGGCCTGGCCTGGTCGCCTAACAGTTGGTTCCTACCCCAGTGGGCCCTTAAGTCGACTTCCACTCTAGAGCCCCAACCATCCCCCCCTGCGCCAACCCCTGCGCGGGGGGGATCAATATCCCCCCCCCCCGTGCGAGCTGCATAGGGTCCACCCAAGACCGGTCCATCTGACATGGAGCCAATGACTGGACTGCTGCGGCCTGACCCAAGATGCCCAGAGTCATGGTGAGCACGTCCACTGCAAGCGCGTCGCAAGTGAATCCCCCCCCCCATCCCCACTCCCCTACCCCGCTCCAAGTAGTGCCCCCACGATGAGGGTGGCAGAAGCCGAGCACAGTCCCCCCACGTAACCACAATAATAATTTATGAAGATGGAGATCATAACGACCTAGGCATCTACCGACACATATCAGTGTTAAGCATTGTCAGCACTGTATTTGAGAAAGTAATATCAGTGCGGCCACAAAACCTTCTGCATGGAAATAATATAATTATGGTTTCACAACATGGTTTCAGAGCTGAAAGGTCAACGGCGACTGCAGTGATGGAACTTACGCAGACTATTTGCTCTTGATTACACAACGGTAACATAGCAGTAGTTATATTATTAGACCTTAAAAATGCTTTCGACACCATAGCGCATTAAATTTTCATAGACAAATTACAGCAGTATGGATTTAGAGGAAGAACTCTTGGTTTTTTCGCTACCTATTTAAAGAGCCGTCAACAGTACGTTCGTATAAACGAAATTCGATCTTCACGCCTAAGAGTTCTAATAGGAGTACCTCAGGGTTCCGTTCTGGGGCTAATTCTGTTTACTATTTACCTTAATGAGTTGCTCTCAATTATGCGGGAATCTAGAACAGTCATGTATGCTGATGATACTGCACTCGTTTTTTCTGGGAAAACACTGGAACAGATAGGTAACATCGTGAACGAAGAGCTAGTAAACTTGTCAGTGTGGCTAAGGGCAAATAGCTTAAGGCTTCACACCTTTAAAAGAAAGTACAGTCTTTGTCAAAAGTAACCGGGCTGCAAGGTTTGCTTCTAGCTTGTATAGTGGAGCCCTTGTCGCTTTCCTAAAGATCGAAAGGTGTTGTAAGGTGAGAAGACCCACAGTCCTTACCTTTAACGACCATTTGAGCTTCAGGGAAGCTATAAGGGCTCCACTGTATGAGCTAGAAGCAAACCATGCAGCCTGGTTACTTTTGACAAAGACTGTACATAGTGTTTCGCCCTGCATACTGGCATATTGAGACGCATTTTCTGAAAATTTCTTTCGACAATTCTTTGTTGGAAGAAGTTGGCACTATAAAACATCTAGGCATTGTTTTGGATTACAACCTGAACTGGAAACCACACATTGCACATGTGCGTTCCAAGTTAGCTTCATCATGTTATGCTCTACTCAGAAGTAGAGCACACTTTGACAAAACTGTCCTGAAAATCATTTACTACTCCATATTTCATTGTCACCCCGCTTATTGTTGCAACTCATGGGGCTCTACCTTTAAAACCTAATTGGATCCCGTTATAAGCCTTCAAAAACGGGCGATACGTACTATGACATTCTTTCGTTCGTCCTGTCTCGTCTACCTTCGTCCCTGTCTTTTTAGCCGCTGGAATGTATCACAATAGTACTACCAACCAACTAGCCCAACTTTCTACGCTTAATGACATTCTCCAACCGGCACCAACCAAGCCGTCCGCTTTATCCACGACTTAAAATGCTTCATGCTTGTGTTTCAGGTTGAGGTGTCGTGTACAGTGCACAGCATTATATCCAACAACTACGCCCTCTGTCGTGTCCGGTCGCTGTGTTGAATGCAGCGAAAGACGCACACGGTACTTTAAGACTTTGTTTATTTAAAGCTGATGAGGGTGCGACCAGCGTCGACCGAGGCAGGAGCCGAACTGGCCGCCCGAAGAAAGGAGGGAGCGGAGAAGCGTCCACGGGAGGGAGTGGCTTCCCAGAACAGGAGGAGGGTGCGGGGGCGCACCGTGGGGGGGCATCTGGCGACAGCGTGCGACGAGGGGCAAGTGGTCGTTAGGAGGAGGATGCGAGTGGTCGTTAGGAGGAGGATGCGAGTGGTCGTTAGGAGGACGATGCGGGGGCGCACACACACAAAAGCAATAAGGGGACACAACACTTCCTTCCCCCTTAGAAAGTTGCCTGGTATCGTGCAGGGGGTCGGCGCTCACGCGTGGAGGCGCGCTGGCTTTGTGCGCTCGGGAGAGAAACACTTGTAGGCTGGCTGTTGTTCGCTGTGTCTTCTAGGTCTGTCCTGGGCGAAGTCTCTTCTTCCGGGAAGAGGTGCCAGGCTATGTGGGAAGATGGTGCACGTGTTCTCTCCGCTGGCGGACAGCTCTCCGACGGCGTCGTAAATCTACGCAGCTGGTTGAGATGTCGGCGTGCTACTGTGCCATGTATGTTGACGAGCCAAGAGCGCAGGCCTATGCGTCTGACAATTGTAGCTTCCTCCCAGCGTGGCTTTTTCAGAAACTGTCGGGCGAGGACGCGCTGCCCGTCATTAAGCGTGCCGCAGCGCGGAATTGCTTTTTCTTCCCGGAACGTCTCTGCCTTTGGCTCGGGGAGGATGGCTGTGAGCTGGGTTCGCATTTCACGCTCGAACATCATTTTCGAGGGGGTCTCGCCTGTTGTGCTCTGAACCGTCGTGTGCTGCTTGAAGAGAAAGCGCGCAAGGCGGCGCTGCAGCGAGCCTGTCTGATCTCTTTCAAGGGCGCGTTTTAGCTCGGCTACGTAGCGCTCGGCTTGTCCGTTTGTCGCTGGGTGGTAGGGGGCCGATGTAACTGATGAGATCCCGTTGTCGCGATAAAACTTGAGGATCTCCGCAGACACAAACGGTGTTCCGTTGTCCGACACTACCTTGCGCGGCAGGCCGAACGTTGCAAATAGTGATCGGAGGTTGTCAATGACTGCTGCCGAAGTCGTCTGTCCCATTTGCCTTATCTCAAGCCACTTTGTGTAGGCATCTACGACCACAAGGAAAGTGCAGCCCTCAATTGGTCCTGCAAAATCAATGTGCAGTGTGTGCCATGGTGTGTCTGGCTTTTCCCATTCTGGGACAGGAGCTTTCGACGGGGCGCTCCGGCTGCTCTGGCAAGGCTTGCATTCTCGCACCACTGTTTCGATGTCGTTGTCAATGCCAGGCCACCACATGTAGCTTCTGGCACACTTTTTCATTGCAACGATGCCCCGATGTCCGGCGTGGATGAGAGACATAGCTTGTGCGCGTAGTTCTCTCGGCATCACAACTCGGGACCCAAATATGATGCAGCCGCGATGGGTGCTCAACTCTGTAGCTCGCCTGCGGTAAGCGTCGAAGTTGTCCCCTTTGAGTTTATGCACGTTGCCTTGTTGAACAGCTGTGTAAACTAGCCGGAGAGCTGCGCACTTCTGCGTAGATGCTGCAACTGTGCCTGCTGTAAGCGGAGGTTCTGGCAGTGCTTCGAACATCAGAACGTCTCCTGGTGGAAATGGTTCGTCAACAGTTGCGTCTAGTGGCAGACTGCTTAGCGCATCGGCGTTTTGATGTTTACTCCCATTGCGGTAGACCAGAGCGTAGTCGTACGCTGAGAGTTTGATGCACCAACGTGTCATTCGCGGAGACAAAGTTGGTGGCATAGGCCTTTGTGGTCCCAGAATGCCCAATAGCGGTCGGTGATCGGTTATAAAGGTCACCTTCCGGCCGGCAATGTACTGGTGAAAATGTGTCGCCGCGTAGACGATGGCTAGCCCTTCTTTGTCAAGTTGCGCGTAGTTGCGTTCTGCTTGCGACAACGTACGTGAGGCGAAGGCGATGGGAGCTTCCCTTCCTTGCTCGTCAGTTTGCGATAGAACCGCGCCGACTCCGTACGGTGATGCGTCGCAAGCCAAAAGCAGAGGCTTCCTTTCGTCGTAGTGGCGGAGGACTGTACATCTTCGAATCAGGTCTTTCAGGGCATCGAATGACTGCTGATGGCGTGGCGACCATGTCCATGTCACATCTTTCCGAAGGAGTTGGTATAAGTCGTTGGCCACGGTAGCTCTTTGTTCCAAGAACCGGTCGTAGAACGTCAAGAGTCCGAGAAAAGCCTGTAGCTCCTGCTTGTTTGTTGGAGCTCGTGCTTCTGTGATCGCTCGCACTTTGTCCTCGGTAGGGTGAATGCCTTCCGCATCAATTCGGTGTCCCAGAAATTGCACCTCTGGCACCGCAAAACAGCACTTCGATTTGCTTATGCACAAATTAGCGTTTGCTAGCCTTTCGAGAACGAGCTCTAGGCGCACTGCATGCTCTTCAGTGGAAGTGCCACTGATGATGACATCGTCAAGGTAGACACAAACTCCTGGGATGCCCTGAAGCACTGTCTCCATGAATTTTTGAAATATGGCCGGGGCTGCAGCTACGCCAAAAGGCAGTCGCTTGACTTTGTACAAGCCTTTCAGTGTGTTAATTGCCAATAATTCAGCAGTTGACTCGCTCACCTTCAGCTGCTGATACGCCTGGGTGAGGTCCAATGTGCTGAAGACTCTTGCGCCACGTAGTACACTGAATACTTCTTCAGGTGTCGGTAGCGGGTAAGAGGACGCTTTAGTCGCAAGATTGACGGTGCTCCGGTAGTCTCCGCAGAGGCGTATGGTTCCGTTCTTCTTGCGAACTACGACAAGTGGTGTGGCCCATTCTGAATGCTGCGTCGGCTCGATGACACCTTGCTGCTCCAGTTTGTCCAACTCTTTTTCAACTGAATCTCGGAGAGCAAACGGCACCGGCCTGGCCTTCAGAAATTTGGGTTGCGCGTTGTCCAACAACTCCAGTGTGACCGGGGGTCCTTCGTTTCCTGGAATCTCTTCCGAGAATACTCTTTCGTATTTCTCTTGCAGTTGCTCAACCATGTTCTGGCTCGGCGTCTGGTGTATGCCGCATATCATCACGCCTAGTGGAGAAAACCAGTTTCTCCCTAGAAGGCTTGATCCTGTGCCGTTCACAACAAGCAGAGGTAGCGTATGGGTCTGGCCGTTGTAGTTAACCTGCACGTTGGCAGAGCCCAATAGTGGCAGATTCTGTCCTGACCACGTTCGCAGGTGCGTGTCGTCTTGTTGCAGGGCGGGTGCGTCAGATGGCCATGAAGTTCGGAACGTGTCCTCACTGATCAGAGTACAGGCTGCGCCGGAGTCCACCTCGAACTTAATCAGCTGGTGATGTACGCTTACTTCTGTAAAAATCTTCGGTCGCGTGCCGAGATTCATGGTGTTCAGGTCGTACAACACAGATGGTGTTGCTGATGTTGTTCCATGGAGATCAGATAGCGGCGTATTCTCTGAGGCGTTGACGCTGTGATTAGGCTGGGAAGGTGACTTTATCTTGGCAAGTCTCCGTTTCGTAATGCATGCTCTTTCGATATGCCCTCGCTTGTGGCAAAAATTACACGTGGCTGACTGGAATCGACATCCCTGGGGGTTGTGTTGGTCGTCACACCGCCAGCAGCGCTGTGCCTTTTTGACCGATTTTACAACAACAGAAGGCTTGCGCACCTGGTTGCTTGTCTGGTGTACCGGCTCGGTGTTCCGGCGAATCCCTCTCTGCTGGTGACCGGCGCTCTCCGCTCGAACGGCGATGTCGTAAGCTTTGCTGAATGTGAGGTCCTTCTCAGCGAACAGGCGCTGCTGCAGTGACTCGTCACTCAGTCCGCACACAAATCTGTCGCGTAACATCACGTCCAAGGGAAGCATGGTGGTGTTAGCAGAAGAAGCTGCGTCTCCCTCCTGCCCGGTAGCTGTTGTCGACAGCGTTCCAAAATTGCAGTCGGCAGCGAGCTTCTTGAGCGCGGCTACGTAGGCGCTCACAGTTTCTCCTCCCAGTTGATCTCGTCGTTGGAAGCGAGCCCGGCTGTAGACCTCGGATGGTCTTGGGTCGTAGTGCTTTTGCAGCGCTTTTACGATGTCGTCGTAAGACACTGCCGCTGGTGTGCTTGGCTGAATAAGGGCGCAGACAGTATCGTAGGTCTGCTCCCCGCACAGCGTCAGCAGGTTGGCCCTCTTCAAGGCTGGGTCTGTGATGTTGTTAGCTTCAAAGTAGAACTGAAGGCGTCCAACCCACGATGACCACGATGAGCCGTTGAACTCTGGTATCTGATTGGGAAACCCTCGCGTAGCCATGGCTTGTCAATAGCGTTGCGTAGCGCGGGTCGAATCCACTTTCTCGTCGCCACTGTCGTGTCCGGTCGCTGTGTTGAATGCAGCGAAAGACGCACACGGTACTTTAAGACTTTGTTTATTTAAAGCTGATGAGGGTGCGACCAGCGTCGACCGAGGCAGGAGCCGAACTGGCCCCCCGAAGAAAGGAGGGAGCGGAGAAGCGTCCACGGGAGGGAGTGGCTTCCCAGAACAGGAGGAGGGTGCGGGGGCGCACCGTGGGGGGGCATCTGGCGACAGCGTGCGACGAGGGGCAAGTGGTCGTTAGGAGGAGGATGCGAGTGGTCGTTAGGAGGACGATGCGGGGGCGCACACACACAAAAGCAATAAGGGGACACAACACCCTCCCAATCTATTTTTTTACTATGCCTACCAGTAACACCACGAATGTTAGTAATCTCACCTTCAATCTCCCTGTAACACGCAACATTTATGGTCAACGACTACTCAGCTTTATGGTGAAAAAATTTGGAATGATATTCCGCTGGAGGGGCAAAATATCCACATACTTTGAATACTCAGTAAAAAGACTTGTTCTTAGCAGTATGTAGTAATTACATGTAGTGCTCCCAATTTTCTGTTTGTTTTGTTTTCATTTTTGTACGATGTCTGGGATGCATTTCCACTGTTTGTACTTGTGATGTCAAGTGTGCGTAATTATGGGCCCAAACTAGCTATGGCTATCGACCCAACAGATTCTGATCTTTAATTTATGTGTTTTGTGGAATAAATGAATGACTGACTTACTGACAGTAACATCGATATTGTTGCAGTTTAAACGTTTTTCAGGTCAAAATATTACCAAGTAGAACTTAGTAGCTAATGTAATATCTAGTGCATGTCTACTCTGTCGGAAGACAGGGGCTGAACGCGGTTTTCAGGATGTCACATGCTGCAGAGAGCCGCTGCCGTAGTCGTTAAGGCAATACGGTGAATGCAAAGCAGCGTCGATCGGGAATCTTTTCCCCATAAAGCATAAAGCTGAAAAAATAAAATGGCCTTACTGAAGCACGTGCGCATTCGCGCTGCATTTGACTGCTTTCCTGCACTGAAGGAGCATTGCGGTATAATTTTTTTTTCACTTGACAGAAGGTTCTGCACGGGCTCGAGGCACTAGATGAAAAGCAATTTTTTAAATTAGAGTATGTAAACAAAAGACAGCGTTTTGCATGCACACAGTGCAAGCTTCCATGCAATTTCTTTGCTAGGAGAACCCACAGCCGCGCATTTTGAGGGCGTCATCATTCTGCGTACTGGTCAAAGGCCGGGGAAAGTGTGACTAATAGAGCAGGGACACCGAAGTTGAACTGTAATTGCTTTGGCATTGTTATGAATAGAAAACTGCCACCAGACCCCTAACCCCTCTCCCCACTCCAATCTGTCTTCTATTGTGCTTTGCCCTCATATTCCGGACCAATGTTCAAAAGAAAACATTCGACACAGGTTGTCTGGTACAGAAGAGAATTTAAGTTTGAAAAAAACGCCAACCAGAAAAACAAAACAAAAAATACTGTAGAGCAGACTACACTCTCGTGTAAGGCTGACGATACAGCGATGCTGTTCGAGTTTGGTTCGCCTCTTGTTCGGACGGGCCAGGATCGTTTGTCGACGCATCTGGTTGCGCACACGCTTCGCTGGGTAACGCGGACTCGAGTCCTCTGTTGGAACTCGCTGACACCTTGACGCGTGCTCAGCAGCCCGATATTCGGGATTGGACCGAAGTCGCCGCATCCGGTATCGGGCAGCGGCACGTCGGCTTTCGCGCCGCGCTTACTCTTCTTCGGGAGAGAGATTCTTTTTCCGCGGCCCCATCTGCCTTCGTCGCAGATACGGTGGCTCTGTCGTCGGGCTCCGGAGCGCAGCTCCTTTTATTATACCACGTTGTTGCGCAACGCCCCTGAGGGCATCTGTGTTTTTTGTATTACTTGTCGTCCACTCCGACAGGGGCGTCAGGCGTCCGAGGGTGACCTCATTACTGCGAACACAGTCACCGCTGCGCACGACTAATGGAACAACCTCTAGCTTAAGTAGCATCGCTGTTAAAAACGAAAAACACGATGTTTCAGAACCTACTGCGTTCCTTCATCAGGTGTGACTGCGGGCGAATTGCAGCTTGATTTTTTTTAAGCTTTTATTTTAGGCTATGACTGTAAGCTTGAGCAGCTTGATTTTTTAAAGATTCTTAAGATTAAGCCTTCGGTTAATAATCCGCCCGGTGACTGGACGTAGACTGTGTATATAAGAGGGGGGGAGGGTTATAGGGAGCGGTTAACATTGCCCCTCGTCTGCGCGGCTCTCTGTCCAGCACAATAGTTCCCTCGAAGTCAATCTTGTCAACCCGCGCTCCGCTCCCTGTTCGTTTGTTTGTCATCCGCTTTGTGCTACTTCATTCTTTCGGCGAAGTGCTTGATTTCGACAATGTACGATGCCCAGCACTTCAAGCAGGGGGCCCTTTTATACTTGTGTATCAGTTATTATTTTTCTTTCGCTGTCCTTCCGGGATCGGCAGTCTGAACCGGAACGCTTGCCCCCACGAATTTCACATAAATGGAGGGCGTTAGGATGCCGGAAGCGAAGAGGAAAGTTCTTTTGCACATTCTTCAAACGCGAAGAGTTTACAAGATACCAGATTTTGGAACCAGAAAGGCAGCGCTCAGTATGGTTGCCACCTCATGTACGCTGCCGAAAATCGCTGCTACGTTAAGACACCACCAACTCGGAAAATATATCCATTTAGGCAATCCCCTTGGGTGCTAAGGTGTCGCCATGTACTGCGCTATAACTGCAAAGAGTAAAATCGCTGGCATTGTTTGCATAACAATGCCCTCTTAAAATGCAGGTAAGGAAGCAACCGATTAGGGCAGCTCATCTTTTGTAAAAGGGTACTTGTCTGGGCCATTCGGTACATTTCACAGGAAAAGGTACGGCGCAAAATAGACAGGATTAAAGAAGCGGACAGACACAGGTGCTGACTTACGACTGGTGATTTTATTACTGATATGGCACAATAAATAGGAGAACGTAAGCATAATCGACAATCAACACGTGGCATTGCATCGCTCATTGAGTACGTGAACAAAACAGGCAGAAAGAAGAAAGGAGCTAAAACCAGCACTAGCACTTAGCCGCTCAGATAATCAATTTATTTTTGAGTGAGCGCAAGAGATAAGCCATCTCACGCACTTTTCTTGCTCTTCATGAATCAGGAATGGTTCAACTATTTCCCGCGTGCGCTGGTGTCTATGCTTGTACAAAATGGTTGTCTTACTGAAAGCTGGGGAGCATTCGCACTCAAGCCAATGTAAAGCAAGGTTGCTTTGGGGGGGTGGTGCCAAAGAAAAGAGCGTTCATGTTTTCATAAGCGGCCATTCACGCATCTCCCTGTTTGTCCTATGTAGCAATGTCCACAGGATAGCTCAATTTTGTGCGCTACATTTTTTCGGCATGGCACATAAAGGTATTCATGGTTCTTCTTAAATTCGGGAGGTGGCGGTCCTTCACAGTTGACTCTCGTGTAAAGACGCGTAAATTTGTTAGGGGCGGAAAAGACGACTCGCACACCGGCTTTCCCGGCTATTCTTCTCAAGTTATGCGGTACTTTATGTACATAGGGTATTGCCACAAAAAAAGTTATGGTGGCACTTTGGCAGCCTAAAGTGCGTTAGCCGAAAGCCTTTGTCGCGCTACTTCGACTGTCAATGGCTGCCTATGTTTGTTACGGCCGCGCCGCTTGGAAGCCATCCTCCTCCGCTAGCTGCCGCACACCGACTGACGACGGAGCAGCGCTGGATGGATGGATGGATGGATGGATGGATGGATGGATGGATGGATGGATGGATGGATGGATGGATGGATGGATGGATGGATGGATGAATGGACGGACGGACGGACGGACGGACGGACGGACGGACGGACGGACGGACGGATGGATGGATGGATGGATGGATGGATGGATGGATGGATCGATAGGAGCGCCCCCTTTGAAACGGGGTGGTGGCAAATGCCACCATGCTCAGCTTTTCTTTATTTATTATTATTTTTTTGTTTACTGTGTTGGCAATTCTCATTAAGATCCTCCATCACCTTTGCCTACGGTTTCCTACAATTCTAACCCTATGCCACATCTCTGCTTTTCAGCCACCAATCCTCCAATCGCTTTTTGCTGACTTCCACTGCAGATTTATTTACATGACCATTGTTATCTTTAAACCCTAGGGCCTCAGAAAGAGTGACTGTGCCTGCATCGACATCCGGATGGATACCATCACAATTGATTATGAGGTGTTCAATTGTTTCCACAGATCTACCACACACTGCACATGTGTCATCTTCTTCGTTAAATTTCTTTTTGTAGCTGCGCGTTCTAAGACACCCTGATCTAGCTTCAAAAAGTAGGGCACTGCCTCTTGAGTTATCATAGAAAAATTCTTTCCTGATCTGCCTTTTCCAGAATCGATATAGTTCTACACTATGTTTCTTTTCCATTGAATTCATCCAATTTTTAACTTCCGCGTTTTTAAGCTGTCGTTTAATGCTCTTTCTTTCTCCGTCCTCATGACCGGCATACTTACTGGTTAGTTTTCTAGTTCTTTTCCGCCACTGTGAGTCAACGTTCTTTCTGTATAAATATTTAAATACCTTAGCTGCCATTCTGTTATCGTCCAATTTCCTCAGGCGTTCTTCATATAGTATTTTACTCTTAGCTTCCCGTGCCTCGAACGATGCCCAGCCCATATCCCCTTGTACTGCCTCGTTTGTGGTTTTGCCGTGGGCACCTAGTGCTAATCTTCCAACAGCTCTCTGATTTACGTCTAATCTCGACTGAACTTCTGCCCTTAAGCACAGAACCGCATTGCCGAAAGTAAGTCCCGGCACCATTATTCCTTTCCAAATACCTCTTAGTACTTCATATTTGTTGTACCCCCATAATGCCCTATGTTTCATTATCCCGGCGTCTCTTCGTCCTTTTGCCCTAAGAGCCTGTTCATGCTTTCCCGTGTATATCTGCCCTTCGTTTAGCCATATCCCGAGGTATTTGTATTCGGCCACTTTGGGTATTTCGTGGCCTTGTATTGTAAGCACCTGATCAGTTGTATCGTTAAGAATCATCACACCTGATTTAGCTGCGCTAAAACTGAATCCTAGAGCGTCTCCTTCGCCTCCACAGCAATTAACCAAAGTTTGTAAATCTTCCTGGCTATCTGCTAACAGTACAATATCGTCCGCATACATTAAACCCGGGAGTCGCTGCTCAACTACATTTCCGCCTAATGTGTACGATAGATTATAACCCAAATTACTTTTTTCTAGCCTTCTTTCCATATTTATCACGTAAAGCATGAACAGCAGCGGCGATAGAGGACAACCTTGCCTTAATCCTTTGTGCACCCCCACAGTTGTGGTACTTTTTTTCCCTTCCCATGTAATTTTAGCTTCATTATCTCGGTAGATTTCCTGTAGAAAATCAATTACCTCATCACCAATACCTAAATCTTTCAATATGCTCCACAGGAGTTCCCTGTTCACGTTATCGTATGCACCGCTTATGTCCAGAAAGGCTAAAAACAGAGGTCTATTTTCCGCCTTAGCTATTTCTATGCATTGGGTAAGCACGAACAAGCTATCATCTAACCGCCTACCCCTTCTGAACCCATTCTGAAGTTCTCCGGGTATCCTATTCTCTTCTACCCATGACTGCATTTTTAATTTCACCGCCTGCATTGCCAGCCTGTACATAACATATGTTATTGTATTCGGACGGAAGGATTTTATGTTCATCTTATCTCCTTTCCCTTTATAAATCAAATTCATTTTACTGTCTCCAGCTGTGCGGAATTTGCTGATTTGTTATGACTGCCTCCAATGCTTTTATCAGCGCGCCCTTGCTTCTTGGGCCAAGTTCATTAATCAGCTTAATTGGAATTTCATCTATCCCTGCGGATGTGGTTTTAGGAATATTCGCTTCCGCCTTTTCCCAGTTAAGACTAGTCAGTTCTAACCTGTTCTCTTTTGTGCTGTCCTGTATTGCCGCCTCACTTGGGGAGATTACCCCATTGGTGTTGCTAAAAGACGCAGCTATACATGACGTAATGTAGTCCACAACATCGTCTCCCTCTAAACATTTTCCCTCAGCATCTATAATCTGTTCCTGCTTTCTTTGATTTGTTTTTCCCAACCAGCTTATATGGTTCCAGAATTTTCTTGGCCCCCCTTTAATTGCCTCGCGAACTTCAGCCAGCCATTTATCAGAGGACTGCTTTATTTTAGCCTGGACTAGGACCTCAACTTGCTGTTTCTTTTGTCGATAAGATTCCCATTTGTTTCCTATTTCCTCTACAGATAACTGCGCCCTCTTTGCTTCTCTGTGTTCCCTTGAAGCCACCCGTCGTTGTTCGATGGCCTCCTTAATTTCCATATTCCACCAGCTTCGTGGCTTCCTCTTTCCTCTCCAGCGGTTAACTCCTTTCACTTGTTTCATTTTTGTAGCGATGAGCAGTTCCAACTGATTATAATCCCAATTTTCCATATGGTGTTTCTCAATTACTTCTTCTATATCGGCTGATATTAGCGCTATTTGTTCATCATTTAATTTTGCGTTGTCTTTTGGACGCCGCCGCGCCGACAGCTCCACATGTCGACGATGAGGACGTCCCCTTTTGGCAGCTGCGCTCGTCGATGAGTCACCCCAGGCGCTGGATGTAACGCCGGACGGACGGACAAAAGGGAGAATGAGCCATTAAAGCCTTTCGCCTTAATGCGGCGCTCCACATCTTTTCAGGAGGCACCTTTTGTTCTAGGTTGGAAGTCGGCAAGCAGCTTTTCCGCCACTGCGCGCATGATGTGTTCCGGAAAACCGACTGTTCCCAGCCTCATTATCAGGCTTTTGAAGCTGGCTTGCATTTATTTATTTATTTAATTATTGTACCCCCAGGGCCTTAAGGCATTACAGAGGCGAGTGGGAATACATAAAAATTCAGCCAAAACAGCAACAACAAGAAGAGAAAACAAAAATAAACCAGAAATACATGACAAAAAAAACACAGGAAGGCAATGAGATAAGAATGCAATGGGGATACATTAAAACAGTGTGTAGACAGTGAAAGGCAATTTTTGTACAGTAATAAACGACACATACTCAGAAAGAAACATTAAGGACTTTACGAAATGCAATATTATCAGTAATGCCTGCGATGTCGTGGGGAAGGTGATTCCAGCTGAGAGAAGTTCGGGGTATGAATGAGTCATGAAAACATTTCGTGTGACAAGATGGGATTCCAACTTTATGACGGTGATCAACGCGTGCTGAAATGTAATATGGTCTTGACAGTAACTTAGGATTGAGAGAGGTGTTGTGGTAAATTTTATGAAAAAGACACAATGAGGCTATTGATCTGCGGTGGGAAAGAAGTGGTAGGGACAAACTTGATTTCATGGCGGTTACACTGCTTGTTCGGTGATAATTAGAAAGAATGAAACGGCATGCGCGGTTCTGCACAGCTTCCAAATCTGAAACGAGAGAATCGATGCCAGAGCTCCAGACAGATGCAGCATATTCTAACTTGGAGCGCACCAATGTTTTATAAAGTAATAATTTTATTGAACTAGATGAACGTGAGAAATTTCTGGGAAGGTAGCCAAGCATGCGATAAGCGTTATTTATTATGTAGTCAACGTGAGTTTTCCACGACAGGCTACAAGAAACGTAAACACCCAGATATTTATAACATGACACGGTTTGGAGAGACAAGTTGTTAATGTGATAAGAAGAAGGGGTATTAGAGAGACGAAAAATGCGCACATGTTTGCACTTATTAATGTTTAGTTGCATGTTTCAAATAAAACACCAGTCAAGAACCTTGTTAATATCGGATTGAAGACAAGAGACATCATTACCATCTTTAATTTCGCGGTAAATAACACAATTATAGGCAAAAAGATTAATTGAAGAAGAAATGTTAGCCGGTAAGTCATTTATATAGATGAGAAAGAGGAGGGGCTCAAGAACTGACCCCTGAGACACGCCGGAACGGACAGGCAAAGAATGCGAGTTTATATTGTTCGCTGTTACGAATTGTGAATGGTTAGAAAGAAAGCATTGTAGCCATGCAAGAACATTAGGGTCTATATTAAGACTGCTTAACTTCAGAAAGAGAAGCTCATGCGAAACAGTGTCAAACGCTTTCGAGAAGTCCAAAAATACGCAGTCTGCCTGAGACCCGCGGTCAAGGATGCAATGAAGGTCATGTGTGAAAACTCCCATTCTTTGCCTGTCCGTTCCGGCGTGTCTCAGGGGTCAGTTCTTGGGCCCCTCCTCTTTCTCATCTATATAAATGACTTACCGGCTAACATTTCTTCTTCAATTAATCTTTTTGCCGATAATTGTGTTATTTACCGCGAAATTAAAGATGGTAATGATGTCTCTTGTCTTCAATCCAATATTAACAAGGTTCTTGACTGGTGTTACGAAAACCATGCTGGGCAGTGCTGAAAAAGAAGTTAGATTCTGAAAAAGAGATGAGATGAGAATATATGTGTTCCATGATCTTGGACAGTATACTAGTGAGTGATATAGGTCGAAAGTTATCAGGAGAATGTTAATTTCCGGACTTATGCAGTGGACTCACCTTCCCAATTTTCCAATCATTGGGCATACAACCTGTTGCAATAGACTGTTAAAATAATTTAGTAAGAATTATGGAACAATAGTACTTTGTATTAATTAAAAACTTCGAATTAATGTTGTCAACACCGCAGGCGGAGGAAACCTTAAGATTTTCTATGATGCACTGGATGCCTGACGCGTCGAATATAACTGCATCTATAGGAAGAGCACCAAAAACAGGGCACACGAGATGAAGAAAAACATTGCTAGAAAATGCCGCAGCAAATATATTGTTTAGAACAGAAACACATTCGTATGGAGGAAATGGAGGAATGGCAGCACGATCTAGATATGGCATTTTTTGAGGCGGCTGTCATGATGCCTCGTTTAACTAGCTTGGAGCGTGAGGATGAGTAGGCTAATTACCCCTTTTGCGCTCGAGGTGCGTAACGCCAGCACAGCTCTTCGCTGCTCGTTAGTATCTGTAGATCCAGAAAAAGAATCCTGTTTTGATTAGGAACTTCCATCGTTAGTTGGAACGGATGCAGACCGGGCTTGAACAGGGAGAAAATATCGCTGGTTTGATTTGCATCGCTGTAGTCATTCTTATTAAAATTCACCAAAAAATCTTAGAAATAACGAAAAACACGTCCCACTGACGACCCGGCTAAGGACTCTTGTAGTCTTTG
Source organism: Amblyomma mixtum (assembly GCF_055824585.1). Taxonomy (NCBI): domain Eukaryota; kingdom Metazoa; phylum Arthropoda; class Arachnida; order Ixodida; family Ixodidae; genus Amblyomma; species Amblyomma mixtum. Next base: position 63,218,947 of record NC_143021.1, on the reverse strand, counting down.
GTCCAAGCACGCAGTCGAAATGGCCAAAATTTTCTGAGCCACAACACTGACTGTAATCGCATTTTCGAAATTCTAAGAACTAATATGGCTGTTATTAACAGCAAGCTAAAAAAATTCTAATTCTAACTGGGCACCAAACTTGAAGAGATAAACAGGTATTTATTACAGTTAACTTGTATTTGAAAGTGTACATTTAAACTAGAAACGTTAGGCAGTAATGAGAAATTTTCTTTGTATGATACAAATTTTGGTGAAAATTGTGGTAAATATTTATGTCGTTAGGCTTGTAAGAGAAAAAGAACGCCCCCCTCTCATACTTTCTGAAACAGTCGAACTCGTGCTTGTTGTAGTGCTGAAAGAACTTGAAAGTTACTCCTTTGGCTAATGAATACTTCGGGCTTCAAAAAATATCCGCTGCTTCATAAAAAGCAGCTATTTGTTGGAGGTGTTAGAGAATCCATTTTTTCTCTAGATATTTTGATTCGCAAATGCTCGAAAGTACCAGCACATATACTATTATCAACGCCCTTCTGAATGATAGACATAGTGAGAGAGTAAATGTAGAATTCCATTCTACAAGAACAGTTCTAAAATGAAAAATCTACTCAGCATCACAGCGAAATGACCGATGACATGGAAGAAAAAATTGGTCAATATGTATCTTGTGCTCAGAAATTATTCGGACTAACGTGGCTAAAGGTTACGGGTTAAAATAGAGCTGCAGCCCGATAATGTTTTCAGCTACAAAAGGGACCTTTCACTAAGACTAGTGTTTTACTGCGCGAAGCAGATATTCACCAAGCACAGAAGAGCAGTAAAATGCTTTGTGGGCAATTATGGGGGAAGACGAACACCAGAGAACGCGCTCAAATTACCCTAGTATAAATGCAGTCATAGAAGCTCGACGAGGTTCTTGGAAATGAACCACGCATTAAACGACACACTTCTGCGCTTGAGGACTCTTAGAGTGCAGCTCTTAGGCGCCCGTTCCTGGCTAGAGTATCGTCGTTGCGTAACCCGCAGAGGTATCGCTAAGCGAAGAGCATTAGGAAGGATGAAAGTAGGGCAATACCGAAGGGAGGGCGAGAATAAAAAGGTGGAGGTGGGCGGAAGCGCAAGGTGGAAAGTGGAGGAGGGTCCCGTGGGAGCAGACCAGAGGGGTCGCGGTCATTTTCCGCCGTCTGTTGTGTAATGACTTCGTAAACCCCTGTAAGATATGCGTCTTTCTTAGCAGATGCACCGCAACCAACAGCGCTAAAGTGATTGCGGTGGATGCATTAGGAGGGAGATACCTGAGCAACCTCACCGTTTCAAGCGGCACACATTGGAGTGTTTATGAAAAACGACGCACTACCACGTCGAAGTCAGGCGATTAGTCGAGAAAAAGATTGCGGCCCCTTAAATGTCGCACAGATGCGAGGCTGATTATGCTCAAATCAGTGTAACATTTATTGCAAAACTGCTTGCCGCAACTTTAGTCAGCCGTAAATCGACAGCCGAACTGTCACCCAGGACATTGTTGGGCGTCTATGAAGGCCGTTTGTGGAGTCCACACCGTTTAAGATGACAACGAGCCCACGCAACTCTGAATGGGCAGGATACGAGCCTGGTGGCACGCTTGAAAGGAAGGCGCGTCCTTTGGTCCTTTGTGCATTCAGCGTTCTTCCTTGAAACAATGTGGCAGCCACGTTGTAACGCTTTCTTGCAGGGAGAGTAGAGGAGAGGAGGCCGCAACCAGGCAAGGGTTGTACCGCGCCGCTCTTCACCACTGAGGTACGTTAGTTCAGTGCGATAGTTTAGAGGCCTTCTTCGACAGAGCGGCAATTTTCCCACAGTACACTTAATTAAGGGTAGCTAAAGCGTCGTCCAAGTTTTCTGCCTGAGTGTATAGCAAAATCAAACTGTGGTCAAATTGCGCATTTGGGAATACCGTAATAGCCAGTGAGAGCGACCACATTTCTTTCAAGGTTGTTTGCTCAGGATTAGCAGCCAGACATGCTTATTCGCGAGAACTGAAATCTTATTACCACGGTTGGAAAAAAGAGCCCGATAGCTTACCGTTACGTCTCATCAAATGCCCGCTTCATAGCACGGGGTCCATTGGCTTCACTGCGCAGCATCATGCCGGGGGCAGGTACTTTTGTTGGGAAGAGCGGCTCTATCTGCGCGAATGGCGGTACGAAATCTAGGCGACATAATAAAGACATGGTAAATAACGGCCGTGGCACTGCGAACCTTTCTAATTGATTTTACGAAGCACGAAGAATTTCTACAGGGGTAGGTGGTACAAAGCAATGCTCCCTGACATTTGAAGTCTTGGGATGGTTTCTGGAAGTAGTGATTGTAAAAAGTAAAACCGCACTATCTGACATCATCTTGAGGCTCGCTGCTAATACTTGCATTAAAAAAATTGTAGAGCTAAGCTTACCGGCTTAGCGCATTAATCAGCGAAAGCTGGTTGGCAAACGCATTCTTCTGACAATGGCGGCTCCCTATGACCCGAAAATGAACGCTTTGTGCCCACATTGTGACGAGCTCTGTTCTCTAATCCGCGTGGTGTGGGCCTGTCAACACAGTTCCCACTTCCCTTCTCACCCCACCCCCACAAAAGAGGCTTGGGAGACCTTCCTCTTCGATTGTGACGGCGCAAGCTGCCCTCGCGCGCCGGGCTCGCGAGGCGGCGGGATCTCGCTGCATCCCGCACTAGGGACGCGGATCAAGATGATGCCGGCAGTCACTATCTGCGCCGGCTCACCCTCTATATTTGTTTGGCAAAGGTTTGCTCTCTCTCTCTCTCTCTCTCTCTCTCTACCACCTCGCTGCTTGGCGAGGCGGAAAAAGACGAAGAAGACTTTGTTTGGTTTGTTGTCGCCGCCCCGGTCAAAAAATCCTTCAAAGTTCCTTCAGGGAGCCAACAGGATTCTTGACTGTCACCTCTACATGCACCTGAAGGTCCTGAAGGAATCTGCATGGATGCTCTGTTTGCAATGGCGCGACTCTGACGGGGCTGAAGGCATCTGCATTAGCAGCTCTGTTTGCACCGGCGCGGTTCTGACGGTGCTGAAGGGATCTCCGTCAGCACCTCTGTTTGTACCGGCACGACTCTGACGGTGCTGAAGGCATCTCCGTCAGCAGCTCTGTTTGCACCGGCGCGTCTCTGAAGGTGCTGAAGGGATCTCCGTCAGCACGTCTGTTTGTACCGGCACGCCATGAAGGTGCTGAAGGTATCTCCATTAGCAGCTCTGTTTACCGGCGTGACTCTGACGGTCCTGCAGAAATCTGCATGCAGCTGCTCTGTCTGCGGGCGACGTTAGCTTCGACCGTCACCGGCATAGCTGCGAATCGCTTCGGGAAAGTTATAATACTGGCAAGAAGCTTAATTGTACGTTTTAATCGGTTTGTGTAGCACACATCTTGTAGTACCAGCACAACCGCTCACCGGTGGAGATTTATTTGACCAGAAAGCAGCTTACGAAATTAGCGGGGACATAGCTGAAACACACGTACGTATGCTCAAACACATACAATATTCGTGCAAATTGCATGATTCTTGCAAGCACGCATTAAGTATATGTGAGCTGCGCGCCCTTCCGATAGTGCCTGAAAATTCTTTGCACGGAGGCCATGAATCGCTGTAGAGCTCGCGCTCTCGATCATATGCTTAGCTTCATCCGGCCGGCTTCACTCGATCCTGGCTCATTTTCGCCAAAACTGTACACATATCATATATCAATATTGGACGGTAAACGTTGTCTCGTAGTGAACTTGACAACTGATGCGTACCAACCAAGCGGTTCGCATAACTGAAGTACTTCTGCGTTTCGTGCGAAGCATATATATGGCCACCCATGCAAAGACGGCCGGCCGCTATTCGGCTTTGCTGACTTTTCTTCCCTCGTCCTCGGCGCAGACGATTCCAGGCGCACGGCATAAACTACGGCCAGGTGAAAAAAAAAATGTGTGTTAGCTGCGCAGTTAATTTTAATCTAGGGAGAACCATCAATTGAGGTGAATGAATTTTTAAAAGGTGCTGCACAATTAATTCTAGCTTAACGCGTTTGTGCGCGTTGCGCGCACAAAGTAGAGCAAATTTGGTATCGGTACGTACGTCGATCATACTTCAAACTCAAAACTGATTATGTTCGACCTTTCCGCTATGCATATGCTGCGCACCGCGTGCAGTGAACCCGCCCACTATCAGGGCAGATTTGCCTATCTGATAGCCAGTACACGTACGCATGTTTGTGTGCGGCATACATCGGCCAGGAACTGCGCCCGTCGGAATAAACTTTTTCTACTACGCATAGCCTTCCCTCGATCCTCGATCATCCTTTCAGCAAGGTGGCGACGCTGCATGCATGCTCGATCGTCCAGAGCTTCCTCCATCGGGCAACGAAACCAGTGCCCATATTCTACGCGGGGGCGCGTGCCCGCACCGATTTTCGTAGTCACGCGGAATTCATACGCCAGCGCACCTTTCAGTCGGGGATTAAGGTGACTGAATGCAGCGCACAGCGCTATAAGCGCGGCAAAGACGTGCAGCGAATTGCTCGCGCTGAACGACAGCGCAAATATTTTTTTTTCCATAGCTCTATATAGGCCATGGCGCGACGTTTCTATTTAAATAATTTTCACCAAGCAGGAAAGCGCCCTGCACTTGCATTGACTGTTGAAGCCAAGCGCAGTGAGTACACTGAAGTCCCCTCGAGGCATCTGTGTTGTCATGAGAAGCCGCACAACTCATGTGCGGCTCTCCTTCAGTCTTTATCTCCCAAATTCCCCTCCCTACGCAGAGTAGCATGCCAGCGATATTGAAACGCCGGCTAAACTCTCTGTATTTCATTAAAGAGTCTCTCTCTCTCTGACGATGTGTATCGTTGAAAAAATTAAACTCGCCCACCTAGCCCCGCGATGTCAAGTGAACATATTCCTTGACGCTCGATTCATGATCTCTATGCAGTTAATTCCCAGCCCCCTGTATGTCACACTAAGTGAATGGGGATTAACCATCACATCACACCAACTGGCCAGCTCCACTGGCTGGAGGACCTTCTTTGAAAGGCATTTCCGTAAAAATTCTTCGTATCACTGTAGGGTATACGGCAACTTAATTGACAGCAGTAACAGAATTTTGGTTCCCGGAACACACCCATGGAACATGTAACGCTGCATCAAAAATAAGTGCAGCCAGTTTTGAGGCTTTGAGGTTTTGAGGATTGTTCTCGCAATCACTCTCCGAAGGTACCATTCCAGACGACTGGGAAGTGGGGAAGGTCGTTCCCGTCCACAAATCAGGTAGTACTGATTCACCTCTTAATTATCGCCCCATTTCATTAACAAGTGTACCGTGAAAAATCATGGAACATGTCATTTACTCTCAAATCATGCAATTTTTGGATTCAAATAATTTCTTCCATCCATCACAGCATGGATTTCGCAAGGGGTTCTCCTGCGAAACTCAAATAGCCATTTTTCTACATGATATTCACGCCAACCTTGATACTAACCTGCAAACTGATTCCATTTTCCTAGATTTCGCTAAGGCATTCGACAAAGTACCTCATCAACGCTTGCTTCTTAAACTCTCCCAGTTGAACCTACATCCGAACATAATTGCATGGATTAAAGCTTTCCTCACGCATCGCTCTCAGTCCATCGTCATTAATAACCAACTTTCCAACCCGCTTTCAGTAACCTCTGGTGTCCCACAGGGTTCTCTTCTCGGTCCTTTGTTATTCCTCATATACATTAATGATTTACCCCAGCATGTCTCTTGTCACATCCGCTTGTTCGCCGATGATTGCGTCATTTATCGCTCAGTGACTAACCATTCTGACCAAGAATCCCTTCAGGCAGACCTGCGCCATGTGCAAGACTGGTGCTCCCAGTGGATGATGATGCTCAACTCTAACAAATGCAAGTGCATGCCCTTTCACCGCCGTCGAAATCCTCTTGTTTTCAAATACACAGTCTGCAATTCCCCAGTTGACCTTGTCCAGTCATATAAATACTTAGGAGTCACCATTTCTAATGATTTATCTTAGCGTTTGCACGTGACTAACCTGATATCATCTGCTAATAAAACACTAGGTTTCTTAAAACGTCACCTACGGGAAGCCCCACAACACGTAAGACTACAAGCGTACATCTCATTCATTAGAACTAAACTTGAATACGCATCACCCATCTGGAGCCCTTATCAAGAATATTTAACACACGCTATCGAATCTGTTCAAAACAGGGCTATCAGATTCATGCACTCCACATACTAGTACGACGTCACCATATCATCCCTCAAATCGTAGTCAGGTCTAGCTAATCTTTCTAGTCGCGGTCGCATAGCCAGTCTTGTCCTGTTTCACAAGTTCTTTTATTCACCACTAAAACAAGAACCATACATTTGCGCACTTCCACAACGTAGGTCCCACCGCATCGGTCGATCATTCTCTTCCAAGTTTTGCGTCCACGAGGCCGTACCACTGTTTTTGCCAACTCATTTTTTTCTCGTGCAGCAGCTGACTGGAACGGCCTTCCCCATAATATTGCTGCCATAACATGTTCATCATCATTTTAAGCACTGTTGATTCCTGCATTTTGTAAACCCCACCCCTTATGTAACAACCTGGAAAAGGGTCTTTAAGGAAAATAAAGTGATGTGATGTGATCTAAAAACATGATTTATTACACACACTAGGCCACAACAACAAAGCAGAGGGAGTAATAAATGTTGGACAGGAACGTGCATTATTCTTTACATTTAAAAGCAGCAAACATTTTAAACACATGAAAAAACAAGGATGACAAAGCATCATACTATCAGGCTGCAAGGCCAGGTATATCCTTATGTCTAGAGACCAGATTTTAGGCAAATGCCTATTTTTTCAAGGCATCATAGGCGCACCATTTTTACATATGAGCATGAATTAGGCGTTCACGACATGTTTAATACACATTTGATGGTGCCTATAAATGCCTATTTTGGGCGTCAGCGCCTATAAATGCCGATTTCCAACGTTGGTGCCTAAATATGCCCTATTTTGAAGAAAATGGCCCTGCTATACGTTGTGGTTTTGTTTTCAGGTTCTCTTTGTTTTCGAATCCATTTCGGTTTCGAGTTGAACCCACACATGGCAACATTAAATGACTTCGTCACTTGGGTGTGGTGAACACTACTCCAACGCCGACTGTGTAGACAATGTCAACCACATCAGCCAAAAATATCGAAATAACCTTTTTCCTGTTTCTGCCGTGTTGTAGTTACAGCTTGTAAACTGTGGCCGTTAAAATGGTAGTTGACCAGATGGTGCTACATTTTGGAAAGTACATGAAGTACGTAAGTTTCGTCCACATAATTCCCAGTGGGTTCGAGTTGAAACCAACTGCAAATTGTTCCATAAGCTGGCTGGATAAAGTTTAACTGGATAAAATTTGCCATATTGGTAACCTGCCTTATAATCATTCCTTGTGCCTCATCTGCATGTCATCCTAATCAAATAGCCTTTGGCGGCAGTTTTCTTGGAGCAGGCCGCACTGGACAGCTGAGAGCCGTGCCAGTCGTGCGTGCATACGGAACACATCCATGCACTCAAACAATGTTTGATGCTTGTATGAATATCACTCTTTTGGCGTCACTCCTATGTCATATTATCTCAACCCTTCAATCGAAATTATCTCAACCCTTCAATCGAATTACTTTAGGAGTGATTACTATATGAACGGTGTTTATTTATTATGAATCCCCAGTGGATGTACGTAGGCCCGTGCTGAACTATATAATTATTTTCAGCATATAAAGCATCAACAGCACTCAGCGGCTACATTTTTAGCATCTCGTACTTTTGGTTTCCAGACCCTTCTAATAGCAAGCACCAATTTAAGTCCGTGTGACTTCCGACACTTGGAGCCACTAACTATAAAATGCAGTTTACACAAATGGCGACACATTTATTAATGTTAAAGCACCGTGCGTGCCTGCAATAGATAAGTTTAATTCCTATGAGGATGACTCTGAACACGTGTCGGATGCTTTAAATTCACATTTGCATCAATTGCTAAATGCATGGCCTCTTGTTTTACTATTGTGCACGACAAGCAAATTGTTTGTTTCCAGGTATGCCAACGCATTTTAAAAGGCTTTGTAACCATCTCTTTTGCTCTGCTGAAGCATGCGTGTTGTACGAAAAGCTTCACGACAGCTTTAAAAATAGTGCTTCTAAGGTTCGCACACAATGGTTAAGATCTCAAATCATTCCGGCTGTTTTTACTTTATATGGCAGATATTGCGTGCTGATGTTCGAATCTGATAAGTGCAATTTTGATGCAGTTTATAGTGCCTATTTTTCTTTTTAGGTGCCTAAAATCAAATTTTAACCACCTATTTTTGGCGCCTACAACATGCCTTCTTGGTGCCTAAAAATCCGGCCTCTACTTATGTCATATAAATCCCATCAACAGACTTTGTCAGCATACATGGCAATGTGTTCTCTCTTGCATTATTTGCACTAAATACTTTGAAGCATAAATGTTCCAAGAATAAAAGAAACTTTGAGATTAGTGTAATATTGTCACGTAGTTGTGATGGCTGCAGTTTGGCAGTCAGGTAGACAGCAAAACGGCTTCCAAAAAAACACTGTTGGGCTCTTTCACACCCACAAAGAACTGAAGGACTCGGCAGCGGCGTAGCAACAAGCGTGCTTGGCGGTCGTCGAAGACAATGCGTGCCGCTTGTGGCCGTGCTGAATTTATAACTGACGACAAACTTTTGACAGTGTGACAATATGGAGCAACCTCCCGTCACAATCTGAAGATTAGTGTAATTGCTGCTAACTGCAATGAATTTCATGGCCACAAGTTTGAAAAAAGTTAAACACACTGAAGAGCTACCTTAAAGGAATACAAAAATAAAAATACACTGAAACTACCTTCATGAACTGCACATCATACATCACTACCAGATCAATCTCTTTCCTTCTGGTTGGGCACTTCACACAAATATGAAACATTATTAATACTAAAGAAAACACATTGCAGAGACACATCATCAAGGGAGTGCAAACAATTATTCTGATCAGCCGGTGGGTGCTGACACTGCATGATATGTAGGACATCAAATACAAGTGGTGAAACAAGAAGCCTTTGGGAGTGAAAATATATACAGTCTGCAATCTCATAAATTCCAAGTACATAACAATATGAGCCGTCTACCATTTTAACATAACAAGATCAGGTCTTTTTTGGAGTCAAATAATCCGAACTGTGTATAATAATGCTGCCAATTTGTGCTCGAAAGTACCTAGACATCTGAGGAATGCAGCCAAAGTGTGAATTGAAAATAATTTTTAGCTGCTCGGGAAATGAAGGAACAGGGTGTGGCACACCTAGAGCACATGTCTGGTAGCTGTTTGTGTGCTGAGCGCCAATATTTTTCTTGGCAAAAGCCAAATGAGCTGGGAGCTCCAAATTTCTTTCTAAGCTTCGGTAGCACTGCTGCATTATGCACCGCTCAGAGACCTGCATAGGCACCAGCTTGGCTGCTGACACAAGCCGCAATGCACGGCCAATCCCATCTTCAAAAGGAAACGTGGACACACCCCATAATGGGCCAAACATGCGCGTAGCCTTTGAAAGGTGCAGCAGCTGGTGAACATTATGTCATAGCTGCCTCACCATGGAGCCTCGCTGCTTAACCCTAGTAGCACAGTATGTTACTGCAACGTTGCCACAACATTGCCAATGTTGTACTATGTTGCGCTAACATTCTTCAACATTAGATAATGTTGCTGCAATGTTACCAGGCAACATGCTGATAACGTTGCCCTAAAGTGGTCTTTTCACATTGCAGCAATATTGTCAAATGATGAATAAATGTTGAACCACATACATTGCTATAACATTCATGCTATAGGTTAATTATCTGCCCTCTCTGGCTATTTCTGAAGCCCAAATAGAAAAGCCGGTACCAGATCACTTCCCCTCACTGTGAGAGTATTAATTTGTTTATTAATTTTTACTTCGAGTGCAACTTTGCATGTGGTGTGTATGCAAATGGTGACACTAAGGTAGAAAGATGTATTTCTATCTGAAATATTTTTAAACAGCTGGAATTACTTTGTTTTTAATTAAACAGACAGACAAAATTAAAACTGCCGAAGAAATTTAGTTCTGGTTTCACTGACGCCCCGCAGTCTAATGGTCATGGAGATCGCTATCACAAATCCAAATCCAAACCGCGGCTACTCGCGGCCGCGCCGAGAGCCAAATTCCAATCCTGCGGCGTGCGCTGGTCCGAGAACCCGCGTGTCAGCGGCAGTCATGGCAAGATTTTCACGTTTTTTGTTCTTCTAGTACAGTTTTTTTGGCGGTCGTTGTGCCCGCACTGCTGTGTTTCGTTGTGGTTTCACTGGAATTCAGCTGAAACAACAAAGGCTTGTCCAGAGGATGACCTCAATGGTGAGTGATTTCTAGACTTGCATTGTTGTGCTGTGACCTGTGTTGTTTGGCACAAAGCCAGTAGTGTATATATGTTACCCATGCCCTTCGTGATAGTTTGATAAAGTGCTACATTCGTTGTATCATGAAGAGAATGAAGTGTTCGCTAATCGAGGTGTCCTTTCGGCAACGACGCCGAAGAACAGCAGAGGCTGTTCACGACGAACTAGAAAACCGTTTTCGTCAAGGGTACCCACGATCGTGAGAGCCGGCTTTTGCGGGTACGCATCACGAAATGCTACCCTGTTTGGCAGTTGTCAGTCTTGATAATGGTCATGGCAGCAGATTGTGCGCAACAGGAGCAGAACAGTTTCAAGATGCCTTTTCATCGCATAATGTTATTTTATCCTCTTTATCAGCGCCGGTCGAGGACGCAGTTGAAAGCCGCAGTTCTCACTTGTCAGATTTTAGCACCGCTAGCAGCATCCCTGACATAGAAAGTGCAACGTAAGAGTTGTCGCGGATTTCTGACAGTGAGGAGTTGGTGGTTTATGAAGATAGGATGACACCTGAGTCTGGTTCCGCTACTCAATGTCTAGAGCACGACTTGCGCGTGTGGACAATTAATAGCCAATTGCCTGCTTCTCACCTGCATTCCCTGCTTAAAGTGCTGAAGCCATACCATCCAGAGTTACCCACGGATTCTAGAAAATTACTAAAGACGCATCGGCATAGTGATCCAGCAGTGATGAGCGATGGTCATTACCACTACTTTGGAATTTTTCGTTCTCTGGAAGAACATGTTGTGCATGTTCCTTAACGTCGGCACTTTGTGCGAGGGCATTACACCAGTTCTCATGCATTCTACTGGAAGATAGCATAGATCCAGCGACATTGTAGGCAAGGAACCGGAATTTATTCTTTCACTTAACACTGAGGCTGCTGCATCATGCCAGTAGTGCAGTCTTTGCCCTCTCATTCTTAATCAGATGTATACTTTATAACCAACATTTATGGGACTGTGCAGCGATTTGAAAAGTGAAATATTCATTGGTATTCAATCATCCTTCATCATCATCAGCCGGACTATACTCGCAGCAGGGCGAGAGCCTCTCCCATATTCCCCAAATTAGCCCTTTCCTGTGCTAGCTGCATCCACTTGACCCCTGCACCCATCATCAATTTGTGATCTAGCTTATGTAGCCCCGGAAGAATCGGCCGTTAGCAACTTTGCCTTTCAAATTGTGCACAGCAGTGAGGCTGAAAAAGACTATAGGCTGGGCCTGCCCTCTCCGCTCGGTTTACTTTGTCTGCCACCCGCCATGGTACAATTGAGGGAAGACAAAGGTAGTGATGGACAACCACCTCCAGCCGGCTACGCCTTCATCTACAAACGCCCTTGTGGGTTTAAGCAATTGAATGGCCGTCCCCATGGCTGACACCAGTAGGTCCTCTTGTAAGGCAGGATTCAAGCGAGACAGCAGCACTGGCCATTGCTGTGAGGTGCGGGAATGGGAATTTTTGTTTGCACATTATTTGCTTGCTTTTGAGGAATTTTAGGTGGCATGAATAGTCGATGTCTTTTATGTAATGAATGCATTTTTTAGCCACTTTCAGAACAATTTCTCGCTCAGGCTGTTAAAATATTCTTGCGCTGCCAGGGAAGGGCGGATTTTTTTCTCACTATTTTGGTTTGAGCCAAATGACTGGACATAAGTTCTTTGTACAGAGCTGTCCAATGTCTGTGTTCATTGAGGATTGTAAAAGATTTGTTATTAGACGTGTGCCCACCAAGATGCTTATATTAGGAAATTTTTGGTTCTTTCTTTTTTCTGCAGGGATGCAGCTTCGCTTGTCACATCATGAATTAGAAGAGACCATCATCGTGAGCAGCTGGAGGCTACCAGAAGACAAGTATATTTTAGACGTGCTAAATTGTTCAGGAAAATGTTGACAGTACTTTAAATTTGTAGTTTTCCAGTGCAATGGTGCATGACCAAAGAAGGGAAGAAGGATACTTGAAGAAATCAGTGCAGCAACAGGGACAAGAGAAAAGATGAGACAGGTGCTGACTAGCAACTGAAGGTTTATTGAAAAGGAACGCATAAAATATACTCTCTTCACAACCAAGAGAGTGCACGAGCTGCGCAAACAACACTGATAACCTGTCAACTTCAGTCATGGTGGTCAGGATACAATAGTTCACAATCATTAACAAGGACGGATGGCCATTCATGGCTGTGAACTGTTGAATCTTGACCACCATGACTGAAGTTGATAGCTTATCAGTGTTGTTCGCGCAGCTCATGCACGCTCTTGGTTGTGAAGAGAGTATGTTTTATGTGTTCCTTTTCAGTAAACCTTCAGTTGCTAGTCAGCACCTGTCCCATCTTCTCTCTTGTGCCTGTTGCTGCTGTTTTCTTCAAGTATGTACCAACTTGCCGTTTTACTGAAGTTGGGAAGAAGGATAAAACACAGCACTCACTGACAACTGGTTATTTAACGGCGCAGACACTGCTTAAATGCCTTCAGACCAGCGGAGCAGGAAAAAAACAAACTTATCACACCTTTATCATAAAAACAATGAAAGAAACATCATTTCTGGGTTATATGATACAACTGAAGTATTTCTCGCACATTGTGAAGCAGCTTTTTTAATATGATGCGTCTCTGTCCCTTCACAAGTGGCTTGCTTCTGCTAAGGATCTTCACACTTGAAAATCTCTATACAATCACTGCAGTGCTTGACAAGTTTGGAACCTGTCCTCATTCTTTAGATCTCTTGCATACAGTTTGCATTTACGGGCCTATAGCATTTTGCCTCCATCGAAATGCAACCACCGCGGCCAGGATAGAACCCGTGTCTTAACAGGCCAGCAGCCGAGCACCATAACCACTGAACTGCCGTGGCGGCTCATGTATGTGTGTGTGTTCCGTAGGGCTGGAAAACTATGAACTTAAATCAGTGATGCTAACCAGCCCAACAACTGACTCTGCTGTTCATAATACCTCTGCTCCTTGTTTCTAAATGGCCAACTAGGTGGCACTGCTACTTTGTTTATTTGTTGCAATTTTGTGCACAAAATGAACGTCTTATATTTGGGAAACACAAAGTCCAGGTGGTGCATGTTTTCAAGGTGTGCTATTGTTGTGTAAATAGTTTACTGAAGTGTTTTGTATTTATAACATGCCAGTTGAGAGGTGTGTGCGCATTTTCATGCTATGGTAATGTGCCTAGTAACTGTTTAAAACATTAGCTCTGGTTCTTGTTCCTGAGTAGCTCACATGCGTGCTGCTCATCCCTTTTTTCTTACCTAAGCTACTTCATCAAATTGCATGTTGTAGGTGTCACCATGCATGCATATCTTAGAGCTTAAAGTAAGTGCTCTTGGAAGTCATCCTAAGGTGAATTCACACGGTGGACTGAATTGCAAATCTTGAGGGTGAACTGTGCATTATGTGGCTTGACGTCACGAATTGACGCCAACCAATTGGTGTCTGCAGATGGAAAGAGGAGGGCGTTTTTTTCTATTAGGACAAGATCTGCTGTTTTCATCTCATGTGTGAATGCTTTCAGCATGCGGACACTGCCTTTACTTGAGGTGATGCTATAAATCTTTTTGCGACCTCATCCGTTGTGTGAATATACCGTAAAAACCCGCGTATAATACGAACCCGAATATACTACGGGGCTAAGATTTAGAGACGCGAAATGGGAGAAAAAAGTTTCACCCGCGTATAACACGAGTAACACAAGCTCATAGAAGACATTTATTCAAATCGCATCCCGCACTTCACTTCAATTACTTTGTTCTTCCGTAGCGCTTTCTTCGAACATTTCTTTGTCCGACAAATCATCCCAAATGTACTCATCTTCCGTGCCATCGAGGGCGTTCGAGATGCCGCACTTCTTAAGCCCGCTTCAGCCGCCCGGTTGGCGTCATTGCAGGCTCACCTGAGCGCATCCACTCTGCGTAGCACCGCCTGACTGCGTCCTTGAACGGTTCGTTTACACGACCATCAAACGGCCGCAAAAGCTTTGTCGCGTTCCGCTGCACGCGAAAAGGGCTTCTTTCTGTTGTGGCTATCCACGAATGCTTCCTTCGACGACACCAAACTGCCTCCCGGCCGCACCGTTGCCGATGTTCTCCGCAGCCAAAATCGCTTGAAAGTAGCCGAGTACTGTTTTCGAGACCGTGACATCGTGCTCTATAAAACAATATCCACTTCACGAAGCGTGCCTTACATGCTAGCACGTGCGTTGTCAACAGGCGCACGGCACACCGCGACCCCCCGGCGCACCCAACGGATCAACAAAGAAACGACGTCGTGACGTCGTTTGTCGAGAGTAACGAAGCCAAGCCGTAGCCACGTGCCAATAGCGAAGCCAAGCCATAGCCACGCCGCAAAAACGAAACCAAAACGTCGAGCAACTTCGAAAATTTTTGTTCGGATCCGCAAATAGTATGAGGCGGAAATTTAGGACGCTAATTATGGGAAAAAACCTCGTATTATACGCGGGTTTTTACGGTACCTTTGATTAGCATTTTGGTGTAAGGACATGAACTCTAACTATACCTAATTCACAGAACTGGCCCCAGCAATGACATCCATCGATGGGGCGAGTGGCAGTGGGCCAGACGAGTTTGGTGAGCGAACCTTCTTGTGATGCATGCCATTTTTTATTTTTCATAATCAAATCGGCCTAAGAAAATGTTCACTGCAAACAAAGGATTTGTCCAATGAGCGCCTGTTAACCCTGTCCTGTGCCAGTTGAGGGCGCCTTATCCCCTGAAACTTCTACTCTCATCCTTCCACCATCTCTGCTGTGCCCCTAACTTTGACTGTATGTGCTACATTGACCTTTTCTTGAAATTGGTTACATACCCTTCCCAGGCCCCATTTCTTTCTGTACTTTTTATCTCTACTTTGTGTCGCTCTCCTACTCTACTGTGTGATTACATCTATACCTTTCGATAGCTTGCCGTCCTGCCTTCAGTTGCATTTCAAGCCTTTTCATAAAGCTTCATGTTTCTTTCCCATAGTTATCTAATAATTAAAAGCTTTTTAAATGATTGAAATCCCCTTTCTTGTGAATTAACAAAATATATTAGCATTATTCTGGTCGTCTGGTACATTCAAAGTTTTTAGGCGTTGTACCATGCACAGGTTGGAAATTTTTGTGGCACAGTGTTCCTGCTGTCCTTCAGCAGATGCGCAGTTAATTGAACCTGACGTCTTTTTTTTCTTTTTGCATTGCCTATGAGGCTTGCTGTACTGCCCCCTTTCATTTTTGGCAGGATATGCGATTTTTCTGAACTGCTCTCGCTCCGCAGTGTTCTGCTGTGTCTTTAAGGATCGTTTATGGGGTTTCAACGTCCCAAAGCGACTCGGGCTGTGAGAGACGCCGTTGTGGAGGGCTCCGGAAATTTCGACCAGCTGAGGTTCTTTAACGTGCACTGACATCGCACAGCATGCGGGCCTCTAGAACTTCGCCTCCATCGAAATTCCATTGCCGCAGCTGGATCGAACTCGCGTCATTTGGGTCAGCAGCCAAGCGTCATAACCACTGAGCCACTGCGGCCACGGTTGTCACTTGTCACTTAGCCCTCATTATTTCACCAGTTATCTTTTTAGCCATCAGTGTTAGTGTAGCAGCCGATCAACTCTTCACTGCGATGTGTTTCTCATAGTATTAATGTTTCTACAAGTTTCAATACAGCATAACCCTGCTGATGTACTCCTCACGGGACTGAAAAAAATTGGCTGTGGCTTAGCTCAGCTATGCCAGACATACGTAGCGAGAGGTAATGGACCTTCAGAGGCTAGGCGAACTCGTCGAGCTGCATCTTCACGAGGTCGCTTATTCAGACGTTCTGCACGTTCTTCCTCGGTCTCGTCGCCTTCGCTTTGTTTCGTTCCAACAGCTAAGCCTGGTTTGTTTCAGCCTCTCCGACTCGCTCTCCATCTCTGGCCACAGTAGCTTCAACGAACCGCACTCTTATACAGGCCGCTACATGTGCCTGCTGCTCATTCATTCATAAATCTTTAATCACAAGGATGACCTGAGGCCTAAGGGGGAAGTGGGTTGGTTAGGTGAAGGTGAGGGTGTCGGTCTCTGACATGAAGTCTAGCAGGGCACTGAGCTTGCGCTTGGCGTCGGTACTGGGGGCCGTCCAGTCTTCGTATGTCTGGATGTGGTAGGCAGAGGTGTAGCAGGCGCAGAGGCTCGCAGTGCCAGGACAGGTCCAGATCAGGTGGTGCAAATCAACAGAGTCAGCAGGGCAATTGGGGCAGCCGATCCTGGTTCGGTGCCATCGACTCGGGATGTCCGGGGTGTACGCTGCACCGGCTCGCACCTTGTGAGCGTGAACTTGGGCCGGGTGAGAAAGTCCAGAAGGAATGGATGGAGTAATGTCTGGGACAAAGTCCCACGACAAACCCCTCTGCTCTTGTTAAAGGCGTGTGATGATAGTCAGGTATTATGAGCGGGATGGGAGAACAATAAGGGTGGTCCGAGTTGGTCGGCTCACGTTAAGGCAATGCCGACGGTCTTCCTCTAGCTGCGCGCCAGCAGCCTCGTGGGCAGTCCTGTTCCCGGTCCCTTGTGCGTGATGTCTGGGTGTCCAGTGAATGCGTACGTAGACTTGGGAGGTCTCTTGCTGTGCCTGCTGCTATCTCTGGCTCTCCTCCTCCTCTGACGTTGCACCAGATGGTGTGGCTCCATCTGGCAACGGTTGCTAGGCAGCGGCGCAAGAAGCGGTGTGACCACGGCGTGACCACCGCCGCAGTGAAAATGCTACTTTGCGACCAATAGCTCTTGCTACAAAAAAAAATGCAAGAGCGAGGAAACATTAGAGGCAGGAAGTAGGACAAATTTAAAAATGACAGGAATGAAGAACTAAACACATTTATTGCAGTGCTGGCACTTGAAAAAATCATGCAGCATTGTCTGCTGCATTTTCTTACGTCCGGTGAGGACTACTCATTTCTCCAGAATTTACGGGGCTATGTGGCTGTTGCGATCGTTGCAAACATACTTTCTGAGAATGTCTAATGCCGCTACAGCCAACATAATGGTTGATTCCAGCGGAGGCTAGCCCTCTTCCTCTTTGTTGCCACTGCTGTGTGCATCCAGAAGTCACAAAAAGATGTGATGAAGTGCGGAAGGACAAAATCAATCGCGCCAGCCACACTAACACTAGCAGCACAATTACAAAGAAACAAGGATAGGTGAAGAAAAAATTAGCTGTGGTTTAGCTCTGATTAAACATGGCGAGAAGCGGTAGCCTCATGTGGCTGCGCTTTGCAAAGCTTTGTTTGTTTCTAGTTTCTCGGCTTGTTGAAAGATTGTTGTTTCTTTGGACTTTGCCGCACGTAGCTACGTGAAACTACTGCTTCTCACCAGGTTTAACCGAAGCTAAACCACAGCTGATTTTTTCCTATACCCGTGGTGTTAGATTTTCTGCGTGTGGAGCGGTAATCTTCCTCTTTGTATTCTTCGTCTTCCTCTTGTTATTCCTCTTCAAACTCCTCTCGAAATCGCCTGTCACTGATCAATCATGAATCGCTCGAATCACAAATTACCATGCTATTGCATGAGCGGCTGTGTAACCTAGCAGTTAGTATACAGGAAGCACATATACAGGGTGTCCCAGCTAAAAGTAACGAAGCTTGTAAAAAAGAGGATGATCCCTAGCCGAGTGAGACCAACTGAGGGTTGTTGCCAGTCGCGTGTCCTAGTCTGTAGTATTTTTTTTTATTATGCAAACATGATTAATTATTAGAGACTAATTAGCTAACTTTTTAATTATTGCGTACAGGAAGAAAGTGTCAATGCAGGAGTTGTAGATCCCTTAGAAAAATAACCGTTTGCCGTGTTTGCAGCCAAGTACCACTGATACAGCTTCTTTTATTTGACTTAAAAGAAAGCCCGCGAAATACAAAAAGAGCCACGTGATAGGGAAGCAGTTTCAGAGCTCCCAGACGACCAGCCAAGCAAAGACATTCGCTTATCTTTGCAACGTTGTCCCGAACGGGGTTCGGCGTTTTGTGACGGTTGCGAGATATACGCAATTAACTCTCGCATCGGCGCTAGGGCGACCGTTTCTTCAGCGCGTGACGGTGCAAGTTAGCGGCACGGCCACATTCCTATCACTCGAGGCGAGGTTACGCGTGAAAAAGCGCCCCATGCGAGCCGCGCTTCACTTCCTTGCAAAGCAGCACCCGCTCACTTTCCATGACGCATAAGCAGTTCCTGGCGCATATCTCGCCACCTCCTCAAGACGCCAAAAGCTGTTCGGGACAGCGTTGCAAACATAAGCGGATGTCGTTGCTTGATCGCTCGTTTGGGAGCGCTGTAACTGCTTCCCTATCACGTGGTTCTTTTTGTACTTCGCGGGCTTTCTTTTAAGTCAGATAAAAGAAGTTGTATCAGTGGTACTTAGCTGCAAACAAGGCAAACGATTATTTTTCTATGGGATCTACAACTCCTGCATTGACAATTTCTTCCTGAAAGCAATAATTAAAAAGTTAGCTAATTAGTCTTTGCTAATTAATCACGTTTGCATAATAAAAAATACTGCAGACTAGGACACGCGACTATCAACAACACTCAGTTGGTCTCACTCGGCTAGGGATCATACTCTTTTTAACAAGCTTGGTTACTTTTCGCTGGGACACCCTGTATATCTCCAGTTTTATTGAATTGTCACACCGTGGGTCTGAAGCTTAGTGGTTAGCGCACCTGGCTCTCGCCCAATGGACCTGAGTTTGAATCCCGCTGATTGTGAGGTTTATTTGTTTGTTTATTTTATTTGTGGCACACTTGAAGGTCATGTTGCGTACATGGCGATCTCAGCCGTGCACCTGTAGCAGTGAAGCTACTGCTTCCAAAAAGTGCAACCACTGTTGATGATGATGGCACAGCCTGTCTGAATGCCGTCTGCCTAACACAGTGGTGCTAGACATATGCCAGGCCAAGTAAAGCCGCTTTAGAAGTAAACATATGACCGCCACCGTTTCTCATTTAGGCTGGCATGGGGTGTTATTTCACAAGTATTACTGTGTAGGAATGTGGCCGAAGTTACAATGCAACGAACAGCAGGGTTTATAATGCATGGAACCCTATTATCATCATGCCAGATCTAGACCACTACAATGTGTAGCAGCCAGGAAAATGCAGCACCCATCAACTCAGCAGCGAGGTTCTACTGTGCAAAGCTTTCACTGTTACCTTGAGAGCAAAATACTTAATTTTTTTCATTTACTTGATAGCCCACAATGTCAAACTGAACTCAGTTTGCTTTTTGCTTATATGTGCTGCTGAGGTGCATTGATATTTGTGTACTTCCTTTTCTTGTCAAAAAAGTGTGCTTAGCCGAGGAGATGGAGACCGCCGCGGACTGCCAGCTCCAGCTGCCTGGTGGGCAGGACACTGTCATAGGTTCTGCTAGGGATGATGGAAAGGTGATTGTGCGTGTTCTTAAGTCATATAGTGTATCAAATACCGTAGTAGAGGGAGTGAATGATTCTTAATTAAATTGGGGCTGGTACATAGTGAAATGGGTACAGTTTAGAGGATGATGCTAGCTTACAGTAGAAACTTACACTACTCCCAGTAAGTGTGCCGAAAAGGGTAGTGTGCAAAGCATAGACGTGTGGTTTCAGACAATATCATGTAAGGCACAGGTCAGCATTTCTAATTTGTCATTTTTGTACTTCATTACCTGACGATGCCATAATGGGTCTGCAGTTATTCTTGTCCTGAGGAAATTCTTAGTACACAAATAATTTTTGATCATGAGGAGGCTGCCTTGTTCTGTCAGGTATGCCTAGTTGTTGGTATGTGAAATTTATTCTCATTTCTGAAGTTTGTTTGAATTAGGGCAGAGAACATTATTTCAACTTTTGGCGGTATTTGACTCGGAATGAAGGGAAGCTAGAACTGTCAGAAGATTGTGCTATATATTTCATGTTGCACGCAAGCAATTTCTTTTTTTTTCGAATTATAAGGCTAGAAATAGAAAATCTACTGATTTTGGACACTGCTCGCTGTAAAAGAGTGCATTCATGCCTACATAATTTTTATGTTTTTCAGCTGTTTGTTTTAAGTTATGAAATATTTAAAATCCCTTGATTCATTGCTGTTAATGTGTACAAATGCAAAATTCTCCACGTTTGCTGCAGGTCTATGCAGGCAGTGGTCTCTGGATGGAGCCTGGTGCCTGGCAGATGCTCCTGAGAGCACCAACAGACTCAATGTTCTGCCGCGGTGCTGGTGTATTGGACACCTGATGAGCTGAAGAGCCGCAGCGTGACTGGCGTGCTTTCAAATAAGTGCCGGTCTCTTGACAGAACAGAGGCGAAACCGGCACTTACACCGGAAAAAGTCTCTTCTCTGAAAGGTGCTAGTGCTTTTTTTTTGTTTGCTTTGAGTAACACCTAGGCAATCAAACTTTGCTTCAGCCAAATACAGTCGCGCTCACGTACAGAAAGCGTGATAGTCATGGAGATCCTGTTCATTGTATCCGAGGTTTGTAACAACTGCAATGCCCTTATTGCAGCCAAAACTGCAAAGTCGGGCAAAAGTGACGTTTAGTTTTTGCAAGGTGTGTTATGCCCATACGTTTCTTCATGCAGGCTCTATCACAGCACTTTCAGAGATCTCCACACTGTTTTTGTGGCTCTCGCTAAGATCCGTTCTGCCAGTAACCTGATTTATCTATTTGGTTGTGAAATTAGCGTTCTCAACGACTGGTGGCAAGTCATTGTGCGCGTTCTCCGATCTTGCTGCGACAAAAATAGTGCAATTGACATATCTGCACAGAATGTATAAATAGCATTGCCCGTTGTTTCGAGTAATCTCTGTCTTTGGTTTTCATGCAAGCATCTCAATGCATCCAACAACACACAGCAGACGCGGAGTGGGTAGGCCCATGTGTCGTCAGCAATCAGAGGTTGCCAGACAAGCAGTCAGTTCGCAAAGGAAACGAAAATCGTTTTAAAGATATCTGCCGCACGGACTCAACTGAAAGTTTTGGGTATTGTAATTTAATGTGTTGGGAATTAAATGCTACAACAACGGTATGCACGAAAGTAGGCTTCATGGCCCCTTTAATGGTGAACATTTGTTTCTGTGTTTTTACAATGAGAGTGGTAATTCTGAATCTCACTTTTGCATTTATCATGTATCTAGTTGTGTTCAAATGTGGCCTATTTTGTGTTCTATTGTGCAGCTCTGTTGCATGTCTACATGGGAGACATACCAAAGGAGCTTGCAGAGAAGAGACTGAAAGCCGTGCGCAAGCACCTCTCACAGAAGCTGGGGGACGTGCAACGAAAAATTGGAGGTCATGATGTATAAATTTATTTTGCCACTTACCTACGCCGAAGCCGTCAGGCGTCCCCGCCCAGAAACGTTCGTTTCGTACCAGCATCCACCGCAGTCGACACCATTTCGTCCTGCCTGGCCACCACCGCAACGTTTCCGTCCATGGCAGACACCGGACAACCTACCCATTTGTTATGTCCGCGGCATTCCTGGCCATGTGATGCGTCCCTGCCGCCGCCAAGTGTTGTCCCCTGCTGCCAATACTGACCCTCAAGGTTACGCCTACGCCCCTCCCCAGCCTTTTCACCGCACTTCGCCTTCTGAGACCACTGCTTCCTCCGATCTCAGGCCGTCTATTCGCCGCCGTGCTCCATCTCCGCGTCGTCGCTCGGTTTCCCCGATGCGCCGTCGTCCCTCTTCCCCTTCGGAAAACTAGTGCCCGCAGTTCCGGAGGCAAGAACTGCTTGCTCGTCGCCAAGCTCAAGACCTCGACTTTCTCCGACAAATTTGATCGCGGTTTCTGTGGAGGGCACCGATGCTTTCGTGCTTGTTGACACCGGTGCTGCTGTATCTGTACTAAGTGAGAAATTGTGCCGCCAGTTACGAAAAGTGATGACTCCGCTATATGGTTTTATGCTTCGCACCGCTAATTCGCAACTTATTGCGCCTTTGGGGGCATGTACAGCCCGAGTTACTATTCAGGACGTTCTGTATATTGTTGAATTCATCGTCTTCCCATGGCCGTCTCACGACGTCATCTTAGGCTGGGACTTTCTCTCACAACATGACGTTGTCATCGACTGCGCTCGTTCCGAAGTCGGCCTTCCCTTCGGCGACGACTCTGTGAACGCTTCCACTAACTTGTGCTCCAAGCTGACTGTGGCTGATGACGTCATGATCCCGCCGTGCTCTGCTGTGCTCGCCTCTGTTCATTGCGACTCTGGATCCAACGGCCCTGTCATCTTCATCCCGTCCGACTCCTCTGCTTCTCGCCACTGTCTACCCCTGCCATTCGCCGTGCTTACCGTCTCAGCCGGCTGCAGCGCCTTGCCCCTGACGAATCCATTCCTGTGCCCCTCCACTCTTCGTGGTGAATGCTTGGGATGTGTCCAGCCTTTCGCTTCCGTCGTCGCCTGGGACCCTTCTGAGGACGACTCCTGCCGCCTGCAAGTGTCTTCACTTACTTCCTCCTCACCGTCTCCTGATCCCGTTCCCGAGGCCGTCTTTGCGGGCTCAATCGACGCAAATCTTTGGCCACCGGAGAAGACCCCGCTTGCGGCCCTGCTAGATAAATTTCGGTCATCGTTTGACTTCTCTCACCACCGTTTTGGTCGCACTTCAGCTGTTACCCATTGGATCGACACTGGCGCCCATTCGCCGTTGCGCCAACGCCCATATCGCGTCTCGGCCACCGAACGCCAGGTTATCGACACCCAGGTCAATGATATGCTGCAGCGTGGCATCATACAACCATCACAGAGTCCTTGGGCTTCCCCCGTCGTCCTTGTCACCAAGAAAGACGGCTCTATCCGCTTTTGCGTTGACTACCGGCGCCTCAACAAAATCACCCGAAAAGACGTCTCTCCGCTACCCCGCACCTCCACCAAGATGTAACGGCCTTTATTGACAGTTGTGAAGGCCGGTTAGAGCGGACAAGGACAGGTCCGGTCCCGGAACAGTTCACGCTCTCGTCTCACGCCGCGCGTTGGCTCTGCTGCTTCAGCTGCCGATCGTCGTCTTCTCGTCTCGCGCCTCGCCTCGGTTCTGCTGCTCTGACTGCTGATCATCTTCCTCTTTACAGGCTTCTTTATTTTATAATAAAGCTTTCGTTTGCCCTAAATCTGGTTGTCAGTATATATATCGTAGGGCATTACAGACCCTTTTGGCCAGCTTAATTGGAAAATATTATCAGTAGCAGGCGCTGCCTTTTTGCAACAGCTTGCGATGCACTAATCGAAGAAGCTATGTGATCATGCGCAATGTGCAGCACACATTTCTGAGTGATGAAAAAACTTATCTATGGTGCGCCATTAGGACTGGCGTCCCTCATTAGGCCTAACACTATCCCGATACCTGCAAGCAGGATCTGTGCCAACAGGCCGACGCCATTAGAACCAACAGGTCTGACACCGACAGGTCCATCACCATCAGGCCCATCACAACAGGCCCAACAGGCCCATCACAACAGGTCCAACAGGCCCATCAACAACAGGCCCAACAGGCCCATCACTAACAGGCCCAACAGGCCCAAATTACGGGTTCCTTCAGCCTTCAGACCGATAGGCTGAAGGAAGTTTTGACTGGGGCAGCTCTGTTGTTTTTCGAAATTTTACCTAATCTTAAAAATTGTGTTTATGTCTTTCGAAGACGGCCGCATCTTCTAGGAGGTACTGTTCCTATTCAAATTCAAATTGAGTTTATTTTCGTTCAAAACAACGAAGGAGTTTCGAACAAAAAGTGAAGCAAGTCCACTTGATTTTGTTCGAGCCGCCTTATCATGGCATTTGATGGCGACAAAATTCTAGTTTAACAACAGATACATTTGTAGATTGTAGAATGGAACGAAAAATGTTAATTCTGCACAGAAAATTTGACAAAATAATTTACACAATGCCAATATGCAATTCTAAGTGCAATGTTTGTAGAAATACGTACGTATAAAAATATTATGTGTGGAAAAAAAGCAAAATGATAAGAAGAAAAGGGTACGGCTGCTCCGGAGCCGGCATTCTGAAGTGACCGCGCCAACTGAAGGAGACCAGCGTGGCGGAGGACGACCACCAGTCCAGCGAGACATCGCTGTTCAGTGGCGACGAATCAACGATTATGGAGTGTGACGAGTTGTGGCCGATATGGCGGACGTGGATGACGAGGGCTTCAATTTGCTGTCGTCCAAAGCAAAAAACGGTAGGGATCCCGGTGATAGTTTCGCCCACGAAGAAAGGGATTCATTTGAGAGATCGAAACACCATCATGCTATCGGCGGCCATTAAATCACCTTTAGGATCACCTGTCATTCGCAGCCGATTAACCATGTTAGAGCTCTTCATTTGGATATCTCAACAGAAGAGCAGGTTGACATTCTTCAGAACTGCTCTTACATGAACTACTGTGCTATTAAGGGTGTGGCAAAGTGGTACTCAGAAAGCGACCTTCGTGATTACTTGAACACGCAAGGTGTTCTTCAGATTAGTCGACTGATGCGTCGTGTGGACAATCAGGGAAAGGTATAGTCAGTGAAACCTGCCGACTATGCTGTTTTGACATTCGCTCCCAACAGAGAGCGCCCAGAAAAAAATTGACCTTGGATTCACAGAGCATGCAGTCCCGGAGTTCACTGAAACTTCTCCCCAGTGTTTTAGATGATAGCAGTTTGGGCATGTGGCCTTAGTTTACACCAAAGACCAACGCAGGAACTGGTGTGAAGGCGCCACCATTTTAAAAGTTGTAAAGCAGATTTTACTTGCGCTAGCTATAGTGGTGGTCATCCAGCGAGTTTCAGTGACGGCCCCTTCCGTGTGAGTGCCCTACACCGTTGAATGTCCGCTATTACTGGTCCGAAAACACAGCTGACTGGGAATCTTGTGCCGGAAGTGAGGAGTTCTCTGCGTTGGAGTCGGAGCATCGTGTTGCGTCAACACGCAGTGTCCCTGAGATACCTGATTACAGTAAGACGTCACGGACCCCTGCATGATAGTCGGTTGTTCACAGAACGTCAGCAAAAAGTGTCCATGTACCTGAACGACTCGATCACAGCCAGACTTGACGGCAGGGAAGACCCTCCCATGCCTCACAAACGACGAGAAAATCAGCTACAGTGGCCAAGAGTGTGTCCCAGACCGCATTTTTGCCCACGTTGTGAGTCAGTGCGTGGCGGAAAAAAGGTAGCACAAAAATGAGGGTATTTCCGACGTTTTGGCCGTTTTGTTAGAGGCCCTGCGTTCACATGTTAAAGCGATGCCACCTGGCAGCTTAAAAACTTCCTACAGCTGGCACTTTCTTTTGAGCCCGTGATTACCGCCTTTGCAGCGAACATTATTTCGCTCTAATATGGCCATGTTCAATCTCGCAGAACCTCACGAAACCTTGCTGGATCTCAAAACCACAAAAAAGTGCCGTTTATAATGCAATCGAATTGCGCTGGCATTCTAAGTCGATTAGCTGAACTGAAACTATTCTTGAAATAGAATTGTGTTCCACAACTGGCCCACTCAGAAGCTGGCCTGCCAAGCGCGAGATCTTTGACTCGATATGTCGCCCATAAAAAGTTCAGCGTAATGTCTTCTCCATCAGGAAGTGGGGTACTTTACATACGCCGAGAGATTCCACGTGTTTCTTTGAAGGTCACCGAAGTTTGCACGGATGACATTGAGGTAACAGCTGTGAGGATACAGCTCGGCTTTCGAACCCTTTGTCTTGCATCCGTGTATGTGTCTTCACGGAGGAAGGTAGCATTGGATTTGTTTCTTCCGCAGCTTTGTGATCGCTGCCCAGCTCCCCGACTTCAGCGCTCATCATTCCGTCTGGGGTAACAGGAACACGGATTCCTGGTACGCAAACTTGTCGACGTCATTAACAGCTTCGGCCTGTGTGTTGCCAACGACAAAAGCCCCGCTATCTTCCTACCTCCAGCTTCAGCAACAGCTGTAGAGCTGACTTTACATTCACTTGACGTCCGGGTGAAGTGGTCAACAGCACCTGACTGCATGACTTCGATTTGACCTCGATTTCTTGGTTTGCTGCCGACTTCCGTATGCGTGGCTCTAGAATCTGTCATGCAGCCAACTGGGACAAGTACAGAGGGCACCTAGCATGTGTACCCAGTGATGTGATTGACAAAATTATTTCTAGTAAGATGGCAGCAACTTTGGCGGTCGAGTTACCTGAACATTTTCCCATCCCAGATTGCAAACTTAAAGGGCAAATGACTACCCTCTGGTCGAAAGCGTAGTTACAGCCATCGCAAGCAACTACTTCGCCATGCTCCTGTCCTTCCGTTCCTTCCTCGAGATTTTTCCCTCTCGTGCCTCGTCGAGTAGGCTCCGCAAGGGAAAAGCACCCTTCCTCCTCCGATGCTAGCGGGAGGCGTGGTGTACGGTGGAGTGCGTCATATGTCTACGTCATGGCCCCGCCTTGAAAACAATTCTTTTCTTGGTTTTTGCTACCCGATCTATTTGTGGGGGGAGGGGGGAGGAGAGAGCGGCGGGTCTCCCAAAGCCCTCTCTATTTCGCTTTTTGGGTATCCTCGCGGTGTTTTCTCGCGTTTTTTTTCTTTCTCCTTCCTCTCCCCAGTTTCTTGGGTCGTGGACGTAGTCGTCCGGAGCGAAGTGTCTTCCGCAAACCACCACATTCTTTACCGTTGTGTCAGGAAGGACGATGCGTTGGAGCCAGACACGACTCAACTTATAATCTCCTGGAAATTTGTGCCGGATCGTGGTTTGACTCCAGTCGCGGCGTACGCATCTATCGACGAAACAGTGTCGTTGCATTTTCTCCACACACTGAACGATCGAGAGGCGCGATAGGCTCGAACACCTAAACTTGTTAGCGAGCGCATCCTTTCATACATCTGTTTGTTAGCCCCAGTTAGCGAGCCACGTTTTCATTCTTTTTAGGCCTCCCCATCGTTTCCAGACCGGAGGGGCGGGAGTCGATTTTGTTCAAAACACGTGCGAAGGGCGGATCCGGCAGCCGCCCGATTGCATTTCTCCGTGTGTGTTTATGTGTTCTCTGTGTTTGTGTCATTTTTCCGCTCATGTCGTTCAACGGAGCCAAGGCGTAGGTAAGATAGGAAAGGCGGTGTGTGTGCGGAGCGGTCGAGTGTGCGAGCGAAAGGCTCTACTACACAGGACACGGCATACGCACAAGTAACTAAAACCTTGTTTTGAAGGGATTGCATGGAGGAAAAAAACTTAGGAGGCAGCGCGCACGCAGAGGGCTATATCTTGACGTGATCACGGCAGGGGGCGGGGGGGGGGGGCCGACTCTCTCAGTTTTATTATTTTTTACTGTAGCAAAGCAGACATTTGGGCTAGTTGGTGTGAATTCATGGTGGAAAAAAACAGCGCAAACTGAGACAGGAAACACAGAAAACAGGGGAGACACTACAAGCGCTGACTCACAACTAAGGTACGACCTTAGTTTTCCACCATGAATTATTATATTTTACCTTTTATGACTAGGGTTCAAGGCTGTCGCCGGACGCTCCCTCCTCAGTTTTTTTTTCCTTCATGCGGGCTTGTAGGGATGTGCCAAAACGGAAGGCGCTGACGAGCAGACGACGCGACGCCTCGGCTGCGCCCAGCCTTCGCCCGTCAGTTAGAACGACGCACCAATTGAATGTCTTTAGCGAGTGGCCCGTATGACGTCAAACGAGCCAGAGTAGAGGAGGGGGACGTTTGCTTGTGGAAGAGAAGAAAGAGTGGGCTTTGATTTGAATTTTTCCAGCTTTTTGGGGCGCGCATGCCTCTAGTATTTTGCAGAGGTTATCTTAGATGCCTCATCTATACAGAGGGCTTGTTTTTAAAAATGTCCAGACCCTAGTCAGTTACCCTTTAGGAACCTTCGCGTGGAGCGCAGAAGGGCGGATCGACAACTCATGCGGAAAAAAGAACAACAGAGCCTTGAACACTGCCTGCATTAGGTTGAATTCTGCCATTCGACGACGCACGAAAAACTGCAGGTCGCAATGGTCCTCCTCCTGCGCTAGCTTGACTATATTCTCACCGATGACGAGAATATCACGTGATATTGGCAGGCTTGCTGGCGAATCTTGGCCTTGGAAGCATTTGGAAGCTTTTTCCATTATGGAAAGAGTGACCTATTGCGTGCTTCGCAGATGAATTTTCAGATGCGCTTGTATGTGCAAATTCTAGAATTGACCTCTGTCCTCCACCTTGCTTCCTGCACATCTTTCATGAACTCCGTGTGCATGCCTAGAAAGCTCCAGAGAGCAGCGCTTAGCGGCCTACGGCGCAGGTGTATACCAGATCCCGACGGCATCATCTTAGGGTCCTTCAAGGACCCTAAGTGGAGCATTACATAAGGGGAGAGAGGGGAGATCGATAAAAAAAAGAGAACAGGCACTACAATACAGTAATACAATAACAATACATGGATACCATGGATTCTAACAAAGCAAATTTCCTAAACTCCTAAAACGGATTATAAGCAGTATAAGTACAATATTATAAAAAAACGCACCACGGAGCACAATGAAATAAAGTCGAAAGAATAACAAATCACGCAAAAATCAAACCGACGTAGCTATTTGTTGAGATGGACAGCAAGTTTAGTCCTAAATTTAAGTCAGTCGTGCTCGCAGGCTATTGATTCGGGTAGTTCATTCCATGCTGTAATTGTTCTGGGAAAAAAGGACCGGTTGAAAGCATCAGTGGGACCATGCAGGTGCTGAACACTTATTGAATTAAAATGGCGGCGAGAAGTTCGTAGTGGTGGCGCGGCAGTAAGAGAGAGTTTGGTCGATGAGGAAAATGAAAGCATAGTTTATGAAACAAAGTTGCGCAATTTTTCGTCGGATTTCCAGTGGATAAAGGTCAAGGGAGGCATTAATGCTTGTTATGCTGAGGCGAGCGTCGTACTGGGATGAGATAAAACGAGCCGCATGATTCTGAATGGATTCCAAAGTATTAATTAGGTATGTTCGAAGGGGGCTCCAGATTGCCGATGCGTATTCGAGTTTGGTACGGATGAAAGTTTAATAGGCGAGTTTTCGAACGAAAGGAGGGGAAGCGGAGAGGGATCTTCTGATGGAACCGAGTAATTTGTAAGCGTCTGCACTAAGTTTCTCAATGTGGTCTGGCCAAGTTAGTCTGTTGTTGATAGTGATGCCGAGGCAACGATAGGGCAGGGTTTCATAGAGGGCTGTTCAATTTAATGAGTACGGGTAGCTGAGGTTTTGCTACCCGCAGATACTTGCACTTTGAAATATTAGGTTGCATGAGCAATTTTAAACACCATGATTCAATGAGACTTAAATCGTGCTGGAGCAAAGACTGGTCAGAGTTGGTGGAAATGCGGCGATAAAGAACGCAGTTGTCCGCAAAGAGACGTATACTCGATGATATGACGTTAGGGAGATCGTTAATAAATATTCAGATGAGCAGTGCTCCCAGCACCGAGGCTTCGGGAACGACAGAGATGACTTTTGTTATTCCGGAATCTTGATTGCCTAGAATAGTGTATTGCGAGCGGTCTAAAAGAAAGCAATGAAACCATGATGAGATTAAGGAATCAATTCGAAGGCATGAAAGTTCAGTCAATAATCGCTGATGTGGAACATGATCGAAAGCCTTAGGAAAATCAAGAATGATGACGTCAGTTTAGAAACAAGAATCGAGATTAAGGTGAAGGTCTGTTGTAAATTCGTAAAGTTGCGATTCACAGGAGACTCCTCACCAGAAACCGTGCCGTTTTCGTAAAAGAAAGAAATGTTGTCGAGGTGTGATGCGATCTGAGAATATAGTATATGTTGAAGAAGCTTGCATGGAATGCACGTTAACGAGATAGGACGATTATTACAGGGGTCGGAACGATTGCCGACTTTTTACCCAGGGGTAACTTTACGTACCAGCGAAATTCCGAAAGACTGGAAAGTAAGTAATGACTGCTCGAAAATGATTTGCAATGTGCGGCTAGAAGTGGACTTGGTTCCCTTCAGCATCTTTGCATATATGTTATCTGGTCCAGGTGAACTCCAAAATTTTACCTTTTCAATAAGTTTGCTAATACCTTCGGATGTGATATTGAACGGAGGCATTTGTGAGAAATTTGCGCCTGGTAATACAGGAATATTGTGTGTGGGTTCTTGGGTAAATTTTGACGTGAAATAAGAATTCATAAGACTAGACCGCTCATCTTCTGTGACGTGAAAGCCATCTTGGTTTACCACGGAAATATTGCGTAAACGGTTTTTGCCAGGAGTGATCAAGTTCCAGAACTTCCTTGGGTTAACACGGATGATATTTTCGAGGTCATGGTGAAAACATTTCTTTTTGGAGCTTCGTAGTAGCCTTATATATTCCTTCAGACACTTGCTGTAGCTTTGCCATTTTTTAACAGAAGCAGAAACTTTGGCGGCACGGAATAGGCGCTTTTTGTTTGCTAAGCGTCTTAGAGATTTATGATACCAGGGTTTGTTCGAATCGCTGCAAACACGGACGAGGGGGACATATCTTTCAATGAGCGACAGGAGTTGGTACTTGCAGAGTGGCCAGTTTTGTTCAATGGAGTTGGCGAATGCTAACTGGTGGAAGAATTTTTCCAAATCTGTGTTAATAGACCGGAAATCGGCTTTGTTATAATCGCGAATGCATTTGGTGGTAGGCTGGCGGATAGGAATAGGAACAGCAAAGCTGAAGGTTAATACTTCACGACCACTTAAACCATTAATGCATGATGGTGCTTGAATTAACTGTGGATTTGAACAAAGAACGAGATCAACAATGTTGTCACTGCGAGTAGGCATTTTAACTGTTTGAGTCAGGTTAAACGTGAGGACAAATCGAAGAAATCTTTGCACTGACAGGAAGGCGCCGATGAGGTTTTTCAGTCAATATCAGGGAGGTTAAAGTCACCGCAGAGTAAGTAGATAGCGTGAGGAAAGCGAGATTGCAGTTCGAGTAAAACGGAGTAAAGTTCACAAACAAAAGAACTGTCACTTCTAGGCGGCCAGTAGCAGGTGATGATTTATATTCGTACTAATGGAGGAGGACATCTTAAGGCAAAACATTTCATGATGACGATTAATTTCTACGGGTGATGGGTGCAAGCTTTCTTTAACAAGAACCAAAATGCCCCTACCCTTCCGGCCTACTCTGTCACATATGTAAACCGTAAAAATGTGTCGATAAGTTCGTCATTCAGGATGTCTGACGCCACCCATGACTCAGTAAAAACAGCAATATCAGTTGAAGTATCCTCTAGGACTTCTACGGCTTTCTTTTTGGGAAGATAACCGCAGATATTTGTTAAACGAAAGGTAATGGTCTGGCAAGTCGGTGCCTTCGTGGGAGCTAAGAAGCTTTGGTGACGGAAAACCAGCGGGGGGCACGAGGTGTAGGGTGGTGGCTGTGTTTTAAGTTCTATCGGAGAATCAGACACAGCGTCGTAAGTGTATTGCTTATTGTCGATTGCCAGTTAGTTTGTCAAAACGGATTTGGAAAGTAGCCTTCGTGGTCTGAGCGTGCTCGTAAAGCCTTTCCTGTGCTACCGGACACGCGCTGAATAATCTTCGCGAGCGGAAAAATCTGAATTTTTTAGCTTATGTGTTTCGGTAAGAATGGCTGATTTGACTTTAAAATGAGCAAATCTGACGATGATTGGTCGTTTCTTGTCTGCCTTGTAATGACCCATGCGATGGGCTCCCTCAATATCGGCGGTCTTGACTGAGATTCCAAGCTCTTTTGAGCACAAAGAAATAACTTGTTCTTAAGATTGGGTCCAAGTTTCGCCATCTGCATCCGGAATCCCCGAAAAGATTAGGTCCGATCTATGAAGGCGGTTCACAGCGTCATCGCATTTATCGACTAGATGAAAATGAAAGACTTCTGATGAAATCTTGGCAATGTGAGTACTCGCATTTGGGTTTGAAATCGTATCGCCTGGCTGGTCCGTTACCACAATTTTTTCCAAACTGTCCACACGTGTTGACAATCGACTAACAATGTTTTCCATGTTGGTCTGTGTGCTCCGAGTTAATAACAACTCGGCTAATATTGTACCCTGAGATTGTTCTAGCCGTGATATAGCTTCTGAAGTAGATTCGAGGGATGCAGGAGGTCCGGCATTCAGCTCTATATCACCTGAGAGGACAAGTAATAGGGAAACAACGTGCGCATTCAAACAATGGAAACATGAGAGATACTGCATTTTGCGGCAACAGACAAGCATTTCGGGGTGACGACACCGCGAACAAGACTGGCTTATTTGTGCTGACGGATGCAGAGAGCGGTAGGTAACTAACCTAGACGAGACGAGGAGTATTCATGACCGTCTTCTGCGCGGTGGCGTGCCCCAAATGATCCCACGAGAGCTGCTCCTTTTGTAGTCGAAGCGGCTCTCTCGCGCTGGTGGTTTCGCTTGGTTGCCAGACGCGGTACTCAATGGGCGATGGAAACGGCGGGGAAAAGCTGTCTCCGGGTGCTTTGTTGACGATCACGGCCGGCTCCCAAGGCCACTCTTCGGGATCATGGCCATGGAATCCATGGACGCTTCCTTTGCAATAAGGTGCTGACGTGATGCTCAGAAATTGGAAAACATGCACCAGAATAGGCCTATTCATGACCGTGTTCTGCGCGGTGGCGTGTCCCCAAACAAATGCTGCAGAACCTGCCTCTGGAACACAAGAAGGCGCTCCTAAACTACTCAATCGAGTATGGAGACTTGCGACGTTCCTCCATCATGGAAGGTAGCTTGTGTTGTCCCAGTGCTGAAGCCTGGCAAAGAGATGGCGGACCTAACTTCGTGACGTGCTGTGTCACTGACATCCTGTGGGGCTGAGCTGATGGATAAGCTCGCAAGTGAACGGTTTCGCGGTGGCTCGATGACAGCAAGGCACTGCCAACATGTATTCCTGGTTTCCGCGGAGGTTTAATGCGCAAGTTAGCGTTTTGTACTTGGTAATACACATTGGACATCAAAGTGATTTTGCATTTCCACACTAGCCATTTTCATTGACGTCGCAAAGGCTTATGATAGCGTCTTTCAGAGCTCAATACTGAATAGTTTGCAAGATATAGGCGCCCACGTAGAGGACCGTCTGCTATGATTCATTCGCTTTCTTGTCTTCGAGTGCGCTTAGAGAGTACCATAAGCACCGAAAGGGCTCTATTGCGAGGTGTGCCTCAGGGAATTGTATTTTCCCCACGCTTTTTACCTTTGTAATGGCTAGTCTCTCTGATTTAGTGCAGGAGAATTGCAGGTATGTGCGTATGTGCATATATGCAGACGACATTTATCTTT
Organism: Amblyomma mixtum; assembly: GCF_055824585.1. Taxonomy (NCBI): domain Eukaryota; kingdom Metazoa; phylum Arthropoda; class Arachnida; order Ixodida; family Ixodidae; genus Amblyomma; species Amblyomma mixtum. The sequence goes on along the minus strand of NC_143021.1, from coordinate 63,185,205 downwards.
GATTTACCGGCTAGCAGCGGAAGCAATTAAATTAGCCTTGTTTGCTCGACAGGACCTACTTTTTGCAGAAGATTAACTTCAAGGTCTCTATCAGTAGAAAATTCCGGCTTCGTCCTGTTTCCAGGTGTAGGAAGACGCCCATAGCCACAGTGCTTAAGAAAGACGGTGCAGTAAGAATCTGCGGAGATTTCAAGGCCAGGGTAAATCCAGCGTGTGCAACAGAGCAATACCCATTGGCAATCATTGAGGATATGTTTACCCAACTTCATGATGGGGACTATTTCAGCACTCTGGATTTACGTGATGCATACAGTCAACTGGCTTTAGACGATAACGCGAAGTGTGCGTCATTAATACGCCAAAAGGGCTATTTTGCTACAATAGGCTTTTTTTTCGGGATAGCCTCTGTAACCGCAATAGTCCAAAGAAAAATGGATGAGGTGTTGGCTGGCCTTCCGGGAGCGCAGGCTTATCTTGACGATGTGCTCATTTCCGAGGCAGCGAGTGACAGCGGCGAGAGGCTCAAAAACGTCTTAGAGCGCTTCCGAGAGTGCGGTGTAAAGCTAAGGATCGATAAGCGCAAGTTGCGTAGCCCAGCGGTAACTTATCTTGGTCATCGCACCGATCGTGATGGGCTTCATTCGACAGAGAAAAACCTTGTCGCTATCATGCAGGCACCGAGCCCCTGTAATGTCAGCGAGCTACGTGAGTTTTTGGGTATGGTTACGTTTTACGCGAGATTCCTGCCGAACATGTCAACCACACTTGGTCCATTGTATCAGCTGCTTGAAAAAAATGCACGTTGGCAATGGAAACAGCCTTAAGAGCTCGCGTTTGAACGTGCCAAGGAAAACCATAAAACAGCCAAGGTTCTCGTTCATTTCGACCCTTCGAAGGAACTTAAACTTGAATGCGACGCATCTCCGTACGGGGCGAGAGCTGTCTTGTTTCACACGACTGGCAACGTTCACAGGCCCATCGGGTTCCGCTCGCGAACAGTAACGCAGGCGGAGCGCAAATATTCACAGCTCGAGCGAGAGGCACTGGCTCGGGTATTAGGCATCACGAAATTCCGTGACTACCTTCTAGGTCGGGAATTTACCTTGGTGACTGACCATCAGCCACTGCTCGGCCTGCTGAGATCAGAGAAGCAAACGCCCACAATGGCCGCCGCACGGATACAACGGTGGGCGCTTCAGCTGGTTGCCTACCGATACCGGCTACACTACGCACCAGGACGACAGATGCTGAATGCGGACGCTCTGAGCCGACTTCCGCAGCGGTCTCCGGAATCTGCCGACGACGGTGAGCCGCCCGAATATGTGCTGTCGCTGAACCAGCTGAACAATGGCGCCGTAACAACGAGTGAGCTGAAGGCATTAACGTCTTCTGACCCTGTCCTGGTCGAGGTCAAACGGTACATACTGCATTGGTGGCCCAGGAACACAAACGGAATGGCCCGAGCCATACTGCTGTTTTTTGACCGTAAACTAGAACTATCCGTACCACATGAACTGGTGTACTGGGGTAATAAGGTCATAATACCGACCGAAGCTAGGGAGCGAGTGCTGCATATCCTACACGAAACGCACCAGGGGCCACCGGCAATGAAATCCGTCGCACATTCTCTGTTCTGGTGGCCAGGCCTCGGCAGAAATATTGAAGAGGTAAAATGAAAAAAAAAAAACAGTCACACAAGACGAGGGACAAGAGAGGTGTACACGCCGCAACGACGACCTTTCAGTTCTGCGCACTCTAAGAATGTAAAGAGAGGGATTGTGATGAACTGTTTTCGCAATGCACTGGAAAAAAGCTGTCACCACGCTATCAAAAGCATCCTTGACAATCAATGCAAAGGTTTGGAAGCCGCGGGGTTCCCTAAACCCCTTTTGAAGGCAGTGGCTGAATCGCTGCTACAGAACCTTTAGGAAGGACGCTCGAAGCGGGCTGACGTTGGGGCAACTGAACGCAAGAAATTCGAGGTCATGCCGTACGTGCATAAAGTGAGCCATAACATCAAAAAAGTTGCGGCCAAGCAGGGAGTGAGTATGGTGTTTTCTGCTCCTTGCAAGCTGTCGGGACTGTGTTCGAGCATTTCTCGAGGCAGGGAAAGGAACCACGTTTGCACAGCGCAGCAAGAGAACCGGTTCATGGCGTGTGTCACACAGGTGGTGTACAAGTTACCCTTCACATGTGAGAGAGTATACACTGGCCAAACTGGTCGATGTATTAATGAACGACTGCGTGAGCACCACTTCTGCCTGGAGTCCGATGGCGGTGGAAACTTGCCTCGCATTTGCAATGAATGCGGCTGTTATCACTTGTTCAGCAATGTCACAATTCTTGGTAGAGGCAAGGGAAAACAGGAGCGAGAAATTTTGGAAGCATATCATATCGGTTTGTCAGGCCATGATTGTATTAGCACAACCTCGGTGCGCTTACTCGAAAAAAGAATTTGCCTTTTAGGTCGATGTCGATAGATGAGATTTCTTGTCTCTTGTCTCTGATTCTCAGTGATTTGTGATGATGCTGTTGCGCATGTTCTGCTGGCCTTGCTCGGACTATGTATTTTCTAATAAACTTCAGTTGTTAGTAAAAAAAACAGTCGTTGTGGCGTTGTCACGGGTTTGGTGACTGCGCGACGTTATCACCGAGTCCTGACAAGGGTGACCGTTTGATACCCGGCGTAGCCGGTAAGCAAACGTAGTGAATGAGACCGAGGCGTGTAAAGAGGTTGGTTGGTTGGTTTATGGGGTTTAACGTCCCAAAGCGCCTAAGGCTATGAGAGACGCCTTAGTGGACGGCTCCGGAAATTTCGACCACCTGGGGTTCTTTAACGTGCACTGACATCGCACAGCACACGGGCCTCTAGAATTTCGCCTCCAAAGAAATTCAACCGCCGCGGCCGGGATCGAACCCGCGTCTTTCGGGTCAGCATCCGAGCACCATAACCACTGAGCCACCGCGGCGGGGCCGTGTAAAGAGGTAACAACAAAACAGCGGTTATAGTTCGATTGAAGAACATCTTGAGAACAAACAGCGCTTACAGACAAAGGACCAGAACAAGAAGGACACACAACTGCGCTGACTTACAACTTTTATTTGGGAAGGGGGCCGATCCGCACCTTTTATACAGAACTGGAGGGAGTGAAGCGCATGCGCAAAGATCAGGAAAGTGGGAGCACGGAAAGTGCCAACACATAGACCAAGTATTCTTATCGTCACTGATAACCAATAACACAGCAAAAAAAAAAAAAAAAACAAGCGAGAAAAGCAGGGGAGACAATGGCAGGGAGCGTTAAGAAACAATTCTAAAAAATCTAAAAGATCCTGAAGAAGCCAACAACCAACACGGCTAAACGAATGACGATGAAAGGTGACAAAGATAAAGGCACTAAAAACTGAACAGACTGAAGCAAAAAGGTGCAGGAAAAGCCTGCGGAAGATGTAAAAATCGGCACGGCTGAAAGATGACGGAATTAAAAGCGTTAAAACAGATAAAAGCAAAAACCTGAGAAGCCGATGAGTATAAAAACAAGCAGGAAAGGTGGTCACTAAAAAAATGAAATTGAACAGACAACAGATCTCTAAAAACAAGCAATGAATCGTAAAAACGTGTGGGCGATAAAACCTAAGGTGAGAACAGAAAACTTTTTACAGAAATGTTTAGGATAAAAAAAAAAACACGGGAAAAACCAAAAGAATGCGCTGTATCAAATCGAAGCAGAGAGGAATGAACACTCTTTGTCTAACAGGGCAACTGACGGCGTGCTAACGCACTCATCTTTTAGCTTGATAATAGTGGCTGCTTCAATGATTTCGCGGGTCAGTTGATTTAAGTTTTTCGCCAGAATATCTGTTTCCTTGAAAGTGGGGGATATGCGACGGCAAGGACTGCAATCACGGCAGTGGATGGCCAAATTGCCGGACCTTTTATCCTCAGCAGTAGCTTTATGCTCTAGTAACCGCTTGTTAATACATCGGCCTGTTTGGCCGATGTACTTCCTGCCGCAGGGTAACGGTATCGAATAGACAACGCCCGATGCGCAAGCAACAAACGGATCCCGATGCTTAATTGTGCAGTCTGGAATTTTTTCCCCAGAGCCATTGACCCTTCTGCAGAGTGTAGAAAGACGGTGAGGAGCAGAGAAAATGACGTCTACCCCTGCCCTTTTTCCAATTCTTTTTAGGTTGTGGGACACTTGGTGGATGTAGGGTATTACAGCTACCTTTTTATTGCGACTCTGCCCTTCCCTTGCGGTTAGGTTCTTTCCTTGCCTCGTTTTCAACATTTTCTGAGCCACTGAGGACAGGAGTAAGGCCGGGTACCCAGAGCTGAGAAGCCTCTGCGCTTGGTTAAAGAAACTGCTCTCGATACTGTGCTCGCAGGACTTTATTAAGGCATTATTGAAGGTCGCCTGGACTATGTTTCGTTTCACCAATTTCGAATGGGCTGACTCATACGGTAAGAGTGGCTTATTGGCCCTTGGTTCGAAGGTCCAGCATACGTGATCGGGCGAGAAGTGCAGCTTAAGTTCAAGAAACCGAAGACAGCTATTTTCCGGAACTTCATGCGTTAATACGAGGGGATGAAAAGACTCTCTAAAAATGGCTAGTACATTGGAAACTTCGGTCATGAAAGCATTGCCTGGACACTCGAGAAAAATTAGATAATCATCGACATATCTGAATATCTTTAGCACCGGCGAATTTGCAATTTTTTTGCTTACTTCTCTGTCAAGCATGGCCAAGAAGAGGTCGCTCAGTATAGGGGCGATGCACGACCCAATACATATGCCCTGCTTTTGGATAAAAAGAGATTCATTCCACTCAGCATAAGTAGACCTCAGGTAAACAGACAATAATTCTAAAAAGCCACTAGCAGAAACGCCGCAAGCATTTTGAAAAGCCACAATTCCATGCTTGTCGATGCAATCATTTACACAATGGAGCAGATCGTCATGCGGAATAGAATAGTAGAGATCTTTCACGTCAACGGAGAAACCTAGGTAGGCCCTGCTTCTATATTCTCGCAAGAAGTTAATGGTTTCATTTGAGTTTTTTACTAGGAACGGGTCTTCTACTGCGAGAACGCTGAGATTGGCTTCAAGAAAGTTAGCAACCAATTCTTGCCATGTGTCATTCTCTGAAACGATTACACGAAGCGGGGACTCGGGTTTATGTGTTTTTGCAGTAAAAAATAAGCTGAGGGACATTTTCCTGCTATCCGTTATCGAGCGGGAAAGTTTATCGAGGTTCAACCGTTGGCACAACTTTCTTGCTGTGCTCTTAACTTTTGTCAAGGCTACGTTATGACATTTGTCAAAACAGGAATTGAGTGCGGACGATGCTTTTTCACAATAGACATCCTTCGGCAGTAAAACAAAACCCCCTTCCTTGTCAGCGGTTAGCAGGGACAAGTTGTTGTTTTTCATGTACGCGACAGCCTTCCCAAGAGGGGGCTTTTTGCTGGTACGACTGTGGCGGTTAAGTACGTCAACGCCTTCGGAGGCGCAACGATCTATATCAGCTGCAGGAGCTGCCCTTGAGACTTGCCTGACCATGGTGAGTAATTCCGAGGCTGAGGGGCTTGGTTCGATGGCGAACTTGGGCCCACACTGGAGCAACTGCTGGATTTCTTTGGGAATGTTGTTGGCACCTCCTAAAAGATGAACACGATTGCCGGCCGGTGCTTGCTTCTTTGGAACTAACGTCCGGAGACTTGGGAGCGCACGCTGCCACAAGAACTCAGTGGTGCTATCGACGATGCGCGAAAACTCGCGCCACTTAGTCCACGAGATGGGTGTTGACGGGGGCGCAAGCAGAAGTTGAAGATGTTGCCGGAGAAGACGGGCTTGGTGCTGCCATTCGGAGCGCAAGATCTTGCAAATCCGGTTTCCATGGCCGGCCGAGGGTCGAAGACCGCCGAACAGACTCAGAACATCGGGCGGTAAGATCTGGTGTCGCACGCAGAATCCCAGAATCCTAGCCTTGCAGGCAGCGGACGAAATCAACGAGACAAGATGGCACGGATCGACACAGAACGAGAAGAAAGAGCCCCTTGTATTAGAAATGAACTTGAGCAAGGTATGTTGCTGGGCTAGTTGGTTGGGGAACATCTTGAGAACAAACAGCGCTTACAGACAAAGGACCAGAACAAGAAGGACACAACTGCGCTGACTTACAACTTTTATTTGGGAAGGGGGCCGATCCGCACCTTTTATACAGAACTGGAGGGAGTGAAGCGCATGCGCAAAGATCAGGAAAGTGGGAGCACGGAAAGTGCCAACACATAGACCAAGTATTCTTATCGTCACTGATAACCAATAACACAGCAAAAAAAAAAAACAAGCGAGAAAAGCAGGGGAGACAATGGCAGGGAGCGTTAAGAAACAATTCTAAAAAATCTAAAAGATCCTGAAGAAGCCAACAACCAACACTGCTAAACGAATGACGATGAAAGGTGACAAAGATAAAGGCACTAAAAACTGAACAGACTGAAGCATAAAAGGTGCAGGAAAAGCCTGCGGAAGATGTAAAAATCGGCACGGCTGAAAGATGACGGAATTAAAAGCGTTAAAACAGATAAAAGCAAAAACCTGAGAAGCCGATGAGTATAAAAACAAGCAGGAAAGGTGGTCACTAAAAAAATGAAATTGAACAGACAACAGATCTCTAAAAACAAGCAATGAATCGTAGTAAAAAACTCAAATGAAACCATTAACTTCTTGCGAGAATATAGAAGCAGGGCCTACCTAGGTTTCTCCGTTGACGTGAAAGATCTCTACTATTCTATTCCGCATGACGATCTGCTCCATTGTGTAAATGATTGCATCGACAAGCATGGAATTGTGGCTTTTCAAAATGCTTGCGGCGTTTCTGCTAGTGGCTTTTTAGAATTATTGTCTGTTTACCTGAGGTCTACTTATGCTGAGTGGAATGAATCTCTTTTTATCCAAAAGCAGGGCATATGTATTGGGTCGTGCATCGCCCCTATACTGAGCGACCTCTTCTTGGCCATGCTTGACAGAGAAGTAAGCAAAAAAATTGCAAATTCGCCGGTGCTAAAGATATTCAGATATGTCGATGATTATCTAATTTTTCTCGAGTGTCCAGGCAATGCTTTCATGACCGAAGTTTCCAATGTACTAGCCATTTTTAGAGAGTCTTTTCATCCCCTCGTATTAACGCATGAAGTTCCGGAAAATAGCTGTCTTCGGTTTCTTGAACTTAAGCTGCACTTCTCGCCCGATCACGTATGCTGGACCTTCGAACCAAGGGCCAATAAGCCACTCTTACCGTATGAGTCAGCCCATTCGAAATTGGTGAAACGAAACATAGTCCAGGCCACCTTCAATAATGCTTTAATAAAGTCCTGCGAGCACAGTATCGAGAGCAGTTTCTTTAACCAAGCGCAGAGGCTTCTCAGCTCTGGGTACCCGGCCTTACTCCTGTCCTCAGTTGCTCAGAAAATGTTGAAAACGAGGCAAGGAAAGAACCTAACCGCAAGGGAAGGGCAGAGTCGCAATAAAAAGGTAGCTGTAATACCCTACATCCACCAAGTGTCCCACAACCTAAAAAGAATTGGAAAAAGGGCAGGGGTAGACGTTATTTTCTCTGCTCCTCACCGTCTTTCTAGACTCTGCAGAAGGGTCAATGGCTCTGGGGAAAAAATTCCAGACTGCACAATTAAGCATCGGGATCCGTTTGTTGCTTGCGCATCGGGCGTTGTCTATTCGATACCTTTACCCTGCGGCAGGAAGTACATCGGCCAAACAGGCCGATGTATTAACAAGCGGTTACTAGAGCATAAAGCTACTGCTGAGGATAAAAGGTCCGGCAATTTGGCCATCCACTGCCGTGATTGCAGTCCTTGCCGTCGCATATCCCCCACTTTCAAGGAAACAGATATTCTGGCGAAAAACTTAAATCAACTGACCCGCGAAATCATTGAAGCAGCCACTATTATCAAGCTAAAAGATGAGTGCGTTAGCACGCCGTCAGTTGCCCTGTTAGACAAAGAGTGTTCATTCCTCTCTGCTTCGATTTGATACAGCGCATTCTTTTGGTTTTTCCCGTGTTGTTTTTTTTTTATCCTAAACATTTCTGTAAAAAGTTTTCTGTTCTCACCTTAGGTTTTATCGCCCACACGTTTTTACGATTCATTGCTTGTTTTTAGAGATGTGTTGTCTGTTCAATTTCATTTTTTTAGTGACCACCTTTCCTGCTTGTTTTTATACTCATCGGCTTCTCAGGTTTTTGCTTTTATCTGTTTTAACGCTTTTAATTCCGTCATCTTTCAGCCGTGCCGATTTTTACATCTTCCGCAGGCTTTTCCTGCACCTTTTATGCTTCAGTCTGTTCAGTTTTTAGTGCCTTTATCTTTGTCACCTTTCATCGTCATTCGTTTAGCCGTGTTGGTTGTTGGCTTCTTCAGGATCTTTCAGATTTTTTAGAATTGTTTCTTAACGCTCCCTGCCATTGTCTCCCCTGCTTTTCTCGCTTGTTTTTTTTTTTGCTGTGTTATTGGTTATCAGTGACGATAAGAATACTTGGTCTATGTGTTGGCACTTTCCGTGCTCCCACTTTCCTGATCTTTGCGCATGCGCTTCACTCCCTCCAGTTCTGTATAAAAGGTGCGGATCGGCCCCCTTCCCAAATAAAAGTTGTAAGTCAGCGCAGTTGTGTGTCCTTCTTGTTCTGGTCCTTTGTCTGTAAGCGCTGTTTGTTCTCAAGATGTTCCCCAACCAACTCGCCCAGCAACATACCTTGCGCGATTGAAGAATGCGGCAGCTTTCACAGGCACGTAATGTATACATTCTACAAAACTATTGCGGAAAACACATAGCTGTAAATACACTGAAATAAGTTATACATTGAATATCTCTACACAGGTCAGAACACAAGTGAGGGGCCAATTAGATACAGTCGATAAAAAATTGGAGGCTTATCAAGGTTAAGCCCAGTGGATGCGAAGCATGTTAAGTAGCTGCCTCAGTGTAGATGGGGCTAAGTAACGGAGACGTGGTATTAGGTTAATCGTCGTACTTTATTCTTTGCAGCCCGACAAACACACACTTATGGTCCGTAAAGGCATGACTCTTGGTTTGCACGTCACTTCTTCTGTATTGTCTTTGAGCATTTCTACACAACACGAAGTCTAAACTGTTTCCCCACTGATTCGTTTTGCATTCCTATTATTAACGTCCTTAGCGTTTGGAGGCATCTTGACCGCATACACGCCTGCGCAAAGACGTTGGCGCGGTTGCGGGCACAGAGACTGACGCGACGGCGGGCGCGCGCCGCTTCATCCCTGGCGCGAAGTCACATATCACGTGATGCAGCAATGGTGGCGCCGCCGCCGCGCCGCGCGCGACGGCGCGAACCGAAGCGTGGAGGCCTCCGCCGGGCGACGTCCGACGGCGCGATATGAGGCCCCATCTGCAGCCGGTGTGACGTCATCACGTGACGTAACATCATGTGATCTCACTTCAAGGTCAATGGTGGCCACCGCCGGGCGTCGCGCGAAGGCCCGAAACCTACGTTAATATGCTTCGCATAAAAGTTCAGAAGGGGAACAAACATACAGTCAAACGGGAAGCGCGGCTGCAGTCCATCCATAAACACGCAGTCAGTGCGGCCCCCGAAAGCGCCGTCCGTTCAGATCAGCTTACGGTTTCGAGGATGCGGTGCGGCGGCTCGGAGACCCGGGAGTTCGCGGCGGCAGCGTCTCCACCGACGAGCGGACGGAAGTTCGTGCCCATACAGTCCCCTTTTAAAGTCCTCGGGCGCTAGAGGGCGAGGCACTCGCGGCGCCACAGAGTCGGCGTCGAAAAAAGCAAACACCAAAAAGCTCAACAAGAGCACGTAGCACCTACACTTTGACTCTGCATGGCCGCCATCTTGGAGGAGGAAAAATTAACGCACAACGAACAAGTAGCCCTAGGCTATGACTCTGGATTTGGTGACCTTGGAACCGCAAAAAGTAAAACACAAACAAAAAGGCAGTCACGTACGCCGCAACTTCTTTCCTGCTAAAGGTCAGCCCAAGACTTCGACAGTATCGGGGCCGACCTTGAGCCGCCTCCGCTTTCGCACTGGGAGGGGGTTGTCTACATAACTGAAACAGCGTGCATGTATTCTTGCTCTTCCCGAGACACATACAAAGAAATGCGGACGCATCAGTTTTATACAAACAAAAATAATTTACAGGCTGCCGCCACTTCTGTGACAGGCGTGTACACTCCTCTTGTCCCCCGTCTTGTGTGACTAGTTTCTTCCTTTTACAATGTACCAACTGGCCCGCATTTCAACCCTATTGAAGAGGTGTCTGCTCAGTGCCAACACTGTATGCAAAATCTGCCGATGCCAGCCGCGGCCACCGTCGTTAACTGGCCTGGAACAGGCGAAAGGTGGTCCCGTATTCACATTCACTGCGCGGGTCCGATCTGCGGAAAAATGATACTCGTAGTAGTCGACGGACGTACCAAATTGCTCGAAGCACTGCATGTGGCGCATACTTTAGCACAGACTACAATTAACGGTCTGCGTGACATTTTCAGCAGGTTTGGAATACCTCACGCATTCGTTTCTGGCAACGGTACCCAGTTTATCAGTGAAGACTTCGCGTTGTTCTTGGCAAACAAAAACATTGTGCACCTTCGATGCGCTCCATACCATCCCCAGTGTAATGATGCGGCGGAAAGGGCAGTGCGAACTATAAAACAGCCTTCGAAAAATGAGGGAAGGGAACCTGGAAGAGAATCTAGTACGGTTGCTTTTTAACTACCGGAGGACTCCGCAAAAGTCGGGTCAATCCCCAGCAGAGCTGCTTTTGGGCTATCAAACACGCTCACGCTTGGACACATGTTTTCCTCCAGCCTTTCCGGGACCAAAAGAGAGCAACGATGACTGGCTGCCACTACCTGGAAGTGAGATATATGCCCGCAATTATGGTGCGAGGAGCAAGTGGACGCCCGGCCATGTGAAGGCGACGTCTGGATCGAGAATGGTGACCGTGGAAACATCGGACGGAGTCGTCCAGCGGCACGTAGACCAGGTCCGCCCGCGGCAAGAAGCACCAGGGATTAACCCGGCAGTAACTACAGCCACCACACATTCCAGTGAGCCAGATGAAGCAACACAACTACAGCATCCAAAAACGGTGAGCCCGGATGAAGACAGCAGTGCGCGGCGCATCCCAAATGGCACCGATTCTCCAGATTTTCCAGCACCAGATATTCCGATGGCCCCGTTTAATACTGGTGTCGCCCAGCAAACTCTAAGACGCTCAACGAGAGAACGCAAGCCAGTGCAACGCTTTCATTTCTGAGGAGGAAGGGATGTGGCATTTTCACGTGTGTTTTCGAAGTGCGCGCACCTTTTATCGCCTTATCTGGCGATCCTTCACAGCTTCGAGCTCACACTATGTAGACGTGCTCCTTCCTATCTTCTGGCCACTCGGATACTTCTAAATGCGCCCTACACTTTTGAATAAATGTTCATTTTTCTGGTTCTACTGACTATGCGGCTGCTTCCCTGGCTCGGCGTTCTGCGGGCATGCTACGGATATGCAACAGGCACCTTTCTGGAGATAGTGGAAGGGGGAGACACACCGATTAGCATTTATGAGGCGTGGGTTCGAATCCGCCTCATTCCTATAACTTTTCGTAGCTTTTTTTTCTCATGTTCTGCAAACTAAAGCTCAGGCATTACGGAGTTAGTTGTATAAAAGAGGTTGGCCCGCTTCAAGGTGCTCGGCGCCCGCACAGGTGGGGAGCAGGAGTCGATTGACCTTCGAATGATCAGACCTTTGAGTTCAACTGTTTTGTTTTGTATTTTTGTTGCTTTCAGAAAAAATAAACTTCTCTTTCCACGCTACGGATATGTTACAAAGATGAAGAAGAAGTATTCGGTGAGGTGGGAAAAGTTGATTGATGGAGAAGAGTAGACGATCACGACGAAGACAAGGATGACGTTTACCAACGACAAGACTATAAAAGCGCGAGGGATAGCGTGGTACGGGGGGAAGAACATAGGAGCGGAGGTTCCGGCGGGTCAGGAACGCCTCGGCTGGAAGCGAGCAACGCCGTGTACTGCTCCGGTGGTCTCGAGTTCAACGGCGTGGTACCGTAGACTTCCTGCAGTTCCTGAGGCCGTTCCGGAGAGTCAACGGCTCACGCAACCACCTGCCACGGCCAGGGGTGGCTCCAGCGCTGTTGCCAACCATCCGGGTGGTGCCTGCCACGCTAACATCGTCAGCAACGCCTCCACGGGCACTTGGACCGGGAGCTTCTACGACGCAGCCAACGACGCCGCCAGCGACGCCAGCCTGAGCACTTCGAACGCCGCCTCGACGCCGGCTACCTGGATGCTACTGACGAGACCAATGCAACGCATCAGCAGCACCGAACCGAGAGCACGAACGCCGAACGCTAGTAGACTGGGTGTTCCCGGGTCGTGTGTACTGGTAGTCTTTGTGTTTTCTGTTAGTTTTTTTAGTTAGTTTTGTTGGCTAGTGTTTGTGTCGCGTAGGGTGTATTAAATGTGCGTCTGTGTGGGTACACTTGTCGCCCAGTCCATTCTTTCGGCCCGAGTGTTCTCGGGGTGATCCGTGACAAAGTTAAGTGCCAAGCCTGTTCTAGGATTCCTTTCCTTGTTTCTTTTTGTTTTGCCTCGGACCTTTCTCATCTCTCGATGGCAGGAAGTCTACGGTACGACCCCGTATAACTCGATACCACCGGAGCAGTAGACGGCGTTGCTCGCTTTCAGCATAGGCGTTCCTGGCCCCCCGGAACCTCCGCTTCTCTGTTCTTCCCCCCCATGCCACGCTATCCCTCGCGCTTTTGTAGCCTTGTCGTTGTCATCCTTGTCTTCGTCATCATCGTCTACTCTTCTCCACAAATCAACTGTTCCCGCCTCACCGAATACTTCTTCTTCACCTTCCTTATTCTTGGATTAATACACGTCGTGCTTATCGTCTTCCTCGTCTTCTCTAAATTTCTCTAATTCATACTAATTCAATTTCCTATTATATATTACAGTACTGCTCTGCTTGTCGAACTTAATGATCATGTTCTGGCAGTTCTGCGGAGCGACCAAGCAAGGCGATATCAGAAGCGAATCGCAGCTTACCAAGATGTTCTCCATAAACCCTTATCCCCAACTGTTCCAAACCCAGGCATCTGCATATCTCGTGTAAACAGGCAGTGAGCAGCATTGACGAGATCATGCCTCAGTGCCCGACGCACTTCGTCATCGAAATTTTAGTGCTAATTTTATGGAGAACCAATGGTTCCTGTGCACCCGCTTACCTAAGTTCCAGTATTTTTACATAAGGCTCTTGTACATCCTGATTCCGCAATACCTGCATGACTGCCTGATACTAGTTTAGCCGAAATGCGGGACTAGGATGGCTGTACCTCCACTATTGATAGAGCGTACCCTGATGGCCAACCTTCAATGTGCATGTACAAAGATCCCCGACCGTCCAAGTACGTGCCAGCTGCTGACCTCCACCTGTCCTCGAGGCCATCTGCAAATGTGGCCGCTGGCCATCGCCTTACGCGCTTGTCTAAAACTGTTAATTTAGTTATTTTAGAAATTTGTGGTGGAAGCGAGATTCTTGGACGATGTCCCTTGTGTTTTACCCTCAGGGCCTGCAAGGCCCTGAGGGTAAAATAAAATAAATAAATAAATAAATAAATAAAGGAATGCAGACTGAAGGGAACAACGTACACTTGCGATAACGCTATGAACGGAAAAGAGGACTGTGTATACCGAGAGTTGCGCGCTGCTATACAGTTCAGAAGAGATTAGGAACGCAGCAATTCACAGCAGACACCGCTACACAGCGGAGTACAGTCCAATGAGAACCATGGTGGGCGCGAGCAATGCGACAGATGTTCTTAGCGCAGTGCCGCATTAACAGAGTGCCGTATTGTACATTGGTATACAACACAGGTGGGCTCGGTGGCTGTGCCACGATGCAGTCATCAAACCCGCTCGTTTTCGCCACGCAGGTTTTTGCACTGCTCATCACCCAGATGCTATTCCTGTCCCTGGTTCCCGCCCCTTCGCATGCCACCTGTGCCATCGAATACCTTCGCTTCGAATCTCCCGCCGGCTTGTGTGCACAGCAGCCTGCGGCTTCAACCTGTCCGGCAGCGCCACCGCTGCTATTCCTCGACCACCTCGACTGCCCCCGGACTCACACAAGGTCATCGACAGCAGCAGCTACGGCGACCATAAAACCGCATCACCCGCGCTTGGCGCCCTGTGGGCTCGGTGGCTGTGCCACGATGCAGTCATCAAACCCGCTCGTTTTCGCCACGCAGGTTTTTGCACCGCTCATCACCCAGATCCTATTCCTGTCCCTGGTTCCCGCCCCTTCGCATGCCACCTGTGCCATCGAATACCTTCGCTTCGAATCTCCCGCCGGCCTGTCTGCACAGCAGCCTGCGGCTTCAACCTGTCCGGCAGCGCCACCGCTGCTATTCCTCGACCACCTCGACTGCCCCCAGACTCACACAAGGTCATCGACAGCAGCAGCTACGGCGACCATAAAACCGCATCACCCGCGCTTGGCGCCCTGTGGGATCGGTGGCTGTGCCACTATGCAGTCATCAAACCCGCTCGTTTTCGCCACGCAGGTTTTTGCACCGCTCATCACCCAGATGCTATTCCTGTCCCTGGTTCCCGCCCCTTCGCATGCCACCTGTGCCATCGAATACCTTCGCTTCGAATCTCCCGCCGGCCTGTCTGCACAGCAGCCTGTGGCTTCAACCTGTCCGGCAGCGCCACCGCTGCTATTCCTCGACCACCTCGACTGCACCGGGACTCACACAAGGTCATAGACAGCAGCAGCTACGGCGACTATAAAACCGCATCACCCGCGCTTGGCGCCCTGTGGGCTCGGTGGCTGTGCCACGATGCAGTCATCAAACCCGCTCGTTTTCGCCACGCAGGTTTTTGCACCGCTCATCACCCAGATGCTATTCCTGTCCCTGGTTCCCGCCCCTTCGCATGCCACCTGTGCCATCGAATACCTACGCTTCGAATCTCCCGCCGGCATGTCTGCACAGCAGCCTGTGGCTTCAACCTGTCCGGCAGCGCCACCGCTGCTATTCCTCGACCACCTCGACTGCACCGGGACTCACACAAGGTCATAGACAGCAGCAGCTACGGCGACTATAAAACCGCATCACCCGCGCTTGGCGCCCTGTGGGCTCGGTGGCTGTGCCACGATGCAGTCATCAAACCCGCTCGTTTTCGCCACGCAGGTTTTTGCACCGCTCATCACCCAGATGCTATTCCTGTCCCTGGTTCCCGCCCCTTCGCATGCCACCTGTGCCATCGAATACCTTCGCTTCGAATCTCCCGCCGGCCTGTCTGCACAGCAGCCTGCGCCTTCAACCTGTCCGGCAGCGCCACCGCTGCTATTCCTCGACCACCTCGACTGCCCCCAGACTCACACAAGGTCATCGACAGCAGCAGCTACGGCGACCATAAAACCGCATCACCCGCGCTTGGCGCCCTGTGGGCTCGGTGGCTGTGCCACGATGCAGTCAACAAACCCGCTCGTTTTCGCCACGCAGGTTTTTGCACCGCTCATCATCCAGATGCTATTCCTGTCCCTGGTTCCCGCCCCTTCGCATGCCACCTGTGCCATCGAATACCTTCGCTTCGAATCTCCCGCCGGCCTGTCTGCACAGCAACCTGCGGCTTCAACATGTCCGGCAGCGCCACCGCTGCTATTCCTCGACCACCTCGACTGCCCCCGGACTCACACAAGGTCATCTACAGCAGCAGCTACGGCGACTATAAAACCGCATCACCCGCGCTTGGCGCTCTGTGGGCTCGGTGGCTGTGCCACGATGCAGTCATCAAACCCGCTCGTTTTCGCCACGCAGGTTTTTGCACCGCTCATCACCCAGATGCTATTCCTGTCCCTGGTTCCCGCCCCTTCGCATGCCACCTGTGCCATCGAATACCTTCGCTTCGAATCTCCCGCCGGTATGTCTGCACAGCAGCCTGCGGCTTCAACCTGTCCGGCAGCGCCACCGCTGCTATTCCTCGACCACCTCGACTGCACCAGGACTCACACAAGGTCATAGACAGCAGCAGCTACGGCGACTATAAAACCGCATCACCCGCGCTTGGCGCCCTGTGGGATCGGTGGCTGTGCCACTATGCAGTCATCAAACCCGCTCGTTTTCGCCACGCAGGTTTTTGCACCGCTCATCACCCAGATGCTATTCCTGTCCCTGGTTCCCGCCCCTTCGCATGCCACCTGTGCCATCGAATACCTTCGCTTCGAATCTCCCGCCGGCCTGTCAGCACAGCAGCCTGCGGCTTCAACCTGTCCGGCAGCGCCACCGCTGCTATTCCTCGACCACCTCGACTGCCCCCGGACTCACACAAGGTCATCTACAGCAGCAGCTACGGCGACTATAAAACCGCATCACCCGCGCTTGGCGCTCTGTGGGCTCGGTGGCTGTGCCACGATGCAGTCATCAAACCCGCTCGTTTTCGCCACGCAGGTTTTTGCACCGCTCATCACCCAGATGCTATTCCTGTCCCTGGTTCCCGCCCCTTCGCATGCCACCTGTGCCATCGAATACCTTCGCTTCGAATCTCCCGCCGGTATGTCTGCACAGCAGCCTGCGGCTTCAACCTGTCCGGCAGCGCCACCGCTGCTATTCCTCGACCACCTCGACTGCACCAGGACTCACACAAGGTCATAGACAGCAGCAGCTACGGCGACTATAAAACCGCATCACCCGCGCTTGGCGCCCTGTGGGATCGGTGGCTGTGCCACTATGCAGTCATCAAACCCGCTCGTTTTCGCCACGCAGGTTTTTGCACCGCTCATCACCCAGATGCTATTCCTGTCCCTGGTTCCCGCCCCTCCGCATGCCACCTGTGCCATCGAATACCTTCGCTTCGAATCTCCCGCCGGCCTGTCTGCACAGCAGCCTGCGGCTTCAACCTGTCCGGCAGCGCCACCGCTGCTATTCCTCGACCACCTCGACTGCCCCCGGACTCACACAAGGTCATCTACAGCAGCAGCTACGGCGACTATAAAACCGCATCACCCGCGCTTGGCGCTCTGTGGGCTCGGTGGCTGTGCCACGATGCAGTCATCAAACCCGCTCGTTTTCGCCACGCAGGTTTTTGCACCGCTCATCACCCAGATGCTATTCCTGTCCCTGGTTCCCGCCCCTTCGCATGCCACCTGTGCCATCGAATACCTTCGCTTCGAATCTCCCGCCGGCATGTCTGCACAGCAGCCTGCGGCTTCAACCTGTCCGGCAGCGCCACCGCTGCTATTCCTCGACCACCTCGACTGCACCGGGACTCACACAAGGTCATAGACAGCAGCAGCTACGGCGACTATAAAACCGCATCACCCGCGCTTGGCGCCCTGTGGGCTCGGTGGCTGTGCCACGATGCAGTCATCAAACCCGCTCGTTTTCGCCACGCAGGTTTTTGCACCGCTCATCACCCAGATGCTATTCCTGTCCCTGGTTCCCGCCCCTTCGCATGCCACCTGTGCCATCGAATACCTTCGCTTCGAATCTCCCGCCGGCCTGTCTGCACAGCAGCCTGCGCCTTCAACCTGTCCGGCAGCGCCACCGCTGCTATTCCTCGACCACCTCGACTGCCCCCAGACTCACACAAGGTCATCGACAGCAGCAGCTACGGCGACCATAAAACCGCATCACCCGCGCTTGGCGCCCTGTGGGCTCGGTGGCTGTGCCACGATGCAGTCAACAAACCCGCTCGTTTTCGCCACGCAGGTTTTTGCACCGCTCATCATCCAGATGCTATTCCTGTCCCTGGTTCCCGCCCCTTCGCATGCCACCTGTGCCATCGAATACCTTCGCTTCGAATCTCCCGCCGGCCTGTCTGCACAGCAACCTGCGGCTTCAACATGTCCGGCAGCGCCACCGCTGCTATTCCTCGACCACCTCGACTGCCCCCGGACTCACACAAGGTCATCTACAGCAGCAGCTACGGCGACTATAAAACCGCATCACCCGCGCTTGGCGCTCTGTGGGCTCGGTGGCTGTGCCACGATGCAGTCATCAAACCCGCTCGTTTTCGCCACGCAGGTTTTTGCACCGCTCATCACCCAGATGCTATTCCTGTCCCTGGTTCCCGCCCCTTCGCATGCCACCTGTGCCATCGAATACCTTCGCTTCGAATCTCCCGCCGGTATGTCTGCACAGCAGCCTGCGGCTTCAACCTGTCCGGCAGCGCCACCGCTGCTATTCCTCGACCACCTCGACTGCACCAGGACTCACACAAGGTCATAGACAGCAGCAGCTACGGCGACTATAAAACCGCATCACCCGCGCTTGGCGCCCTGTGGGATCGGTGGCTGTGCCACTATGCAGTCATCAAACCCGCTCGTTTTCGCCACGCAGGTTTTTGCACCGCTCATCACCCAGATGCTATTCCTGTCCCTGGTTCCCGCCCCTTCGCATGCCACCTGTGCCATCGAATACCTTCGCTTCGAATCTCCCGCCGGCCTGTCAGCACAGCAGCCTGCGGCTTCAACCTGTCCGGCAGCGCCACCGCTGCTATTCCTCGACCACCTCGACTGCCCCCGGACTCACACAAGGTCATCTACAGCAGCAGCTACGGCGACTATAAAACCGCATCACCCGCGCTTGGCGCTCTGTGGGCTCGGTGGCTGTGCCACGATGCAGTCATCAAACCCGCTCGTTTTCGCCACGCAGGTTTTTGCACCGCTCATCACCCAGATGCTATTCCTGTCCCTGGTTCCCGCCCCTTCGCATGCCACCTGTGCCATCGAATACCTTCGCTTCGAATCTCCCGCCGGTATGTCTGCACAGCAGCCTGCGGCTTCAACCTGTCCGGCAGCGCCACCGCTGCTATTCCTCGACCACCTCGACTGCACCAGGACTCACACAAGGTCATAGACAGCAGCAGCTACGGCGACTATAAAACCGCATCACCCGCGCTTGGCGCCCTGTGGGATCGGTGGCTGTGCCACTATGCAGTCATCAAACCCGCTCGTTTTCGCCACGCAGGTTTTTGCACCGCTCATCACCCAGATGCTATTCCTGTCCCTGGTTCCCGCCCCTCCGCATGCCACCTGTGCCATCGAATACCTTCGCTTCGAATCTCCCGCCGGCCTGTCTGCACAGCAGCCTGCGGCTTCAACCTGTCCGGCAGCGCCACCGCTGCTATTCCTCGACCACCTCGACTGCCCCCGGACTCACACAAGGTCATCTACAGCAGCAGCTACGGCGACTATAAAACCGCATCACCCGCGCTTGGCGCTCTGTGGGCTCGGTGGCTGTGCCACGATGCAGTCATCAAACCCGCTCGTTTTCGCCACGCAGGTTTTTGCACCGCTCATCACCCAGATGCTATTCCTGTCCCTGGTTCCCGCCCCTTCGCATGCCACCTGTGCCATCGAATACCTTCGCTTCGAATCTCCCGCCGGCATGTCTGCACAGCAGCCTGCGGCTTCAACCTGTCCGGCAGCGCCACCGCTGCTATTCCTCGACCACCTCGACTGCACCGGGACTCACACAAGGTCATAGACAGCAGCAGCTACGGCGACTATAAAACCGCATCACCCGCGCTTGGCGCCCTGTGGGCTCGGTGGCTGTGCCACGATGCAGTCATCAAACCCGCTCGTTTTCGCCACGCAGGGCAGTAAACAATACTCTCTTTTCACGAAAAAATCGAGCAGTTACTGCCTCCTGCAGCTACCGAGCCCACAGAGCTAACTTTCCATTGCTCTTGAATGTGATGATGTCGTGCGTGCCCTGTTGCTATTGGCTGGCGATGTTGAATCAAACCCAGGCCCCGAAAAGGTTCTAGAGGAACTGAAGAAACTGTCTGATGGTCAGTCACAATTAATAGTCCAGGTCCAAGGTCTTAGAAATCAACTTACAATTACGGTACAAGCTATTTCTGATCTTAGTAACAGGCTATCCGGCCTAGAAATTCATTATCAAGATGTTGTAACCCTACGCACCGACATGGATACGATCTGCGCTGGCACTACCCAAACAGGCAAAGAAATCAGAGGTATAGACGCCCGTTTTGATGACGCCGAAAATCGCTCGCGACGTAACAATTTAATCTTTTACAGCATTAAAGATGAGAATACATCTGTAACGTACTCGGAATCTGAAGAAACAGTCCTCCGCCTCTGCCGTGATAAGTTAGATCTATCCATTGACTCTAAAGAAATTGAAAGGGCTCATCGTCTCGGGCGTCATTCTCCTGAGCGCATTCGACCCATAATAGTGAAATTTACATTTTTTAAAACCAAGGAGATCATTCTTTCAAATGGCCATAAGTTAAAAGGCACCGATTACAGCATAGGGAAGGACTTTTCACGCCCTGTCCGGGAAGCGCGAAGGCACCTCGTAAAGTTTGCCAAAGCTACTACCACTAAATTTTCGTTGCGCTACAAAACTTTGTGCATCGGTTCTAAACGCTATGCATTCGACGAGTGATCACAGCCTGTACACGAAATCTCATAACATAAGTCTTATCGTCGCGCCACTACTAATCTTCCTTGTAACAGCCCTCGCGATAAACTTCCAAATCTTTCTTTTTCTGTTATCTTTACCAACATACGTAGTTTCCTTCCCAAGCGTGAACACATTTGTAGTCTTGTTTCATCATCTTCCAGCAATATACTTGTACTAACAGAAACGTGGCTAACAGACGACGTCACCGATCCGGAAGTTTTAGCTGATTTGCCAAATTTTAACGTTTTCCGAAAGGACCGCAAAGGTTCTCAAGGAGGAGGTGTTCTTATTGCCACTAACAAGCTGTTGCCTTGTTATGTCATTAACATCGAATCAGAGCTTGAAATACTTTGGATAATCTGCCGTTCCGTACCACAAATCGTCATACTAGGCGTCTGCTTCCCACCCCCCTCCAGTAGTCCAATCTTTTCCTCAAAGTTAAGCGATAGTCTAAATCAAATAACTAGCAAATATCCCAACGCGCGCATTCTTCTTTTCGGTGATTTTAATTACCCATCCATTGACTGGCTGAACCCACCACCAACAGGCAATACTGAAATGACGAACTTTGTCGACGTTTGTTTGAATTTCAATCTTACCCAGTTAGTAACTGAACCCACACGCGTAACACAGGAATCCTCCAATATCCTGGACCTCATTCGAACTAACCACCTGGAAAGTTTATCATCGCTTACTTCTCTCCGCGAAATTAGTGACCACAAAGTTTTACACGCTACTTTCACCTTCATCTCCGAATCGTGCCAAACATTCCTTAAAACGATTCGCCTTTATGACAGAGCGAATTACGAAGAAATCAATAATCATTTAATGGCGTTCTTTCCAAACTTTGATACAAGTTTCGATGATCGATCAATTGAGGAAAACTGGCTTATTTTTAAAACTATAATTATAGAACTTACATCGAAGTTTATTCCCACCATCACATTTCCTGCCAATCCCAACAAACCATGGTTCACAAAGCATTTGAAAACACTTGAAAACAAAAAGAAGAGATTTTTTCCGTGCAGCTAAACGTAACCCGAGTGCATGCGCATGGAACAAATATTACGCAGCCGAGTCAACATACCTGCAGTCTATCCGTGATGCCAAACGAACATTTTTCCAAACTGACCTCCCCAAGATTCTAACAAATAACCCGAGGAAATTCTGGAAAGTATTAAACCTTGAACAGGCGCCGGTCATCACACTTGCTAACCCACTTGGCGAGATGACCAGTGGCATTGAATGTGCTAATATTTTTAACGCCGCTTTTTCATCCGTTTTCTCACACGAAACTGAGAAGCCACTTTGTACCTTAACTGACAACCTGAGTTCGCATATGCCTCCAATCATCTTTTCTGTGCACTGCACTATATCTATCATTGAAAATATCAAGATGTCATCATCTGCGGGTGCTGATGATATCACCCCCAAGTTCCTAAAAGATACTTGCCGTGCTTCCGCAGCGTATCTGTCAAAAGTGTTTGCACAATCACTTTCCACAGGTAGCATACCCAGTGATTGGAAGGTGGGGAAGGTTGTTCCGGTCTTCAAATCAGGTAACAAAGAATCACCCCTTAATTACCGTCCCATCTCTTTAACAAGTGTGCCATGCAAAATCATGGAACATGTCATTTATTCTCATATAATGAACTTTCTTGACTCTATAAATTTTTTTCATCCTGTTCAACACGGCTTCCGTAAGAACCTATCGTGCGATACACAGTTGGCTTTTTTCATCCATGACCTGCATGTGAACCTTGACTGTAACCTACAAACTGACGCAATATCCCTGGACTTCGCGAAAGCATTTGACAAAGTACCCCACAAACGCTTACTACTAAAACTGTCCTGGTTAAACCTTCATCCTAACATATTACAGTGGATAAGCGAATTCCTGGCTAACCGCACCCAGTTTGTTAACGTTAATAATCAAGCCTCTAGCTCTGTTCCGGTAACATCAGGTGTCCCGCAAGGATCAGTCCTTGGTCCGCTATTATTTTTAATATACATTAATGACCTTCCAACGCATGTCTCTTGTAACGTCCGTATTTTTGCCGATGACTGTGTCATCTATCGCACTATCAACAACGCCTCTGATCAGTTCGCCCTCAAGAATGACTTAATCAGCGTACAGGACTGGTGTAACAACTAGCTCATGGAACTAAACCCCAATAAATGCAAAGTCGTGTCATTTCACCGAAAACGTAATCCTGTCCTCTTCTCCTATAAAATCTCGCACGTCACGATAGAATTAGCGCAGACTTACAAATACCTCGGAGTAACTTTGTCCAATGATCTAACCTGGAACGCGCATGTGACTAAAATCATATCATCCGCTAACAGAAGCCTTGGATTCTTAAAACGACATCTACGTCATGCGCCACAAAACCTAAAATTGCTTGCCTACAGATCACTTGTCCTTTCTAAATTAGAATACGCCTCTGCTATTGGGAGCCCTAACCAAAATTATCTAA
The DNA here is from genome assembly GCF_055824585.1 of Amblyomma mixtum. Taxonomy (NCBI): domain Eukaryota; kingdom Metazoa; phylum Arthropoda; class Arachnida; order Ixodida; family Ixodidae; genus Amblyomma; species Amblyomma mixtum. The sequence goes on along the minus strand of NC_143021.1, from coordinate 63,162,203 downwards.
TAAATTCCCTAGAATCAGTACAAAATCGAGCCACAAGATTCATACATTCGTGCTATTCATGTAATGTCAGTATATCAGCACTAAAAGCAGAGGCAGGATTAACATCCCTGGCTTTTAGGCATCATATTACTAGTATATGCTTGTTCACAAATTTTATTTCAGCTCACTTCGTCGTCCTCCCTACATCAATCCGCCGGTACGCATTTCCCTCCGCATTGGTCATCCCCTTCAAGTAGCCCGGCCATGTACGCGTACAACTACATTTGCACCGTCATTCTTTCCACGCTCAGCCAAGGACTGGAACAGCCTTCCACACGACATTGCCTCAATCACCTGCACATCAACATTTGCGAGCTGTTCAGCTGCTACCTTTAACAGCGAATAATATTTGTATCTTACGTTTTTTCTTTGTTTATTCAATCTGATTTTTCAATGTAACCCACCCCTTATGTAATACCCCCAATCCTGGGGGCCTTTAAGGTAATAAAGTGAAGTGAAGTGAACACTACACGGCACTGTGACCCTCCAGTCAGTACATGCTGTAGCTACGCAGCACTTCGGCACTGCTACCGTTCAGTAGACCTTATTATTTTAATTCCTTTGGGTTACATGGTACAAGGTGTAACCTCCGAACGCAATAAAAATCGCAGTGTAACCTGTAACTTCCTCTTGCATCTCTTACGCGGCCACGCTTTGTATAACACCAACTAAGAACCAAAAGAAAGAATGAAAAACGACAACTGAGCGTATCCAGGAGAAGGTGGAAAGAAGCGTTTCGGGGGCGTGCAGTTGCAACCTTTTTTCCCTAGTACTGGAAACCCAGGCGCCGCCGACAGCTGCGCAGCAGAGTCATATTTACGGCGCTTGGGTAAACTCCGAACGATCGATAAATTATGCCCAAAGCGAATAAGGGCGTGTAGGGCGATAAACGTTAGGTGTTCGCCTCCTTCCGCTCATCGCATGTCGCGACGCAGGGCTATGCATGGCAGAAGCCGTGGGAGGGAAGCAACCTGTTGCATCGACCGGGAGCATCCGCCTCGCTCTGCTTCACGAAAAAAAAAAAATACGGAGGTCCTTAAGGAATGCACGCTTCCTCGCGTCGCAGTGTCACCTCTTACGCGCTTACCTTTGGGGACACGGAAGCATGAAAGACGCACAGCTCGCGGTGTCATAAAAAACAGCTTTCTCACACGCACAAAACAGAGAAATATGCTCTATTGCAATATTAGGCCTCCGAGAGAAAAATATTTCTCTCATTAGGGTTAGCAAAACGAAAAAGCGGTGGTATGCATTGTGCTTTGCCCTCGGGTACTTCTCCAAATTGGGAGCTTTTTGCTGCAAATAAATAAATGTGCTGCGCATGAAACTGTCACTGCTCAAGTTCCCCTCCCAGAAATGATTGGTAACTTTCATTACAACTTGTATAAACATTCCATTGACTCTGTTCAAAAAATGCTAACTTCTCTCTAAGAAAGTTCGTTAATACAATGCTGGCAGAATGTTACTTCTATGTATATATTACTCTCAAAACAATGTCGCTAGAAAATCTTGAAGCACTTTGACATACCAGAACAAATTAACATCTAAAGTGAATGCCGGTTAAGGTGATCAAAACAAACCTTTCTTTCACACCAGAGATAATCTCTTGCCTGAATGCATGGTGAAATTAGTTGTTGCTGGGTAAGAATTTCACTAAATGGAGAAACGCATATATGATTTTTTTAAATGCATTTTCAGCCGCCACACTGATGACACTGCCTTCATTTTTTATCGCCACGCTGGTCCGCAGCCCCGATCGCGAACGATCGCCGGTAAAGGCCTCCCGCCTCCCCCCCCCCCCCCCTCTTCCGGAAGCACACGTTTTAGAAAATTTTTTGTGCAGCGCGCGCCGAGACGTGTCATCTCTCTGCTTTGGTTCCTTAGCCTACAGCGTCTTCAACGGCGATCGTTTGCGATCGCGGCTGCGGTCCAGCGTGGCGATAAAAAATGAAGGCAGTGTCATCAGTGCGGCTCCGCATGCTGAGTGGCTGTCTATCTGATACCAGGCTGTACCGGCAAGCGTCGTGCACTCAGCCAAAAGCTGGCCTTCCGAGCGCTTTAAACAATCGTGCTGACGACTGTTCAGTCGCCTAATTCGTCAAAGCAATAACGTAGCCTTGAACACAAAAAGAATGATTAGCAATGACATTCTCTTACCCAAGCACAATGAGTGAGTTTGTTCAAATATTTCATTTGCACGATCTGAATTCAAGCTACACTTGTTTTCGCATTTCTGAGTTAGGGAAAAAAGTAACGTTTGTAACAGAACGTTTAGTCCGAATTCATAAGCGCGCCTTGATTAAAGGCATTTACTGACTGGAAGTTGCTATATTCTTAATCATTTGCAAGAACTCTTGTACAAAGTTAGTTGAAAGTGAAATCACATCGGTAAAGACAGGACAAATGGTTGGAATAGTCGACTGTTATCGCCTCGCACTTCCAGGAGACAACTTAAAACAATAGGTCATCCGACGCGAATTGGCAAATAGATGCCTAAGTCAAAAAGCATACTTTTGCATACGCAGCTTCTTGCAAAGTCGACCAATTTGTTTTCATGGCAAGGGGTCGGGATGGAGTCCCAGAACCTATTACTTCGAGAGGGTGCTCCCCAGGGCTCCATCCTCAGCCCTATGCTATTGAACATGGCGACGACCCGTGTAGCAGAAGCACTCGAACGAGACATTTGGCTCGCAGATGATGTCACTTTATGGCCAGAAGCGTTGGACTACCCAAACGAAGAGTGCATGCATACTGAATTGCAAGCGGTTATCATCAGCCTTAATGCGAGCTTTGACATCATGGAACTACAGCTCACATCAGAAAAGACACAAATGATCAGCATAGACGGAAAGAATGCCATGCATACTGAATTGCAAGCGGTTATCATCAGCCTTACTGCGAGCTTTGACATCATGGAACTACAGCTCACATCAGAAAAGACACAAATGATCAGCATAGACGGAAAGAATGCCACTAATTCCAGAAAAAAAGATCACCGTGCAAATTGGCGACCACAACATCACATCTACGATCGGGCAAACCAAGATCATGGGGGTACGAACACAAGAGGAGCGAGGAGCTGCTGCTTAGGCTGCTAATCGTAACTCCAATACTACACATAATCAACGAAGCGAAAGTAGAAATTCGATCTCGACTGGAAAATACGACACAAGGGAAGCAGGTCATGATACGGGAACACCAAATCAACGGGGCAAATCAGCTCCCTGGGAGACGTTGTTGATCGAATGAAGGCCACAGTGACCTACTTGTAGGCGAAACGCAATCGTTAGGCGAGGTTGTGAAAAGAGAACAGAGCTGAAAAGACCGCCAAACACAACGCACATCTACAGGACGCTGTAATTATAAACAAAACGCTTTATATGGCTTAGGTCTGTGCGCTAGTACCCCAACACAAGAGCCACCACAGATGCCACCTACCCGGAGGCTCAATCCTACACGCGGAACTGCTTGACGTAAGGAGAGCCGTCAACGCCGTGACGACCGCCACAGGGGGTATTGTGGAACGGAGAACTGAAAATAATTAGTGCATCCTAACTGATTCATATGCAGCAATAGCAGAGCTTACAGCACCAACGACGAGAGGACGCGCTGGCCAACGGCATCAGGAAGTGATTGAAATGAGTGCGACAAGTGAGAACTTCCAAATTATAATCACACCGGGTCACAGTGGCACGGCGGGGGAAAGCCAGCCGTGCAATCGGATGAGCTTGCACGCCCCACACCTAAACTTCCTGCCGAAGCCGGTAGATCAAAATCTCTAGCGAAAACAACTAAATGAAAGCTCTTTCCGCAGAGCACTTAGGCGCTACGTTCGGGCCAAAATAAAAGCACACGGCAGGCGTCGATTATCGGAAGGAACACCAGCGCCGGCGTTTGACACTATAAGGGAGAGCTGACTGGCCAAGAAGAGAACTTCTTATAAACAAAGTTATTGCAAACGCAGCGTACACCCAGCCAGTACATACTTCACAAGTCCCGAAAGACGCGGGTTCGATCCCGGCCGCGGCGGTTGAACTTCTTTGGAGGAGAAATTCTAGAGGCCCGTGTACTGTGCGATGTCAGTGCACGTTAAAGAACACCAGGTGGTCGAAATTTCCGGATCCCTCCACTACGGCGTTTCTCATAGCCTTAGTCGCTTTGGGACGTTAAACCCCATAAACGAAACCAAACCATACTTCACAAGTGGTCGCCTGCCAGACACGAAACAGCGATGCACACCAGATGCACCCTCTGCCAAGAACACTGCAGAGCAGACATACAAGATCTTGTATGCACTTGCTCATATTTGTCGCGAGGGAGACACAAAATTAAGCACATAGCAAATGACAACATTGCCATCCTAGCAGACCAGATACGATCAAACTGCTCAGCAGAAGGTGTCATCGCGGCATACAGTAGCGTGAGCGGCCTGCTTCCAGTACTGTAAGCGAGGCCGACTGGCTTACGACGCGCAGCTCTGGAGGCTGTGAAGAAGATCGGCAAGAAGTTGCCTCGGCACTTGTACCCTCCTTCCTCCTAATTTGAGAACAGCGGCCGACAGCCATCCCTCCCAAGCAATAAAGGATTCATTGATTCACATAAAACGGAGATTGATTGAGACATTCTGTTGCACCAACGTAAGAATGTGTGCCATGCAGCAATTTATTTCTAAAAAAAACATTATTTCCATGTAAAACGCATCCGACTTTGCGATTGGCCCCTCGCTCCAGCGGTGCCTTATATTTTATGACTTTATTGTATTTCCTACACCTACGTTACAGAATATTTAACAAAGATAAAAATTGCGAAACATACCAGCGCTCCTTAATTTTCTGAACGACCACAATATTAGGTCTCAATAAAAACACACAAATAATTCTATTTGCTTCCTCAACATACCATAATTTGTCTCAACAATTTCAAGACAATGTTCTTCCACAAAGTGCAGCAAAGAATGGTAGTACATTAGTTTTGCAATATTCTTAATTTTCTAGAAAAAGTAATCCATTTTTTTTTTAAATTTTGCAGCTGAAAATAAAACCGAATTGGATACAGAAAAAACATTCCTAAACATTGCTCTAGTGCTTTCTGTAGCCTATTTGGCGGAAAATGTTGTGCCGATGTGGTCGGTGGAGCGGTTGTGTGACACTTTTATCAAAACAGCCGTTATGTTAGGCGTTCAGTAGGTCCTGGGCCAAGGTGACGAGGGCGCGTTGCAGTTTCAGGTCCAGAGAGGCGAGCGAGATGGCCACGGTTAATAGTCGAAAGACTGGAAATCTAAGTGGCACTGCGCAAAGCAGTGTTCTATGTCTGCATATGTGTGGACAGCTCGGCTACTGAGGGGCAAAAACGTACGGGTGCAAGTGAAGTTTGGCTGGTGTATGTAAGAGATAAAAATGCTATAAAGTTGAAGCGCACAACTAGACCCGGCCTCGTCTGGTTTTGCGCTTCAAATTTGTATCATGTCTCACCAACACGCCCAAACAACCACTTTGGTAAAACTGTATTCGGCGAAGAATGCGAGCTTCACGGACCCATAAGGATGGGTGTGGCAGTCGTGAATCAGCTAAGTCCAATTATTTCTGCGTGTAGTATTAGTCAACAGTGTGTTTATAAGCCCTGACCGCCTGCTCCATGGGTGGTCTCGTCCATGGGACCCCGGCGTCCGGTGTATAGCAACGCTGGCAAGCTGGTGAGCCAGCTCATTGCCGGGAATGCCATGCGACCAGGATCCACCGAATGGCCACCGGTCGTGGGCTCAGTGCCATGAGGGCGGCATCTAAGGCCGATCGGGTAGGGAAAGGAAGGGCTCTTTCATGGAAGGCACGCAGAGCTGCCTGCGAGTCTGTATAGACAACTATGCGGGGGCGGGGTTAGAGTGGCAAAGTGTGTGGTGGCATCTGCAATCCTGTGTATGTAGGGCGAGAGTGGAGGGTGGGGAGGTGTATGGACCGGTTGTGGGAGCGTTGGTTGTAGAGAGGGAAGGGTGGAGGAAGGAGGCTGCTTTTGGCTGTATGGGTATGCTTGGCGGCGGCCTGCCTGTGTGTGCGCGGGCACGTTGCGTGTAATGGGTGGAAGGCGGAGGTTAGGGGTGTAGACCAGAGACTGCGGTGGGATGTGGTGGGGGTAAAATTATAGTGAAGAATGGGGGCTCAAATGGTCTAAATGTCGTGTCCTTTCCTCATAATGGGCATCTGATGTCGAATATCAGTCTAGTGGACTGCGGCTAGCTGTTAAGTTTTCGTGTACTTCCCGTGGCAAGAAACCTCAGAAAATGAGGTTTCTTGTCATGGGAAAGTGAGCGCTTGTCCTTGTCCTTCCTTCACTGTCTTTGTTCCTCGTCGCAGCGCGGGTGAAGTTGTAAAGATGCACCAACTAGCTCAAACCACAATTTTGCTCCAGAAAATGAGCTACTCTTATCTGTAGGTTATATCATCCGTAAAACATCAACCAAGCTCGATCCTGTTACCTACCAATGCTTCACTTCTGACCTTCAGTTCGCGTGTATAATTGCTCGGGGACGGAGGAACTAGAGTGTTCCAAGCTGCGAGCCCACATATGAGAAGCAGACTTTTCTCCGAGCACGAAGGGGTACGGGAGGCATATGCCTGTTGGGAACTGCTGACTGGGTGTCATGCAGTGGAGTGCAAATACAGTGGTGCGGCCACTAAACCTCAAAAACCTTTTTCTGGCCTACAGAAAAAATCACTTAGAAAAAACAAAAACCGAGCAAGATGCCCGAAACATCGAGTCTTAAATGCGCAATCCTTTACAGTTTTACTCTGAGGCGGTCGGAGGGAAATTTTTATTTTAAAGTATTATCTACTTCCACTTATTTTTATGTATGTACCCTCCACTACATGAGAACCTCTCACCGGTTCCAAAGAGGCATATGCCACCCGCACCCCTTTTTGATCTGTGAAAAGTCTGCTTCTCATATGCGGGCTCACAGCTTGGAACACTGTAATTCCTCCGTCCCCGAGCAATTATACACGCGAACGGAAGGTCGGAAGTGGAGCATTTATAGGTAATAAGATCGAGCTTGGTTCGTGTTTTACGGAGTATATAACCTACAGATGGGAGTAGCTCATTTTCTGAGGTTTCTTGTCATGGGAAGTATAAGAAAACTAAAGAGTTAGCCGCACTCCGCTACACTGATATTCGACAATAAGCGCCGCATCTCAGGAAGATACGAGGCTTTTAGACCACTTCAGGCCATTTTACCCTTTTATTGGTCCTCTAAAAAAAGGCAAAAAAAACATAAAAGAAAGAGAGAGGATGCCTGGACCAGCAATGCTTTGCCAGGCTTAACGCCAATAAAAATAAATAAAAAAGAACTAAATGTTCCAAAGAAGAAAAAAAAATTTAAGCAAAAGAAAGCATTAAAAAAAACTCAAAAGAAAAGAAAACAAAAGGCTCATCACAGTAAAAGTTAGTCGCAGGCAGACAGCCAAAGCACCAAGTGCAGTCTGTGGAATAAATAATAATAATAAAAAAAGAGAAAACCCAAGTCACTGCAAAGTCATGGTCACAGTAACAGTCTAAGAAAGCACTGAGTGCCGACCACAAAATTAAAATCAGCAAAATAAAAACATAATCAAGACAAAACCGAAGTCACAGTCACACAGTCAAGGACACAGTCACAGTCACACAGTCAAGGCACAGTCACAGTCACACAGTCAAGGACGCAGTCACAGTCACGCCACAACGAAACCGCCTATGCTCAATAAAGGAGCACGGGGCTCTCCTCTGTGGAAAGCTTGGGGAAGAGAAAATAGAGGAAAGAGAGAAATCAGAGTGAATAATTTGGAATTGTACTACTTATGAGGTGAACCATTTGAAGGAGAAGAGCACAAGCAGCAGGGTCTCGGAAAAGGGAGGGGTAAACAGATGGTGTGATGTCCGATGAGCAAAGAGATTTTAAACGAGAAACTAAAGAAGCAGTAACGGAACAGGCCCGGAAGTAATGACGGAGGTTTTCACATATTCAACAGGAAGAAGTTGACGGAGACAGGCCAAATCTTTTGAAATAGAACGGAAATCTACCATGCCCAGTAAGTAAAGTAATTAGAGGATTCCTGGGTAGATGAATACGGGGAATATTAAGTGTATCAGGGATCCAATTGAATTATTCAGTGCCACCATTATTCTCGCGCCAAAAAATCCTCCATAAAATAAGTGAAGAATGATGCAAACGGGAACGCACGCAACGACGTGAAAGGGTAGAAATATGTAAACTTCCAAACTGCCCGGCACTACCAGCAGCTTGGTCGGCTAACTTGTTACGGAAAATTCGGGAATGACCCCGGGTATGAAATAAAAGAAATGGGGCTAAAGAAGACAAACGATAGAGATCTTTCTTAATGGCAATAATAGTCGGATTGTAAGAAGTAACTGAAGACAGGGCAGAAAGCAGAAAGTAGAGAAAGAGAATCAGTGTAAAAATGAACAAGCGTAGAGAGAGGGTTGTGAATAGCAGAAACAACAGCAGAATGAAAGGATACAAGCTCAGCGGCATAGGCGCTAGAGGGTCGTTCTAAAGAGAGACGATGAACATGTACAATATTTTGGGATGAGCTAAGAACAACAAATGCAGCACCCAACAAATGAGGCCCCATTCTTCACTACCGCTCGCGCTCCACAGACATCGTACTGAGCGACAGAGGAGGTTAGAGCATGAGAACCGCTTTAAGAGCTCTGGGTCCCACAATCTGGGAAGTCAGTAGACTCCGATCTGAACACAGCTAAAGCACCGCATTTGAACACGATACGAAGCAGTGACAGTGGGAAACGCACGGTGATAGTTCTATTTCGGCGAAAAGAATGCCTCTGGAAACAAATAAAATTAAGACAAATGCTCTAGTACACCAAATCTAAACGATAACTCACGGCGGTTAGAGATCTCAGGAGCCAGGGAAAAAATGTTAGCTGCAGACCATACCGGATAGTCTTGCCTTCAGCGGTGGCGCTGAAGGCAAGTTTCAGCGATGGCGCTAGGCTCGACCCTTGAGGCGCCCGAACTGCCAGCCACTAGATGCCGTGCGCACTCGCCACAGGTGGCATAAACGCAACTGGCGAGGAGCGTTGCCGGCGTCTATTCTCTGGCGGAGGGACCACTTAGATCGAGGTTCGGTGAAACGATAGACTGCTGTGATGCGCACAGAATAAGAAAACGAAGCAAAAATTGCCAGCAGTGCAGGCGCCCAACTAAAGAAATTTTAAGCACCGAATATAGAACTCACTTCACAAAAAGAAATCGACAGCAATTACATCGGCTATAAAAAATGCAATTAGTTCTATTTACTCATGGCATACAACAGCAGAAATTCAGGTACAATACACAGCAAAATGCTTTGTTCACAACGTAGAGGTCTTAATTCGCAAGCATTATTCGCTATATTATAGTAAATTCATGTTTAGTCAGTAGTATTATTCCCACCAAGCTCATAATTGTTTTTGTAGTGAAAAGACAAAAGCCAAAATTTTCTTTAAAAAAAATCTCAACACTGACAGATTTGACACTAAATTATTATTCAGTTATTCCCCTTATTCATTTGTACATTTTACTCACAGGGTATATGATGCGTTATAGAGGGAAGAGGCGAAAAACAAAATAATACGAAACGAAACGGCAAATCGTAAAAAGTTGACCTAATTATGCAGGACGCAAATAACGGAAACATTTGAAGTAAATATGAAAGGTAAACAAGAAAAACAGTGCATAAAAATAATAATGGTCCCGACAGCGTTACATTGTAGCGCGAAAACGAATAGGGCGGAAAAATGCAATGCATAGCGAACACAATAATTACATATAAGATGTCAGTCGTCACAAGAACTTTTGAAATAAAACCTTGAACAGCTGTTTTAATGTTGTCAGTGCTAGTTTTGATAGCAAGTGATGCTAAGTGGGAAGTTTTGGGTGTGGGTAAGGCGAGAAGAAATTTACGGTGGCGTGTGGACCCAAGGACAACTTAAGTAAGAATTGTCATAAAATAATTTATGAAAACGGCATAGGCGAGGCATATTTGTGCGGATGGACTACACTGCGAGCTGTAGGAACGCATTCATGTTAGCAGGACCGCCAGTCCTTTGATACTTGTTTAGGACGAATCGGGCTGAGCGATATTGCATTGCTTCAAGGGTCTGAGTGATAGTGACATGTCCGGAATCTCTAACAGGTGACGGCGGCCGCGTTTCGATGGAGACAAAACGCAAAATGGCGCCTGTGTGCTGTGCGATGTCAGTGCACGTTAAAGATCCGCGGGGGGTCGAAATTATTCCGGAGCCCTCCGCTTCAGAACCGCTTTCTTCCGCTCTTCTTGCACTCCCTTCTTTAGCTCTTTCCTTACGGCGCAGTTCGGGTGTACACCAAAATGTCACACAGATACTGCGCCATTTCCTTTCCTCAAGAACTGAAACGCATATGTATATTCCAAGATAGATTACCGTCACTGTGAACCCCTAGGTATCGAAATTTCGTTACACTTTCTAATGTAATTTTAATAACCAGATACGTTGGAGTCATGAAGTTAGTAGGGAATATCTTCACAGACTTACATTTGTTAATGTTTAATTCTATGGGTCATGTAAGAGACCACTCATTAATGTTATCACGTACAAAATATTGTGTGCCACACTTTTTGCTCCGCACCCTCCATCCCTCCTTCCCTCCCTCCCTCCCTCCCTCCCTCCCACAATCCCTCCGCACCCTCCACCCTCCTATTAAGAAAACTTTTTCCGCTCGTCTTGATGTCCTCGAAGCTCGTGTCTCATCACTGGAATCATCTGCAACTCCTTCAGCCTCTGTGTCTTTGAGCGCTAACCTCCGTTCGGACATTACCTGATTAAAAAAACAATATCCAACTTGGTTGTAAAGAATGAAGACTTAGAAAACTGGTCAAGGCGGAACAATCTTGTTGTGCACGGTCTACAAGACAGTCCTGATGAAGATGCTGCCAGTTTATTGTCCAAAATCTGCAAAATATTTACTGAAAATCTTCGCACAGAATGTCCGCGCATTGAGCGTTGTCATCGAATCGGCAGACCCAGTGATGGACGTACACGTCCTGTCATTCTAACGATCCTTGACTTCGGTGAGAAGATTGTTGTCATGAAGAACCTATCGAAACTCAAAGGGGAAGATTTTTACATCACTGATGATTTCTCTGCGAACGTCCGTGCCCTTCGTAAGAAAATATGGAATGCATCTTCCTCGCTTCGTGACGGTGGTTCAAAAGTGAAGCTTCGGTACAATCACGCTTTCATTGATGGTGTCAGGTACACATGAGATGAAGCTTCGAGTAGCTTGAAACGGTACCCCCATCACGATGCGACCGAACTTCTGAGCTTCATTCGTTACCCTGTCACGAAGCTACCGAATCTAGTGAGCTTCCTCCGTTACCCCGTTGACGTTCACCTACCTCGCCACCCAGTCGCGTTGTCTTAAATCTTAATGCTAGAAGCATCTCAAACAAACATCCTGATCTTCTCACGCTTGTGTCCTCACATGACCCTCACATTATTGGCATCACTGAAATCTGGCTACACCCTGACATATATGACTGTGAATTTACCCGACCTGGTTACCTTGCTATCCGTGCTGACAGACATGAGGGCAAAGGCGGTGGTGTAGCTTTACTTTTGCGTTCTTATCGTAGATTTTCTCTACTTCCTGCTCCTTGCAACACCGAGTCAATTTGGTGCAAGCTTTATTTAAAAAAACAGACTGTTATAATTGGCGTTTTTTGCCGACCACCCGGAACCTCTGCTGATGTTTTTCACTCTGTTGGTCAGTTCATACATAGCCTTTCAGTATCAAACATCATCTTCATGAGTGATTTCAACGTGCCTGGTATTCACTGGCCATCGATGTGTTATTCTGGCCGTGACGCTTCTTTAGCGAAAGAGTTGATGGATCTATCACTCTAGCTTGGACTCACTCAAATAGTTACGCTTACCACCGGGCTGAATTCACTGCTAGACTTAATCTTTCTAAGCCCCAACCTAATAAACACCGGGTTTCAGTGTACGGTTGTCGATGGTATTTCTGACCATGCAGCAGTTCTCCTCACCCTGTCCCGCTTCTCTAGTAACCCACAGTACACCTTCACGTCATTTCCGGATTTCCATCACGCAGACGACAACTCCGTAATCGACAAACTAGCCGAGTGCTTCGACGCCTCCTGCGCGCTCAGCCGTGACGGCGACGTTAATGATCTTGTCGAATATTTCGAAAAAATTGTTAGACTGTGCATTAAACTGTTTTTTACCGTCAAAACAAAGAAAAGAAATCCTACTCTCCCTTGGATTAATCGCGATGTTTTGCAGATGTCACGTCGTGTGGCCCGGCTGAGGCGCATGACACGTAGCAATAACTCTTATGTTGTTGCTCGATTTCAAGCTGCGAAAAATGAACTTCGAAACAAAATGCACTCTGTTAACGATTTCTATTTCCGCGTTCAGCTCCAAGGGCTGCTAAGAGATAACCCTCGTAAAGTTTGGCGCTCTGTTCTACCCTCAAACACTTCCTCCACCCCATTTGTTATTAATGAAGAAATTGTGACTGACCCTGTTCAAATATCTGATGCCTTTAATGCCTACTTTCATTCCGTCTTTGCACGTGATAATAACATGATTCCATCTTTCAGACTTCCTAATCATGATCATTCTATCTCAGATATGATGGTTAGCACACCGGGGATTATAAATCTTATCTTGTGCCTTGACACAGAAAAAATGCGCTGGACCGGACTGTATCCCAAACACCTTCCTAGCACATTATTCCCTCTGGTCATCTCGATATCTCTCAATTATATTTCAAAAATCTCTTTCTACTGGCATTGCCCCTTCCTCGTGGAAACTCGCCAATGTACTCCCTCTCTATAAATCCGGCAACAATCAACTGCTTTCTAACTGTAGGCCGATCTCTTTTACAGCACATTCATGTAAGATTCTAGAGCACATTATTTATAAACACATTATGGATTTTCCTGTAGCAAATAATCTTCGGTCCAGAGCTCAACACGGGTTTCGTAAGGGGTTTAGTACAGTGACTCAGTTAACCGAATTTGCACATGACATTCTTCTCAGCATAGACGCCGGTAACCAAATCTATGCCATATTCATCGATTTCTCAAAAGCTTGCGACGCGGTCCTTCACTCTAAATTGTTATGCAAACTAAAATTAATTCTCAATAACTCTCAACTCTCTGATTGGATTGCCGATTTCCTCTCACACCGCTTCCAGTCTGTTCGCTTCAATTCCGTCGATTCTTCCTTAGCCGATGTTACCTCAGGTGTTCCCCAAGGCTCTGTCCTTGGCCCTTTGCTATTTTCGCTCTGCATTAATGATTTACCTGACAGTATAACCTCAAAGATCCGTCTACACGCCGATGATTGCGTACTGTACCACACTATCAACTCTGTTAATGATCACCTCCTTCTGAATGAGTCTTTTGGTATGTTCCGTGACTGGTGCAATACGTGGCAGATGAACAGCAATTTCAGCAAAACAGTTGTCATGTCTTTCACCAACCGCCTATCACCTTCTAATTACGACTATGCATCACTGCAAAGGGTACATGAATATAAATATCTTGGCGTCGTTTTTTCTCATAATATGCAATGGTCAGAACACATCGATTACATCACAGCTAAAGCTCCTAAAAAGGTAGGTTACTTGCGGCGCACAGTACGGGATGCTCCCAAGGAAGCCAAATTGCTCATGCACAAAACTCTAATTCGCCCTATTCTTGAATACGCTTCTAATGTCTGGAATCCATACAAGCAATGTGATATCGATCAAACAGAATCTGTACAACGTAAAGCTGTAAGATTTATTTTTCGCCGCTACGACTTTAATTTTTCACCTTCATCTGCGATGTCTTCCCTAAACTTAAGCCCGCTCGAATCCCGCCGAAAAACTGAGTCCTTAAAACTTCTTCACTCCATAGTCCATTCTGCTAATTGCCTTTCAGAGGGTAAGCATATATCGTTTTCAAAACCATCTGCAACCAGGAGCCATCACGATCTTAATATCCAACCTTTGTTTGCCCACACTAACGTTTTCAAATACAGTTTTTTTCCGCGCACTGTGGAGAATTGGAATTCTTTGGATGGTAACATTCGTGCATTATCAATCTCTGATTTTGCGTCGGCAATTGAGTCGTAGCATTGTATGTTGTTGTTCTCAGCGTTTACATTTGTAATGCTTGTAATGTACCCTTGTATGCGTGGAATTGTTCCACATTTTTTGTACCAACTCCCCTAGAATGCGGCTGCGGTATTTTCAACTAAAATAAATAAAATCCCTCCGACCCCCCCCCCCTTCCAAAAAAAACAATGAAACAAAAGAGCCGTTCTGCAAGCGTTGTTTTGTTCCGGCATTGTCACGTGCAATGCTGACTGTCGATTTTGTCTTCCCGATATCTATTAAGAGAAGCACCTACCCAAAATGCAGTATTAACCGAAACTCACCACCAAATGCGCGTACCGTTTAAACGCAAATACATTGGCGGTTTGGTCGAGAGAATTCTTCTTAGAGTTTTTGTGTGCGACGCAACGCACAGTATGTAAATACAAAAGCTGGAACTAGCGATGCAGTTGGCCAAAATCTAAATCGTTCCCAATCCTGCGACGCAGTTGCAGTGCTATAGAATAGACAGTAGGGCATTGAGAGGTCCTCGCATGACCCCAAAGGCGGCATAGACTGTAGCTGGTCGCTTTCAAAAGTTTTCGGTCGCAGCGCTGCCACAAATACGTGTTATCACCACGGCTTTCAGGGGTTCGAAAGCGGTAGCCTATTTTCGCCTAAATCACTATCGATCAGGTCGCTGCATAACTGAAAATTAATATTTCACGATTTTATGCACTAGGCTCACGGTGCAGCGAAAGTTACCAGCTTTGCTTCGAAGCGTTCAAGTTTAAGCAACTTGAGCGCCGCGGCTTGGTGGCGGTCACGCTTTGTCGAGCGCCCCATGCATAATCCAGCCCGCCTGCTGCACCACCTCTTTCAGTACATTGCAGCGCACTCTCTGAGCAGCCAAGACTCCTTGAGTCCTCCTGGTGGTCATCAAGCTCCAGCCGAAGCTTGGGGAGCCGCAAACAGTAGACCGTGGCGACGGCGTGTAGTGTGGTTGCACCAGAAAAACATGTTTCTGCGCATGCGGTATTATTTCTGTCTTTTTAATGTTCTACGCAGAAATTAAGCGGAGGTCCTGTGTCGCCTACAGTTCCGTATGCCTAGGCCGCTTGAAGCGGATATGGAGACAGCGGCGCTGGCAGTTACTGGCTCTCTCCCAGCAACAGTCTGCATGCTGCATGGAGACTTCCCAGCAAACCACAAACCTCCCAGAGATGTCCAGATTAACTCCAAACGTCTACGTACCGAGGCATAACCTCTGAGACGTCTTATCTGCCAACCTTTTTTCGTGGAAAAGCTGGAGACGTACCCACGACATTATATCTGCCTTAACCTAAATTCCTCGTAGATATTACTTGTCACGTCCTGGGAATGTAAGTGAGATATAATTTCTCACATTTTCAACAATTTGGTATTTCGTGTTGTCGGACTGCATTTAAAGTTGGAAATTGCTGTTGACTATAAATTGGAGGCATGTGCTGTGCTGCTTGTGCTTTTGTGTGTGTTTTCATGCTCGCTTCACGGCAACATTATCATACCTAAAAATAAGAAAAATATTAGAAGTAGTAAAGACAAATTTGAATGCACACCCATCAAGTTTCTTACTCAACTGTACGCACTTGGTTTAAAATGCCAGTCACTTTCGTCAGGATTCGCATTGTTATTTGATTACTGTTCTTACTTTCACTTTATACTTTGCGCTACAGCCAACGAAAGCTATCTCAGCTTAAGGTGTGCGGCCGCACTGAATCACTTGTTTTTAATCAGCAGCCAGGACTATAATAGCCATTCTGATTAAGCTTCTTTTATTCAGCATATCAAACAATTTAAAGTACAAAAATTGCTTCAATTCAATTTTTGGGATTTAATTTCTCTCAAAAATATGTTAAATCTGCTAGTCTCGCTAGCAATGATAACTAACTACTGGAGTCATCAACTGAGGAAAGCTTCGGCATTTGTGTAGCTGAATGTGTGACCTCTTATTTCTTGAGAATAAACTGCTTGAGCCCCAGTTTTTATCATCACCAGCCAATGTCCACTGGTGGCCAAAAATTTCTCCAGTTAACCCTGTCCTGTGTCAGCGCCAGCCACCTTATGCCAGCAAACTTCCGAACCTCATAGACTCACCTGATCCTCTCTGCTCTGCTTGCTTTCTCCCTGAATCCAGCCCGTTACCCTTAATGATAATTGGTTATCTTGCCTTCATGTTACATGCGCTGCTCATATGCCTGTTTTGTTAATTAGACTATGATCCCAGTCAAAAAGCACAACAGGGTTACAACAGAAAATTTCTGTTGTGTTGTCTGTCTCTGTTCTGTCATGTTTTTGGCATGTTGTCTGTCTTGCTGTGCTGTTGTCTGTCTTGTCCTGTAGTCTGTCCTGTTGTCCTGTAGTCTGCCCTGTTGTCCTGCAGGCTTTCTTGTTGTCATGTAGTCTATCTTGTTGTCCTGTAGTCTGTCTAAGTTGTCCTGTTGTCTGTCTTGTCCATCTTGTCTTGTTTGCTTTACCCCATTATTGTTCTTGAAGCAATTTTGCTGCATACACATGGGTAGCTGCAGGGCGGTCAGCTCAATGCATGCTTCCCAAAGCAATGCAGGGCCAAAACACTGTACTTACAGCAAAAGCTTGCTTTATTGAGTGAATGTAACCACTGACGCTCTGCAATATTCCCAGCCTGGTCATGGTTGCGGGCACAAATAACATGCAACTTGGTGGCTTGCTCGACTTCCACGAAACTCTTGGTAGCTTGCAACTGAAAAAAAAATTGAGGAATCAGTGAGAGATAACAAATGTGATATGCATTGCATTGTTTCAGTGACTAAGAAAAAACAGCATTTTCAGTGAGCACAATTAGTCTTATTTCACACTAGCTTTCTACAGTAAACATTATTTACCAAGACCATGTTAACAGTGATTTGCTCACAGCCCCAGAACGACTGTGTATAGTTCTATGGCGTCAAATGCTTGTTAGCTCCGAGCCGCTGGCCTTGCAGTGGTTAACGCAGACAGCATTGGAGGGCAATCGGAGCTCTGAGCATTGAACCATAGATAGTCAGAAGCTTGCTGGTCCTTTGGGAGAAGTGTTGGCTGGGTGACACAGTAACAGTCACTCCAGTTGCCTTGGTTCCAATGAAGAAAACTCAGAGAAGACTCATCCACCATTCTGGCTTCAAAGCACCCATCCAAAATGCGCACCTACTTTCAAACAGGGCTGAATAATTATGGCTATAATTATTGCAATGAAATACAAGTCAGTACCTGTAGTTCCAAATTTAATCTAAAATTATATGCAAATCGACGAACGCCGCCGTGGTGGCTCAGTGGCTATGGTGCTCGGCTGCTGACCCGAAAGATGCGGGTTCGATCCCGGCTGCGGCGGTTGAATTTCTTTGGAGGAGAAATTCGAGGCCCGTGCGCTGTGCGATGTCAGTGCACGTTAAAGAACCCCAGGTGGTCGAAATTTCCGGAGCCCTTCACTACGGCGTCTCTCATAGCCTCAGTCGCTTTGGGACGTTAAACCCCATAAACCAAACCAAACCAAATCGACGAACAACAAGCATTACACAGGAATTAAAATAACCAGTATTTGTTAAAAATATACCTCAGAAGAAACACCAGACATCCACTACTCTCCAATGGTTAATGACCTTTGTGCACTAGCAAACGACACATTCTGTCAGGCACATTTACACGCAGCACTTGAGTTGATTTTTAAGAATCTTTTCGGTGTGCAACAATTGGGAGAAACCGGGTTTTACCGAAAAACAAAGGGCCCTATACATTGCATCCCAAGCCCAGAAGAGTGCACTTGAAAAAGACTACAGCCTCTTCCATAAGCAAGACTGAATGGTGGGCATGATGTATGCTAACGAATTTTTTACCAGCCAAAGAAGCATACACAAGACCGAACCACACAGGACAAGGGCTGGTAAAAGCCCTAGAACTGTGTGGTTCTCTCTTGTGTATGCGTCTTCTTTGGCTGGTAAAAAAACTCTTCCATAAGTGTCCAGTTCAACTGTGTGCTCCACAAACTGCAGGATCCCTGTCCGCTACTAGTCGAATTTCACTAAAGCGAAAATGATACAACCAACATCTGATGATCTGCCAGGGCAACAGGATTCCAAAAGTTTGAGAAGGGCTGTGAGAGTCCAAGCCAGGTGAGTAGTGAAATATGACTAGTAGGGGACAGGAATCCCGCAGTCTGTGGAGGACACCGGCCAATTGTAGACTCAGCGAAGAATTTTTTCACCAGCCAAAGAAGACGCATATCATACCAGCCTTTGTCCTGTGTGGTTCTCTCTTCTGCATGCGTCTTCTTTGGCTGGTAAAAAAAATTCTTCCATAAGTCTCCAATTTGCCTGTGTCCTCCGCAAACTGCAGGATCTCTGTCCGCTAGTAGTCAAATTTCACTACTCTACCTGGGTTGGACTCCCACTGCCCTTCTCAAACTCTTGGAATCCCGTTGCCCTTGCAGATCATCAGCTGTTGCTCGTATTATTTTCGGTTTAGTACCACACCCTGCAGGGCGAAAATGCTGGATTGTGTACATTGAAGAGGTTTGTGTGGCATGCAAGTGGCTTTTAGCATGACGAATAGGTGTAAATATTGCCAAATGAATTTGCGATGCCACAGCGACAGCTGCAGCCAGCTATAATTTCATGCAGCAGCAAAATAGCCTTCATTTTTAAAGTGGTGAAGTGTTCATCATTTTGTCTCAAACATGAGTGCGAAAGGAAGACTTTTTATGTTTCATCAAAAAAGATATAAATTGCAAACGCACTGAACATTGCAAGAATGCCCCATGTACATTACAAAACCCTGACATTCTTGCTTTATCTTTGGCAGTGAACAAAAACCAGAAATCTTCAAATACTTTGGTTCATAAAGAGAAGCTGCCATGCACTCATTTGAGCACAGTAGATTTTCTCTTAAGCCAAACTTAAGTAAATCAGTATCGTAATATATTCTGCAAAAGTAGTCGCAGTGAAGCTTTGCACAGCATTCCAGTAAAAAAGTGCCTTATACAGAAGGTTATGGAAACTAATGCAAGGTTATGAGCTTCGTATGTACATGAGCTTGCCCAATCTATGCACATAACAGAGAAGTTTGCCTTGAAAAGGTTTTTACCACTGCATATTACAGCCCCTGTGCGCCAGGTACCAGTTTGCAGAAAGGAGTCTGCATAAATAGGGCAATAATTAATGTCAGAGTTGTTGAATACAGAACTTACTAGCTAGGCCATAGCTCTCAGAGCTTCAAATATTGTGCATAATACTACTCGGCAGATACAACTAACATAGCAGTAGAGATAAAGAAAGTTCTGTGATCAAATAAACAACAATATTTTGCTAGCATTTAAAAACACCGACCTGATACTCAGCATGGGCAAGGACATAAGAAGGAAAGACGAAAGGAAGGAGGCACAAAACATTGTTATGGTTTAGAAAATAACCATAAAGTTACACATACTTTCGGAAAGTATGCAGCCATGAATTTTACTCGGATTTATGGGGTTTAACATCGCAAAGAAGCGTTGGCTATGCGGGACGCCTTACAGAAGGACTCTGGATAATTCGACCCAGAGGTTCTTTAAGTGAGCTGCCATCGCACAATACATGGGCCTGTAGCATTGCGTCTCTATCGTAATACGATCATCATGGTTGGAATCGAACCTGCATCTTTGGGGTCAGCAGCCGAGCACTATAACCACTCAGCCACTGCGGCAGCTCCCATTTCAGGTGACATGCATCAAAGTGGTGACTAACGGGGTTGACAAAGTTCACTTCGGAGAGAGTGCGCATTGATGAGAAGGTTTTAGAGTTTTGTCTAGTATATCAATACCATCTAATTAGACATAGCAATTGATGACGAGCATATATCTTAGGGCAGGCTAAATGACCTAAAATAAGGCAATAGGTTCATAAAATGAAGGGAAGAAGAGCCTGCTGTTGCCAACTACTCCACTACTCAAAAGACAGTATCAAAAAGACAAAGTAGCATGCCCTGCCCATGTCTATTCATGATTTAGCTGAGATATTAATTCCGATTTTTTACTAACCCATGTATCTCTCTCCGCCTCTATATGCATTAAACCTACGATTTTTCTTTGCGTGGTTCACTACACTGTTCTCAATTTTAAACCTTAAATAGTGTGCAGCATTGTGCCTGACAGCTTTGCAGAGGCAAAAAAGTTTACAATTTTTCTTTTTGCGCATACTGCAAGGTGCTGTTCGTAACTTCTGCATGCCGGCCTAAGGTATAACATCCCGTCCTTATTCTCCCTACCATTTCTCTCAAATGCTCTATATCTGTGCATGATCTGGCTCAGATGTACTCTGTTATCACTTCCACTACCTCACTGCCTATCGTAAAATGTTCTTTCCTTTTCAGATTGTTGAACATTCCTTTAGCTCTCTTCATTTCTACACTAAGTATTTATGTGCTCAATTGTGAACAACAATTCCTCGCCGCTTATACTATGACAATCATTAGCATGAAATTAAATGTACTAAGCTTCATAAATTTGCGTTTCCCAAATCAACCCACTGGCAGAGAGAGAGGGTCACCTCATCTAGCATCGTCACATCTCATTCACTGTAGGTGCATTCTGCAAAGTAGCGAACCATTGATTTCAGCCACTGCTCCCTAAACTGCCCTTGTGACAAGGTCCATACGCTAGGATACAAGAATTCGCTTTTTGCGATCATCAAACATACTCACTAAGCCTTCTCGTCATGGAAGCAGAAAGGCAAAGACTACACTTTAAGGATGTGGTGTTTATCCCTCGTCAGTGTCGACTCGTGAACACATGCAGTGCAGTACATTACTCTTTCTGCCCGACATACGGATAAAGCAGAGAGAGGCTACTCTGTTATCTTATCGATGAAAAAGTTCTCGCTCGCCAGCTATCTGCCAAGGCCTGGCTGAGAAACTGCCCAAAGTCTCGTCGATGTCACTCGTTAGAAAGCCTTTCATACCACTGAATACTTGGCCATCGTTAGCGCTGCTTTAGTCAGTCTCCACTGACCACAGAGGTTTTCCGAGCGTGACAAACTGGTGCAATGCCTACAGATTCAACCAACTATCCCACCGGCAAGCACTGAGCAAGCACTTCAAGGCACTTCAGCAAGCACTGAATGTTGACAGGCGATTTCGATGATGTTCCGACCCAGAAGGGTTGAAGCGGCTCCTAGGCCAATATTTAAAATGATGTGTTCCACTCAGGACCGATGAGTGAAACTTGCTAGAATGTATCTGCTTATGGGCAGTGAATAAATTAAAGTTATTCGCGTTTAAATTGTGTGCCTCTTCCCTTTTTAACAACAGCAAGACCACAGCTGGTTAGGCATGAGAAGAGATGAACGGAGAGGACAAATAATAGATGCAGAGAAGAGATAAACAACACCTCACTAAAAAGCTGGCAGGGTTCCAAAAGGAGGTGAATGCATCAATGGGTGGCACTCAGATGGCCAAATGAGATAAGGAATTCTTTGGATAAAGGGTGATAGCAGCTGGCAAAGGAGAGGGTTAACTGCAAATCAACAGGAAAAGCATTTTCCTGCACTCAGTTTAAGGGCAGGTCCACACGACAAGCAAAATCAATTTGAGGAGCGGGGTGCTCATCATGAGACTGAATGTCAATGGCCAGTGAAAATGGCACCAGCTCCGTGGACTGCGCATGCGCAAACGGAGACAAATTTTTTCTCAATCTTTAGTGGCAGTCTGCTGCACTTTTAAAGAGCAAAGCTCTCAAGTACGGCAACTCTGGCACTTTTTGATTTACTGGCAGGAGGGTCCACGTGAGGGTTGAATTGCATGTTTGTTTGGCATCCAATATGTTAATTGCGAGCTATGTTTACCTAAAGGGGGGCGGGGAATCTAACATCGCTGTTATTCCCTTGCAGCCATTAAATCAATACAGCGTACATTTTATAACATTCTTAACGACTATGGGAGCAGCACACTTTTACCCCTCTACTATTTGTTGCTACTGAATCAGTTCGACGTTTTCAAAAGATCTGCAATAAGGGAGTAATCACTCATTGACATCCAACCGAGCGCAGCCAAACGGCTACAAAGGAAAGCTAGACAGCTTTCTCAGAAACTTCGTAGTTAAAGAAAAATTCGTCCTCGTCCGGGGTTCAAACCCAGGACCACCGCTTTACTGGAGCAGTCGCTCCGCCGATTGATCTAACCTGGACGGTAAGCTTATGGTAGGGCAAGAGCGAAGTGATTAATAACTCGAAGTGGGAACTGTGTTGGTCCAATGTTTTAGGACCCCTTAAACATTGGACATACAAAGTTCCCACTTCATGTTACATTACTGAGTGACATGTTGGTCGATGCACCAGAAATACCGGTAAAGCATCGTTGTAGACCACAATGTTTTAAAGAGATAAACGAATATTTTGGCCCTTTTACAGGACACATATGCGTAAGAGGCAACAGGTGTGCAATAGTCCCTGCACCTGAAGCAATCTGAACTCCATTATGTTAACAGCAACAGTGTCAAAATCTACGTGAGCAACTATATTCCATACAGATCATTTAATTCATGTGATTACATTAATGTAATTCATGATCGAATGTATGTAATTTTAGTGAGGTACCGCTGTAAAGTCCATGTAGACATCCGCATGCATTTATAAACCCGGCTGTCAGCCTATGTCTAAAACATTTTTTGTAAATAGGCACGTAAGTTATGCATGGCAAAAACACAATTGCTACCACAATCCGCTGAGGAGAGACTGCACAGCCAAAAGCAGGACGCACGCAATGGCCCAGCAGATGCTGGCAGCCGGCAAGTGCAAAAAAATATGTCCAGAGCAACTGTTGTCAATGGCCTTAACAATGTCATGAATGACAAGAGAAGAAATTGTCTTCTGCTTCAGAAACTAAAATAAGGTATTAATTTAGGAGCAGAGAAAGCAATTATATAGCCCATGACAAAAGAAATGTTGGCAAGGGACCAACCAAAGAATGCAGACGCGGTTAACCTGGGTCGTCTTTTTTGCGCAGTTTAGTAGAAAATCAAGTAGTCACGACTTCAAGAGCGATTCCTTGTGTCTGGTTGTAGTCCCTTGCCCAATGGTGTTGTGTGAATGTGTCGCGAGTTGTTTTGACTCTTTGTGCTTTATAGTTCTTCTGTTAAGTGGGGATATTGAAATTAACCCTCGCCCTGGTCCTGCGGTTTCTGAACAGCTGGCAGCTATTCTTGAAAAACAACAGGAGGCCTCAAATGAGCTTAAGTCTATGCGGGAAAGCTTGGAAAGTCATGTTGCTGAAACTAACAGAAGGCTCGCTTCTATTGAGCAGAAGCTGCTGTCATTTTCAGAGACCGAGGAAAGGGTGGAAGAGTGTGAGCGTCGGGTTTCGAAGTTCAGTGAGCAGAGTGAATTTCTTCTAAAAGAAATGGATGGTCTTGAGACCAGAAATCGACAAAATTATTTGATCGTTTACGGAATCGCTGAATCTGCATCCGAAACTGTGGTATCGCTCAGGGATGTTGTTTTGACAGAAATATTCGAAACTAAACTGGGAAAAAAAAGTAAACAGTCTTGAGCGTATACACAGATTGGGAAGAAAGGGGCCAGACGAAACGCGCCCAGTGATAATGTGTTTTTTTTATTTCAATGAAAAAATGGAGCTTCTGAAACTAAAGGACACTGATTATTCGTTGTCGGACGATTATTCGTTCAGAATTCAAAAAATCAAAAAGCAGCTATGGTCGTCCGTTAAAGACAGTCTCACGCCTGAAGATAAAGCGTACCTGAAGTACGATAAGCTAGTTCTCAACAAGGTGACGTACGTGTGGGATGAGGAAAAAGCGAAAGACGGGAGCTTGTGGGGCCCGGTGCAGATTCAGACGACCGCATTGCACCTGACAACGAAAACCAGGGTTTGCCTCCAAATAATCGAGTGAGAACCCGGCGAATGCCCGCAAACGGAGCATCCAAATGACCACGAAATAACACTAGTCATCTACGGTTACTTTCTTTAAATGCGCAGAGTATCGTGAATAAAAGTGTCGGATTTGAAGTGCTGCTTTATGACCTCGACCCGCATGTCACGCTGTTGACGGAGACCTCGTTTCACGCCGGTGTGCTCGATAATGAAATCATCCGCCCATCGTATAAAATATTTAGATGTGACAGACAATCCCGAGGGGGTGGAATTGCTATTGTAGTTAATGAAAACATTAATGTGACAATTTTGCCAGCTATTCCTAAACACGAAAGCATCTTTTGTAAAAATGATTTTTACGGTAATTGTATACCTTTCGGTGTTGTATACCGCCCTCCTACGGCAGATCTTGCATTTCTCGAGCAACTCTCCGATTATGTACAGCGTTTCCGGGGTGAGCACGTAAAGTTTTTCTTAGCTGGGGATTTTAATTTGCCGAACATCGATTGGTCAACCATGAATACGATGGGCATGAATGTTAGGCACGGCGCCGCCGCGGTGGCTCAGTGGTTATGGTGCTCGGCGGTTGACCCAAAAGACGCGGGTTCGATCCCGGCCGCGGCGGCTAGAATTTCTTTGGAGGAGAAATTCTAGAGGCCCGTGTACTCTGCGATGTCAGTGCACGTTAAAGAACCCCAGGTGGTCGAAATTTCCGGAGCCCTACACTACGGCGGCTCATAGCCTTAGTCGCTTTGGGACGTTAAAACCCCATAAACTAAACCATAAACCAAACCATGTTAGGCACTCAGAGATTCTTTTGAACACTGCATTTTCATGTGGTCTAGCTCAAATTGTTACTGACCCTACCAGAATAACTGCAACCACTAGGCGTATTAATGATTTATTGTTTATAAGTTCTGCTGTAAAATGTGACACTGTTGATGTCATGAACGGGCTTTCTGATCACAACTTAGTATTTGGCGCCTTTTCCTTTGAAAGGTTTTGTGGCAAAAACAAGCCTGTGATTGTTGTGAAAGATTTCAACAGGGCAGACGATGAGAGCATCCTAGACTATTTAGAAATGAATTTGGACGGTTTTAATGTTGACGTAAATTTGAATGTTTTGTGGTGCAAATTCAAAAATTTTGTCTCCATTGTATTGCATATTTGTTCCTGACAGGATTAAGAAAAAAAAAAAAAACCCCTGGGTTGCGAGACAGATAATACACATGAAAAGAAAGCTTAAGAGAATGAGACGATCAGGTCGGTCTCGAGACCCTGCTATTAACACTCTAAGCGCAGCGCTGAAAACTGAGGTCAAAAGAGCTAAGGACACTTTCTTCACTATAACTTTAGGCAATTTCATGAAAGAAGCACCAGGGAAATTTTGGGGATATGTAGGTGGCAGCAAATCCAATAGTATTTCGTTGATGGTTGACGGCTGCCCAGTCTCAGAGGCAAAACCAGTTGCCGATGAATTTAACAGGTACTTTCAATCCGTATCCGCCCTTAAGGATAGTCATCTTGTAATAAGGGAGTAATTACTCATTGACGTCCACCCAAGCGCAGCCATACGGCTACAAAGGAAAGCTATACAGCTTTCTCAGAAACTTCGTAGTTAAAGAAAAACTCGTCCTGGTCCGGGGTTCGAACCCGGGACCACCCCGGACCAGGACGAGTTTTTCTTTAACTACGAAGTTTATGAGAAAGCTGTATAGCTTTCCTTTGTAGCCGTATGGCTGCGCTTGGGTTGACGTCAATGAGTAATTACTCCCTTATTACAAATCTACACCACCTTGGGGGATTCCCCTAAACATTCGGTCGATAGTCATCTTGGTACCGAGCCTGCTGGGTATTTTTCTTCTGTGCCTGATGTCACTGTGCGTCGGGAAGGTATTTTAAACTTGCTCCTTAACCTTGACGCTAAAAAAGACGACGGCCCCGATAACATTCCCACAGTTTTCCTGCGCCGATACGCGGAATGGATTTCGCATTACTTGTTCCTCATTTTTAACGCGTCACTAGCGCAGTGTTCTCTTGCGGCAGACTGGAGGGGTGCTCGTATCATTCCCATATTCATGTCAACTGATGGCCTGAGTGTATCCAATTACCGTACAATTTCCTTGACCTCAACTAGTTGCAAAATATTGTCACGTGCTTCCACAGAACCTCGACGGAAGAAGCAGAAGATGGACTGACCAGCAGGGAGAAAGGAAGAGAAAGAGCTGAAGGACGCTGGTAGACTTCCTGCTTCCAGCCTGCTCCGACCGATCCCCTCTGTGAATAAACCCCCGTGCGTGCTAAGCACGTAACAATATTGGAACATATAATCTGCCGACACTTGACCGTATTTCTCGAGGAAAACTAACTGTTATCCGACGCACAGCACGGTTTTCGGCGTGGTTTGTCGACTGTAGCGCAGCTCCTTATGTATGCCATGATTTTTCACTCGCGATTAATAACAAAGAACAGATTGATGCTATCTTTTTAGACTATGCGAAAGCATTTGATAAAGTGCCTCATAATAAATTATTACAGAAACTTTACCACATGGGAAAAAATAGCAGACTTACCGAGTTCATTAGGGCTTACCTAGAAAACAGGTATCAGTACGTCCAAGTTGACAAGTACTGCTCAGAGGCACTGCAGGTGACATCAGGGGTGCAACAAGGCTCGGTTCTGGGACCGATTTTATTCCTTATTTATGTTAATGATATCGTGAAAGTCATGCACAGTGATGTTAAGATAAAGCTTTTCGCAGATGACTGCGTTCTTTACACCTCGATGAAATGTGCAACTGACCAAATTAAACTTAACAAACACCTTGCTGACGTTCCAGGTTGGTGCGCAAATTGGAACATGTTTATAAACGCTGATAAGTCCTTAGTCCTCCGTATAGCCAGGAACAAAACAGTTTTACAACTCTCTTATTCTGTAAATGGCGCTGCACTTAAGGAATCGCTGTCTGTTAAATACCTCGGAGTTACTATTACACACAATCTGAGTTGGGATTTTCATAATAATACAGTCTGCACCAAAGCCTTTAAATCTCTCTGGTCTATTAGACGCAAGCTTTCAAAAGCCGCCATGCACGTGAAACTAGCAGCCTATAAAGCGTTGGTCCGGCTATGTCTGGAGTATGCCTCATATCTATCGGACCCTTATACAAAGAAAAATATTTCCAAGTTAGAAAGGATTCAATGAACCGCGGTTAGATTCATTTGCAATAAATATAAACGCACTGACAGCGTGGCAGAAATGATTGATTATCTTGGTCTCTTGGGCGAGGCGTTCCAAATGCAGATTAAACTACTTACATTTAATATATAACATTATAATAGACATCAACAATCATAATTTTATTACCCCTCACACCCTACGCACAAGCTCGCGCTTTGATAACGGAAAAATGATTCGTGAATATAGCCCCCTAAACGATACCTTTAAGTATTAATTTTTTCCGAGAACCATACACGCTTGGAATAAATTACCTAGGAATATTGTCGACAGTCCCAGTGCGCAAGAGTTCGTTACAAACTTGAAAATGCTGGGGTGAAGTTGTACTTGTATTCTTGTATTTTTTCATGTATTCGTGTATTCTTGTATTCTTGATTCTTGTATTTGTCTTTTGTGTCCACTGCTGCTTGGAGTCAGGCGACTCTGCAGTATTCCCAAATAAACAAATAAATAAAATGAACAGACTGTATGGATGCACCCATATACACTGTTTACGTGCATTTACATTATTGAGAATTGAGACTTGAGCCCCCTATGTACCACTCCACTACTGAGCTTCCCGTCTGTTGAAACTGAAAGCCTTGCACATGTGACAGTACAACTGAGACTACAAAACTGCGCTGCAACTTTTTATGAATGCCACTGTTTCAGGAGTTCCGTCTACATACCTTCGGGTGGAGCCGTGAGGCTAAGAAGCTCCTGTAATTATGGGGACAAAATTTGGCATTGACATGGCTGAAGTGTTCCAATGCGAAAGCACGAACTCCAAGGACGAAATGCGCCGTTTCCGGTGACGCGATGTATGAACCCACCCCCCGCACGCACACACACACACACACACACACACACACACTCGCGCGTATGACACGAACGGGAACGCTGTACGCCGAACGATTGCATCATAATTTTGGCATGAAAGTCTGGCAAGGCACACATTTCAAGTACGGCAATTCCACGAGAAATTAAACTGCTCAATTATTTCAAATTTTTAATATTCTGGATTGTATTATCTACTGTGCACACATTATTGAGTAGGGCAACGGTGAATTGTATTTTCTGAAAATGCTATTATTTCAGGAAAAAAAACGCTACACGATGTCGTGGCCTGGGCAGCGTTTTCACACACGCCTCAATTTACACAAATTTGCCATGACGTAAAGATCTAGATATGATAGCCACGACGGATATATTTTGTTCGCTAGAAGTGCAGGTGAGAAAGAATATGTTAGGCTTATTTCCGCCGGTGTGAAGTTGTCGCCTTCTGGAAAAAGTTTTTAAAACGACAAAAGCCTCAAATAAGATCATTTGCAAGAATTTCTTTCTCGGCAAATATAAACATCATCAAATTTGCAGAATAGATACGCATTGAGGCGCAGGTACCACTTTATTGTTATATAGTACACGGAAGTAAAAAATGTATTGCTCTAAACCAGGCATTTTTTAATTTAGTAGTGGTTCTCAAAAATAAAAAGGAAAACCCATCTGTATCGTATGTGCGACGGGCAGCGGGCGCCAGGCCGGCTGAAACGGGCAACCGACAAGCGTTATGAACCGAAGCGCTGCGCTTGCCCCCTCGCCCTACTCTGGGTATAAATACGCGCTGCTCAATAAAGCTGGGCCCTTTTGCCCCCTGGCATTCGACGTGTCATAACTTCGATACACCATCCTCAGTTTCCCTTAAAACTCCTGAAACATGTCTCTAGAAAGGGGCAAAAAGAATACGAAGTAATATGTTGCATTATTTTATTTTCAACAATGTTACCCAAGCTCAAATTTCTGGCTTCTTGAGCGTCGGCAGGAGCGCAGAAATGAAGGGGCGGAAGCAGCAGACACGCCCTCCGCTGCTGTAAATGTTCCCCAAATCTCAAGACTCAGCCCTTTTCCATCAATAGAGAGCATATCTAATTATTTATTTTTGTGGACAGAAGCCGATCATGTGACGTAAGCAGGATTAGGCGGCGCTGCTATCACCGAGTGCGGGAACAACTGGGAGTCTAGCCCATAGATGTGCATGTAAAGAAAAGTTTCAATGTAATATTAAACAGGTCGTTGCCGTAATGACAGATTAAGGGAACAGAAAAAGTGTTTGGCCAACTCCAAACATCGCAACCCACCGCCTCACTGCTCTGAATACACAAAGAAATATTAGAAAGTGTGCAAACCTATGTTCGGTAAGTGCCGATACCTTCAAAAGAAGCAAGGACCGAACCAAGAGGAAACTCTTTGAAGCGCAAGGGCGTACTTGGCAAACATGACTTGATGAACGAGATATGGTAAACAGATACAATGCTCAAGAAAAATAGCAAAACGCGAGTAGCATTTTGCTTTTTTTCTTGAGCATTTTATCTGTTTACCATCTCTCGAGCATCAAGCCATGTTCATATATGCATGTAAATTTCAAGAAAACGTTAGAGATCACTGCGGCACCTGCATTGGAGAAACGCTTAAGCACACATTATGTTCGTTACACCCTATGACCTCGCACAAAGTCGTCGACATAACACTTCCACACTTTTCACGGCAAAGGAGACTGATAACCGGAAGTAGAGACCCTTAAACCGGAAGTAGATCGGTTATCAATGCCTTATCGATACCAGAAATAATCAACTTCCACCAATTGCTCATCTGAGTTTTCAAAGTTCGCGCCCCGCTTTCTTTTCAAATTTGCCGCCACTTTTGCTCCAACCCCACACACTTTTTGTACAGTTTTTGCTCTATTTAATTAACGAACTTACCCACCCCAACCCCCCCAATTTTCCGCACGAGAATTTTTGATGGTCTATCCGATGGTACCAGTATTTTTTGCATAAACCCATTCATTCGGACGTAATCATGCGGACAAAGTCGGCCCACATTTCCGAAAGTTTTCGCTCTAATTAATTAACTAATTTACCCACCTCAACCGCCCGATTTCCCGTACGAGATTTTTTTATTCTCTATCCGAATGTACCATTCTCTTCCGCATAAACCCCATCGTTCGGACGTAATCGTGCGGACAATCTCTTGGTGACACAAAACCGCAAACATAGCCATACAGTGCTTGCGCATTAATAAGGCGTATTTTAAAGCCAGTGCTGCGTGTGTCCCTTCTGTCTGCATCCATGTCTTTTGCACTGTTTTAAGAAGCCTGAGCCACCAACTAGCTCGCGTGGCGGCCCTTACAGGGGCTGTGCTTAATTTATACTTTGCGGTTGTCCTCCAGTTCACCCCTTCCGCAACGCTGCACCGTACTGGGCTGACTTGCTTGGTCGTCATGCAGTTTTTTTTTGCTGTGCCCTTCTGCTGTCGGGCACTTTTGTCACTGTGGTGCTCTGGCGCCTGCTGTTCTGAATGCGACGTCATTAGGGGGGCTCCGAAGGCGAACGCTGTCCGGCATCTGTGCCAAACGTTTACATGTCAGCCGTGGCAGGTGAGGCTGGCATGTGCAGATGCAGAGAGGGAAATCCCCTCTCCACCTGTAGAGAAGAGGCACGGCCCAGGCGAAGAATGACTCAGCCAAAGTCAATAAAACAAGTAACTGCGGTAAAGAAAAGGGATTAGAACAGAATCAGAATTGGATGGAAACAGAATTGAAATAGAATCACAAGTGGAATATTTCAATGAATTATTGAGGAAAGGAAAAGGAAATTAGAACAGGATTGGAGTCAAAATTGCAATAGAATCGAGAAAACATGCTATCGCGTTTCATCCACCGTCTTCTAATTGATTTCCCCTAAATTTTTTTGCTTTGTTGTAGTGAAACCATGCTGCTTTTCCCTGCGCTGTTTTGTCCTTTTCTCCCTGGGCCAGTTTTTGTATGCTGTTCTGACGTGCGCACATTTTCCCTTAGTAAGTACACCCATGTGTTTTAATTTTCTTCTGCGGAAATAACCGCAGGCTTTGTGGATGTGAAATTGACGGGGCTTTTAGTGGATATTCATGTAGGCGGCGAATTTTTACATTTTCGAAAGCTTCATAAATTTGGTATTGTTTTAGTTTCTTACATGTTGACACGTTACAACGGAGGTGCTCGGCTGCTGACCCAAAAGAGGCGGGTTCGATCCCGGCCGCGGCGGTCGCATTTCGGTGGAGGCGAAATGCTAAAGGCCCGTGCGCTGTGGGATATCAGCGCACGTTAAGCCCCAGGTGATCTAAATTAAGATGAGCTCTTCACTACGCCGTCGCTCAAAGCCTGAGTCGCTTTGAGACGTTAAACCAATGTTACAGCAGAGAAGGGAGGATTTGTGAGGGAAGTAGGCGCAGGCATTCTTCGGTTATTTACACTGTGGAAATATTGGAGGGGGGGGGGGGCAGCCTTCCATGCCGCTCTCCCACTTCGCGGATGCAGTGTTTCCGTTCGCTAACCGCGGAGGGGTTCGTGCTCGAGGGAACAAAGGGATGGACGACAAAGCATGAACACTCATACGCTATTCATTACATTTGCAATTAATACACAGAACGCGCCCGCTGGCGACAGAGCATCAACGAGGGATTCCTCGGAAGTAGAAGGCTTCGTAAGAAGGGCCTCCGAACTACCGGCTGGGGCAGGGGCTCGACTTCGGAGGTATCAGCGTCGAAGGTTGTACGCGCCTACAAGGGCGGCCGGGTTTTCCCGCGCGGGCCGCATTCTTGGGGTAAAGCCATCCCAAAACAATTTGCTGGGGGAGGTGGCCAGAGCGCGCGCTTGCTGCGCTCGTTTCGCTGCCTGGAACCAGAAGCCGAGCGGCGAGGCACGACGGATCTCCGTGCGCCTGCCGCGAAATGTGACAAGAGCGTGCGGCAGCAACCGCTCCTGATGCTGGCCAGATCCCGAAGAGACTGTCACCGGCTGCGGGGAGTTCCACGTAGTCTTCGAGGTGGCGCGCCCGTCGCCGCTTCCGCTTTCCCATGAAGGAGACTTCCCCCTCGCCCAGCCCTGAAGCACGATGATGAAGATGGCCGGCCACGTCGAAACGGAGGGGGGAACAGGTTTTCCAACACGCACAACACATCAATACGGCGTTATTTACAAAACGCCGTTGAGAGACGTGGCCGTAGTACCCAGGATAGCAGGATGGAACGCCTGTCAAGCATGCCATGCGCGGAGTGCACCCGAAGATGCACTTCATCGCCCGTCAGTGCAGGGTGTGGCACGTGACATGCACAACAGGAACATGCTGCAGCACGAGAGCTTTCAGTTGACGACGCCGCTCTTTGTAGTGCCAGCTGTCGGTGCGGTGCGAAGGGTCCCTTAGTTTGCACCATGAGCTGCTCAACTTTAGAGGCCGCTTGCATTACCCAGTTGGAATATCATCTTTTTCTCCTCCGATTTCGTGAGATCACAAGTTTAATGTTTTGGTAATTCAAAGAAACCTGCAGCAAGGAGGGTGCATTCCTTTATGTATTTATAAACAAGCTTCACACCTAGTTATATTTTTGAAAGAGAAAAATATCGATAGCCATTACCGATGCACCCTCTAAGTGTGATTAAAATAAGCTCTTCCCAAGGGTGACTTCATTACTTTGAACAAATAACAACCATACCTCTGGCGCACTCTCTAGCCGGATTACTCGTGAAACTAGATAAGCCAAATACAGGGGCTTCGTAGAAACTGAGCCCTTTTTCTATATTTAAGTGCGCCATTGTTTTTACGCACTGAAGAAATAAGCCGGAAATGACAACAAAGAGCCTGAGGGCGAAAAAGCCACGTGTATTGCAAATTAAAAACTCAAACGGAACCAGTGCAGCCTCCCGAACTTAAGAAATGCGGCCGACGCTCTGAAAATCTTAACGGGGCAATTAGGAACACAGGCCCGGCCCAAAGGGCGTGCAGAAAAGGCTGTAGTGGCGCAGTTCAAGTGGCGCAAAGCGCTGAACACAGGAATATATGGAAACAAAAGAGTACAAAAAAAAACAGAGAAAAAAAGCAGGAGGGCCGCTCTCCAACAGTGGGGCTTTGAGGAGATCGATATTAGCAACAAGTCTGCCTCTCGCTTCCACGCCGCTTTTTCATTCCTTTCGTCTTTTCTTCCTACATAATCTAGCGGCCTATTTGTTATGCGCGCTTGTACACGCAACTGGATTTGGGTCTGGCCCGGCAGCCCAGCAACGAGGCTCTTCCCTTGTTGCCGGCACTCTGGGCAGCGATCAGCCGCAGAAGAAAAGGACATCTGGTGCTGACGCAGCGGAGAAGGAAGGGAGGACTTGTCTGGCCCCGCCGGCGAAGAGGCCGCTCGTGTTGTACGGTGTGCAGCAAAGACGGCTGAAGTGAACGAAAAGAAAAAGCAAACCCAGAGGTTTTTGCGCCGTCGTTTCTACCATTGAGGTGGTTGTCTTTGTGAAGGCGTATTTCGTGTCCCTTACAAAACACTGGCTGACTGTGCTTCCTTCCAGCGCAACCGGGCTACTGCACTGCGGTACGTGAAAACTAATGTACCACAGCAGTCGTTGTGCGAATGTAAATAGGTCACAAAGGCATTCCTTGATCGTAGTAAATTGAGAGCAACTTGCCAGTCGCCCAATTTCCTTACGAATCAGGTGCGTCCATTAGCTACACACATTTCTTGGGCAGGGGCAGATGCCTGCTTCCATCAGACTAAATCCCCACCAAAACAGTGAAATGGAGATTCCCAGCTCATGGCTTCCAAATGCTGAATACAAGGGGGGTACTGCGCACAAAAAGACAAGGACAAGAAGATAACACAACAAGCGCAGACTCGCGACTAACTTTATTTGAAAACACGACACTCCTTTTATAGTTTCAAAACTGTCACATCACACACATGATGAAACCAAAAACCTGTCTTCATTGTGATACAGTTTGATAGAAGGGTCACTTACGCAATCTTTATCCTTCTGTTTGATGCAAAACGCCTCCGCCAACTCACGCGCCACCTGGTCACGGCTCCTCCTCAAAACTTTTGTATCTGTCAGCAAAGGCAGGCAAGGGTTATTGCGCGTAGCATCCGGGCATGCGCCACAATGCAGGGGTAAATTCGACCCTGTCCCTGATTTCATGGAAAGCTGGTGTTCTCTTAAGCGCTCATTCAGACATCGGCCTGTCTGACCGATGTATACCCTGCCACAGGTGAGGGGAATCTGGTAAACGACACCCGTCTGGCACCTGACAAAACGAGTGGCATGACGCTTCTCGCAGTCCGCTCTCCTCTTCCCTCCGGACATGACCTGAGGGCACAATGAGGCCAACTTGCATGGGGCGGTAAAAACTACCGGCACGCCGTACCGTTTCGCCACGTTCTTCAAGTTGTGGGAAATTCTGTGAATATACGGCAGAACCGCTGGCCTCATTTCCTTAGAACGGCCACTATCCCGGCACGTCCTATTTTTCAGTTTGCGCAGAAGCTTCTCTGCCACTGCAACAATGATTGAAGCAGGAAAACCAGCCTTCGTCATCCTAATTACCTGATTATTGAGGCTCTCGTGCACCAGGTGAGCGCAAGACTTAGACAAGGCGCCCTGCAGGCAATAGGATCCGATAGCCCGTTTAACATTCTTGGAATGTGCTGACCTGAACGGCAACAGGTCTTTCCGTGCACGTGGTAAGTACATCCAGCAAACGTGATCTGGTGTTAAAGTCAGGTTAATATCTAAAAACTGTAGCTTGTCATGTTCCGGTAACTCGTGAGTAAAGGTTAGACCCTTCCCATGTCGTCTGAAAATCGATAAAAATTCTTCCACAAACACAGTGTGCGTCGCGCCAGGTCGATCTTTAAGAAACACTAAATAGTCATCAACGTACCTAAATATTTTCAGAGTAGTCTCATCGTCAAAATAGCGCACCAGATCACGGTCAATGCTGGACAAGAAGATGTCAGCTAGTACAGGTGCCACACAGGAACCAATGCAAATTCCTTTGCGCTGAACAAGGACTTGATCGTTAAAAGATACAAAGGTAGAACCAAGATAAAACTCAAGTAAAGACATAAAATTGTTCAGCGTTATACCGCAGGCATTGTGAAAAGCTATTACACCCCTATCTTCAATACAAGACCTGACGGCGCAAAACAGGGCATCGTGGGGTATTGAAAAGAACAGGTTTTCAACGTCAATTGAAAAGGCGTAGCCTACAGGCGGAGCATCCTGTAGGTAGGCGACGATATCATCCGAGTTCCTAGTTAAGAATGGGTCTTCCACTACCACCAATTTCAGACACTTTTGAATAAACACACTTACTTCACGCTGCCAAGTACCTTTTTCACTTACTATGCACCTAAAGGGCTTGTCAACCTTATGTGTTTTTACAGTGAAAAACAGTTCTAAGCTATCGCGCTTGGAGTTAATAACTGCTCTCGACAATTTATCTAAAGCAAGGTCCTTGCACAGCACAGAAGCTTGGGTCTTTACCTTTGACGGTTTCACCTTCTTCCGAACAAAGTTCTTCTCGACTGCTTGAGCAGCTTTCTCACCAAACATCCCCGAAGGCAGGACGACGAAGCCTCCCTCTTTATCAGCTTGCAGAAGGGCCAAGCCGTTGTCTTTGAAGAAAGAGACAACTTCTTTTACTGATGTCTTGAGGCGTGAAGTGCTCCCACTCGCAGACCTCCGAGGCTTAGCAGCAGTCCGTAGAAGGCTGTCAACACCATCTAGTAGGCACCGTTCCTGGTCCTCATCAGATGCCTTCCGCGCCAGCTGCCGGTTCAATGAAAGAAGCTCGTGCGCAGGCACACTAGGCTCAGTGCTAAACTTCGGTCCTTTCTTCAGCACCTCAACAATTCCACTCGGTAACTCGGCATCGCCCAGTACTGACACGGAACCACCGTTATCCTTGGATCTTGGCCTATCTTTGGGAAGACGTAGTAGGAGACATTTCCACCAGAAATCCACTGCCTGGGCTGTCTGACGTCGTAAGGCCCGTAGCCTTACTTCTCCTACCCATTCGGGGTTTGTCCGGAACGCGAGCAGACGCAACCAGTCGTATAGGAGTCTGATCTGACGCCAAAGCTCAGATCTTAGAATTTTGCACACGCGTCTAACATGTCCCGCAGACGGCACCATGTACCCGAACAGAGCGAAGAATTCCGAAGGCACCAGGCCTCTCTTCAGACAGAAACCTAAAAACCTTGTGCGACAGGTCGCAGCTACAATGGCGCTAATCACAGTTGAAACATGACAGTTTGAAGGAGAAACACAAAAGAAAGGGCCCACGGTAGAAAGGGCCCACGGAAGACAGGTTTTTGGTTTCATCATGTGTGTGATGTGACAGTTTTGAAACTATAAAAGGAGTGTCGTGTTTTCAAATAAAGTTAGTCGCGAGTCTGCGCTTGTTGTGTTATCTTCTTGTCCTTGTCTTTTTGTGCGCAGTACCCCCCTTGTATTCACCATGATTGACCGACTAGCCCAACAACGTACGCTTTTAAACTATGTTTCTTCTACCGTGGGCCCTTTCTTTTGTGTTTCTCCTTCAAACTGTCATGTTTCAACTGTGATTAGCGCCATTGTAGCTGCGACCTGTCGCACAAGGTTCTTAGGTTTCTGTCTGAAGAGAGGCCTGGTGCCTTCGGAATTCTTCGCTCTGTTCGGGTACATGGTGCCGTCTGCGGGACATGTTAGACGCGTGTGCAAAATTCTAAGATCTGAGCTTTGGCGTCAGATCAGACTCCTATACGACTGGTTGCGTCTGCTCGCGTTCCGGACAAACCCCGAATGGGTAGGAGAAGTAAGGCTACGGGCCTTACGACGTCAGACAGTCCAGGCAGTGGATTTTTGGTGGAAATGTCTCCTACTACGTCTTCCCAAAGATAGGCCAAGATCCAAGGATAACGGTGGTTCCGTGTCAGTACTGGGCGATGCCGAGTTACCGAGTGGAATTGTTGAGGTGCTGAAGAAAGGACCGAAGTTTAGCACTGAGCCTAGTGTGCCTGCGCACGAGCTTCTTTCATTGAACCGGCAGCTGGCGCGGAAGGCATCTGATGAGGACCAGGAACGGTGCCTACTAGATGGTGTTGACAGCCTTCTACGGACTGCTGCTAAGCCTCGGAGGTCTGCGAGTGGGAGCACTTCACGCCTCAAGACATCAGTAAAAGAAGTTGTCTCTTTCTTCAAAGACAACGGCTTGGCCCTTCTGCAAGCTGATAAAGAGGGAGGCTTCGTCGTCCTGCCTTCGGGGATGTTTGGTGAGAAAGCTGCTCAAGCAGTCGAGAAGAACTTTGTTCGGAAGAAGGTGAAACCGTCAAAGGTAAAGACCCAAGCTTCTGTGCTGTGCAAGGACCTTGCTTTAGATAAATTGTCGAGAGCAGTTATTAACTCCAAGCGCGATAGCTTAGAACTGTTTTTCACTGTAAAAACACATAAGGTTGACAAGCCCTTTAGGTGCATAGTAAGTGAAAAAGGTACTTGGCAGCGTGAAGTAAGTGTGTTTATTCAAAAGTGTCTGAAATTGGTGGTAGTGGAAGACCCATTCTTAACTAGGAACTCGGATGATATCGTCGCCTACCTACAGGATGCTCCGCCTGTAGGCTACGCCTTTTCAATTGACGTTGAAAACCTGTTCTTTTCAATACCCCACGATGCCCTGTTTTGCGCCGTCAGGTCTTGTATTGAAGATAGGGGTGTAATAGCTTTTCACAATGCCTGCGGTATAACGCTGAACAATTTTATGTCTTTACTTGAGTTTTATCTTGGTTCTACCTTTGTATCTTTTAACGATCAAGTCCTTGTTCAGCGCAAAGGAATTTGCATTGGTTCCTGTGTGGCACCTGTACTAGCTGACATCTTCTTGTCCAGCATTGACCGTGATCTGGTGCGCTATTTTGACGATGAGACTACTCTGAAAATATTTAGGTACGTTGATGACTATTTAGTGTTTCTTAAAGATCGACCTGGCGCGACGCACACTGTGTTTGTGGAAGAATTTTTATCGATTTTCAGACGACATGGGAAGGGTCTAACCTTTACTCACGAGTTACCGGAACATGACAAGCTACAGTTTTTAGATATTAACCTGACTTTAACACCAGATCACGTTTGCTGGATGTACTTACCACGTGCACGGAAAGACCTGTTGCCGTTCAGGTCAGCACATTCCAAGAATGTTAAACGGGCTATCGGAACCTATTGCCTGCAGGGCGCCTTGTCTAAGTCTTGCGCTCACCTGGTGCACGAGAGCCTCAATAATCAGGTAATTAGGATGACGAAGGCTGGTTTTCCTGCTTCAATCATTGTTGCAGTGGCAGAGAAGCTTCTGCGCAAACTGAAAAATAGGACGTGCCGGGATAGTGGCCGTTCTAAGGAAATGAGGCCAGCGGTTCTGCCGTATATTCACAGAATTTCCCACAACTTGAAGAACGTGGCGAAACGGTACGGCGTGCCGGTAGTTTTTACCGCCCCATGCAAGTTGGCCTCATTGTGCCCTCAGGTCATGTCCGGAGGGAAGAGGAGAGCGGACTGCGAGAAGCGTCATGCCACTCGTTTTGTCAGGTGCCAGACGGGTGTCGTTTACCAGATTCCCCTCACCTGTGGCAGGGTATACATCGGTCAGACAGGCCGATGTCTGAATGAGCGCTTAAGAGAACACCAGCTTTCCATGAAATCAGGGACAGGGTCGAATTTACCCCTGCATTGTGGCGCATGCCCGGATGCTACGCGCAATAACCCTTGCCTGCCTTTGCTGACAGATACAAAAGTTTTGAGGAGGAGCCGTGACCAGGTGGCGCGTGAGTTGGCGGAGGCGTTTTGCATCAAACAGAAGGATAAAGATTGCGTAAGTGACCCTTCTATCAAACTGTATCACAATGAAGACAGGTTTTTGGTTTCATCATGTGTGTGATGTGACAGTTTTGAAACTATAAAAGGAGTGTCGTGTTTTCAAATAAAGTTAGTCGCGAGTCTGCGCTTGTTGTGTTATCTTCTTGTCCTTGTCTTTTTGTGCGCAGTACCCCCCTTGTATTCACCATGACTGACCGACTAGCCCAACAACGTACGCTTTTAAACTATGCTTCCAAATGCATTGCTGAAATCTGGCGCCCACAAAAGACAAAAATCAGAAGTGTTCTTAACAGCTATAACTGTCTATCATGAGCTATCAACACTTGTTCTCATAAAATCATCGCGTTGACAGAAACATGGCTGATTGCACGTGTTCGCCACACTGATACTCATCGTTTTTCATTCTTCAGCTGTGATCGTGGTACATAGGGAGGCGGCGGAAGCTTTTATCTATTTTCAATGATATCCCATCATCATGTACACATGGCCAGGCTGCTCTAGAAATAGTATGGTCCGTGATCACTCTTAATCACGACAGAGGTAGTAACAGTTGTATGCTACCCCTTAGCGAAAAAAATCGATATGCTATGTCCCTATGCTTAAACTCCAATACGAATGCGTTCAAAGTATGTTGCGAATAATATTTTGAACGTTCTTAAAAATACGTGAACAATACATTTTTGCCTGCTTAGTATTCCTAATGCACTAACATATACTAAAATATACAATAAATATATTAGATTAAATTGAAGATAGACTAAACATACAAATTTTTTATATTAAAAATATATTCATTTAGGCTTAAAAAAGGTATACTAGTCGGCTTTTAAACGAGCTGGTCGGCCTTACAAGTCGGGGTCCTTTTCGCTGGAATATTCGGGTCCGGCGGTACTCAAGGCGCCTTTGGCGGTATAATGCTATCACGCTCTCCACACGTAATGTAAAAAAGTGGTGACTGCCTTCCCGCTAGGAGTTATCATAAACGAAAGCACGACAGGAAAGGGAGTTTTCACTGTTCCCCGAAACGTCATTTCGAGCCCTAGGTTGTTTCACGGTAGCTTCAAGTGTGCCTAAAATATGTTTTACGCGGACTGTCAATTTGACAGAATTCAAGTATACTTGGGACGAATTAATTGCGCATCTACGAAAGCACAGTTCAAATACATTGACAACACGCAAATGCCATTTCCCGAAACGCGATTTCTAGCAATACACTGCTCTACGGCAGCTATCAGTGTGCTGCAAATACGCTTAAAAGGAATGCCCGTTTTAAGGCGGAAGCCTTTAATGCCTCATCGTTGTAAGCAGGAGCTGTCGACAGAAATGTCACGCTTTTCAGTTGGCCGAAACGGTCGTGACGTCACAGTGCGCGAATTTCAAACGGGGCCAATTGTACTTTGGCTACTAACCATGCAACCAATTAAAGGGATCTTATAGTGATGTTTCAAGTAAGTGGGACTGAGTTTAGTTAATTGTTACTTAACCAATTAGTCCAATTAACATTTCTAATCAGACCAGATAAATAAATAAAACCGAGTAAGAAATTGGCCGAGCTTGGGAATCGAACCTCGGTCTCCGGAGCGCGGGTCGAGCACGCTACCACTCCGCTATGCCAGCTCGATGTTTTGGAATGAGCAAAGGTGCGTCTAGTGAATACGGTGTCTTCGTTCACTCCCATCTTCCTCCCTTCCCGTTACTGCGAGGTTTAGGTGTCCACCGAGATATGAGAGACAGATACATTTCGTTTCCTCAAAAACCAATTTACCGACGAGCAAGGCGTATTTGTCCGCGTTTAGGATTGGTCCAAATTGTCGTGACGTCACCACGCGCGAATTTTGACGGGTTTCCACCGAAATATGTGAGACAATTACTGCTCAACTTCCTTTCCTCAAACACAATTTTCGACTAGTGTCTACTGAGATATGTGAGACAGTTAATGCGTAATTTTCTTTCCTCAAATACAATTTTCATTTTCTTCACTACGGCCCCTCTTTCTTCTTTCACTCACACTTCCTCCCTTCCTGTACCGTGCGGCTCAGGTGTCCACCGAGACGACAGAGAATTACAGCCCCATTTCCATTGTTTAAAAAGCGTTGCGTTCAAAGGGCAACGCATCGCGCCGAACGGGTGGTGGCATTCCGTGGACTCCCTGGCAGCGCTACAACACGCTGTCGCGTTCCACTCCTAAAGGCGAAGCTTAAGCGTCATTAATTGGCAGTTAATTAATGCAACAACATAATGTGAAGTGAACAATCGCGTAGCAGAATGCAGCACTCAGGCTTTCGCCTTTCACCACTTTAGCCGCTAAAGTTCCTCGTAATTTTTTTAGAATTGATGTGTACTTCGGTTGAATTAATTTTATATTTATGAAAGTGCGCTTTTAATTCACTGACCAAATCCTAAAACTCCATACGTATTTTTTCACGTACTTGAAACGTCCTCCAAGTATGCTTTAAGTGGGGTATTTTCGGCAACTCTTATGAATATATTTCGAATACCAAGAGTGAAATTTCAGGAACCTATTTGCTACATATTTTTGTGTATTCATGAATACATAGTATGTTTAAAATGCAATTTAAATTTTCGTTCGTTTATTCCAAACCTATTAGATCTAGCTAAGGGACTCTCCACCTTCCTCGTCGCCTACGCTTAGTAATGAACCTTCATCATTGTCATCATCCAGCCTGACTACGCCCACTCCAGGGAAAAGGCCTCTCCCCTGTCTCTCCAATTAATCTGGTGCTTGGCCAGCTGTGCCCACCGTGTCCCCGAAAACTTCTTAAACTCACCCGCCCACCTTACTTCCTGCCACCTCATGCCACGGCTGCAGTTTCTTGAAGTCTACCCCGTTACCCTTAAGGATCAGCGTTCATCTTGCCTTCGCATTACATGCCCTGTCCAAGCCCATTTCTTCCGCTTGATTTTGACTAGAATGCCATTAACCCATTAAACCAAGTTTGTTCCCTCACCCACTCTGCCCGCTTCCGGTGCTTGAACTTTACACCGATCATTTTTCTTTCCATAGGTCACTGCGTTGTCCTTAACTTAAGCTGAACCCTTTTCGTTAGCCTCCACGTTTCTTCCCCATAGAAGAGTAATGGCAAGATGCAGCCGTATTATACTTTTCTCTTGAGGGATATTGGAAAGCTGCCATTCATGA
The DNA here is from genome assembly GCF_055824585.1 of Amblyomma mixtum. Classification (NCBI taxonomy): domain Eukaryota; kingdom Metazoa; phylum Arthropoda; class Arachnida; order Ixodida; family Ixodidae; genus Amblyomma; species Amblyomma mixtum. Next base: position 63,120,038 of record NC_143021.1, on the reverse strand, counting down.
CCTAAGAGAAGCTGCCATATGGGCTCCACGTCATTCTTATTGTTCGGGTTAATTCCCTCTGACGATCCGGATCAGTGGCCACTACCTGCCCTAAGTCGACGTACTCCCTACCACTGCCAGCACCTCGGTGCCAATTGTGAACTGCTGTTCCCTTCCGAGACTGTTGACGATTGCTTTGGTTTTCTGCATGCTAATTTTAAAACTTACCGTTCTGCTCTGCCTGTCTAACTCAATGGTCATGCTTTGCAATTAACTTCCTTAGTGACTCAGCACAATGTTATTAGCGAATCGCAGATTATTTAGCTACTCTCCATTAACGCTTCGAACTTTTCCCAATTCAGGCCTCGGAATACCTCCTGTAGACAGGCGGTGAATAGCAATGGCGAGATCGTGTCTGCATGCCTGACGCCCTTCCTTTTTAGAATTTTATTGCTTACTTTATGGAGGACTATGGTAGCTGTGCAGTTGCTACAGATATCTTCCAGTATTTTCACATAAGGCTTTTCTACACCCTCATTACGCAATGCCTGCAACTTTACGATGCTATTAATATCGCCGCAACATGCTTTCCTTCATCCCCAGTGCTCGTATTTGGCGATTTCGGTTTTCCGAACCTAACATGGATGACCGACTGTCTTTTAACGTCCCGGTTCTCTGCTGAAGGTCTAGAATTTTTAGATGTGTGCAGAATATTCGCGTTAATGCATTTGTGCACACAAGAAACAAGAATAACAGCCAACGCGGCGAAAACACAAGACTTAATCTACGTTCAGTAGTCTCACCTATTACATACCTGCCGGGCATCAGCGACCACATGCTTCTGCATTTAGACATTAATGTAACCTCTCCATATAGTAATAAAAAGAAAAAATAATAGGAGAGTACAACAAAGCAAATTTTCAGGCAATAAATAATCAAGTGTTTTCGTTTATAGATGCTTTCCTTCATAGCTTCGATATCCTCGGTGTTCAAACCAGCTAGAGGATGTTCACAGCTATAGTCACCCAACTCACTGAACAATACATTCCTCAACGCATTGTTACCATCCACTCAAACACTCCCTGGTACAATAATCACATTAAGCATTTATCTAAGCAAACGAAACGCCCCTACCGCATTGAAAAGCTCTCGGCAACTAGTGAGTGATGGGCTTCATACACGCTGACTTTCAACGCGTATGTTAAGCCGCTCAAAGACGCTAAAAAGCACTTCCACTCACATGTACTGCCTTCTATGTTAACCACCAATCTGAATAAAAATAATGGCGTTTCAGTAATCATTTCACCGATAATAGCATCGCCTTATCTTACCCATCAGGCGACCACATTTCTTCCGACATTTGCGCCACAATTCTTAACCGCGCATTCGCTGACAACTTTACAGTCATATCAGATGTACACACATGCCTACAACTCACCACTTCAACTATGTTTTCATCTAAAACTGTGGCTACTCTTGATGTCGATAAGCTTATTTATAGACTCAGTGTTCATTCCGCTCCGGGTATTACTACATTAACCCAATGTTTTTAAAAAGCACTGCAGCTTATTCTTCCTTTACACTAACCATACTTTTCCAGCAATCACTTGAGCAATTAACTAGTAGAAAATCGGGATTGAGGGTCCTGTCTACAAATCTGGCAACAAAGCATCCCTTAGTAATGATCTTTATATATCCCTTTCCAGTAATTGTTGCAAAATGCTCGAATATGTAATATCCACTAACCTTGTCAACTTCCTTGAATTGAACTCATTTTTTACGTCAGCGCAACATGGTTTTCGCAAATATTACTGTTGTGAAACACAGTTAATAACGTTTATACAGGCATTGCGTTGTATTCGAGACGGATCAAATCAAATCAGTTCAAGTTTATTTCATAGTTACACTACAGTAATGGTTATGGGGTATATATACCTCAGGAGGCTCAAAAGTCGAAACTGCAAATAGGGCCTCCTATGAATAAATAGGGCAAATAGGGCCTACATGAACAGAGTAAATAAACCGGCGGATGCACAGCAATGCGAGGTAAAAAAAAAAGAAAAAAGAAAGGCAAATAAACAGACAAAATGGAAAGAAGTGTACAGCAAATGAATATTACATAGTGATTGCAAACACAACAACGTTATTAAACATCTAAGCATTCGAACAAGTGGTGTTTTAACATGTTTTTGAATTTTGTACAATGACATTGGGGATTTCAGTGAAGGGAGCAAATTATTCCAAGTGGAGATGGCAAAGAACGATGTTGTTTGCTTTCCATAATTAGTCCGTACTTTTGGCAACAATAAATTGTTCGACAAAGCAAAACGCGTGACGTTATTATTAGTAATTATATTTTTTATTATATTTAGTAACTATAGTATTATAGTAGTATTTAGTAATTATAAAAGAGTATAGTAATAGTAAAATAGTAATTATGTTTAATAATATATTTTGTATTTTAATATAATATTTTATCATGACTAGCTGGTTATATATTTTTAGATTTTTCGACAATGTATTACAAAGGAAAATGTAACAAATGAAAACACTGAATATTGCCTGTAATTTATGGAAGTGGACTGAATGTTTTTTATTTAATCGATCACAGCTTGTTTTTGGCAATGGTAATAATTTCAGTTTTGCAGAGGTGTCTTCTGGAGTTCCACAAGGTTCACTTCGTGTAATCCTATTCTAATTTACATTAATGATCCCCCTCTCGTGAACTCTCTTACTCACCTATTCACTGATGAGTGCGTCATTTTTAGAGAAATAACCAACGATAAACAAATTATATTAGTTAATCAGACCTCACTGCAATAGGGAACTGCAGCAAAGGATGATTGTGCAGGTAAATGTTTACAAATGCAGTCATACATGCACCCAGAAAAGATCCGCAACACCTCGCTACTACGTCTATAACTTCTCGTTGGAATCAGTCTCGTCATATAAATACCACGGCGTTCACATTACCTTTACCCTTAACTGGTTTCTTCAAACCGCGAACACAATTAAAAATACTAATCGCATGGTAGGCTATTTACGTCGCAACTTTTTAAATCTTCTTTCTAAATTGAAATTATTGCTTTATAAAACATTAACACGATCCAAACTCCAGTATGCAACGCTCGTATGGAACCCTACTCATTACAACAGAATTAGTGATGTTGAGATCGTGCAAAATAACTCTGTACATTTTTTTCTTGATAACTATACTCGCATAGCGAGTGTAACTATCGCTGACATCGAGTAGAAAAGTGTTCCGTATCGGCCTGTTCCACATGTATCATCATCCCGCTCTGCGTGATTATCTCATCCCCTAGCCAATTTTTGTACTTCGACGCACTGGTCTTAATCCAAAAGTCGGAATTGTGTCATGCAACACGAAATGCTTCTCGCAGTCATTCTTGCCTCAAACATTAAGTGACTGGAGCGATCTTCCCGCAGAAGTTGCCGGTACTGAAAATTATGAGCAGTTCCGCGTAGCGCTAGCAAACATTGTATATTCATGTGCTGTTTGACATTCGTGGGACCAACAAATGACATGACATTCAACAAAGCATTCTTTTTGATCTCCGTGTTTGCATATTTACCAAAACACCTCCGTAATGCCGCTGGCCATGAGCGGTACTGTAATAAATGAATAAACAAATAAACACTCTAAAGTCTCAATTTCGCAGATTTCTTTCGCTGGATGCCCTCGTACTGTCGTCTTAGGTTTTGCGATTATGTTACTCAAAGTCGCCGAAAGCGTAAACAGTTGCAAAAGGTGTTCAATGAGATGGCCAGCCTCGGTAACCATATGTGTGCACACATTGCATTGCAGAAAAAATGTACCCACTGCGGTGACTTTGGCGTTTGGCTGCCGGCATCAAGGACACGGGATTGAATCCCTGCCGCGGCGGCCGCATTTCGATGGAAACATCATAAAAAAAAATGAAGCACTGAGCGCGACGGACAAAGAAGACCAAACAATGCTACGCCAAATAGCTCAAATGTCCATTCTACTTCGAAATGCAAAGACGACCACGTGCTCTGCGATACCACCGCACTATTAACTACTTCAATTGGTCTTCATTAATCCGGAGCCCTCCACTACGCCATGTGTTGCTTCAGGTGCATTCACAGGATGGAGCATTGGCCCGCGGACCAGGAGCCATGTGACGTCTCACTTCCGCTCATTCAGGTCTGCGCCTGGTCCGAGCGCAGAGAAAGGCCGCGCGCATGTCTAATCTGCTGATCACCATTCCTACCACCCATACCTTTTGCAGGTGGTGATAGGTTCACTAGGCATGCTCAGGGTGTTTCGCCGTGGTACGCTCACCCGCATCCAGGGCCAGGTGAGGCCTCACATAGAGGAAGTGGGGTGTTATGAAACGATTGCCCTTGGTGGTCCGCAGGCAAATGGTTTGCTGTATAAATCCACCTTTTGAGGACATTTAATTCCACATTTTACAATTTAGGAAAAAGGTGACCACAATGTGAGGGATATTCCATTCTCGGCTCCATTCAAGCTTGCGTGCACCTTTAAGCACGCATCCGTAGAACCTGCCGAGGCGTGCGGCTTTGGAAAAAGAAACTCGTCTCTATTCCGACTGCTCTGTGAATATACACTGTAAAAAATGTGTGTAAAATTACGGACTTTTTGTAGAAAATTTCGGTTTCCACAGAGAAAATATCTGTTAGTGACCCCAAGAAAGAAATGAGTTAAGCTCGACCCACATGGAGCGATTTTCTCGCGAAAAACCTGCGAACGGCCACCCTGCGGCGGCCGCTTGGCCGCCGACGGCCGTTCGCCGCCGACCAAGCCGTGCTAGATACGTTTGCTTGGCGGTCAGCCGCTCACCGGAAGCGGCGAATGCGAGCTCAGCGCGGAACAATAAGGGCGCTCTGTCTGTCCCAGGCCTAGCTTCCGCCCGATTTCCGCCGCGCGGCGACAAACATGGCGGCGCCCTTCGAAGCCGGACCCCTGGCTTCGGAGTGAATTCTCGTTGTTGCTGCCTTTTTCACTGCGTTCACTGGCCGTAAATGGAGCACCGGTCTTTCGCTTCGTCTCACCTTGCCTATAAGAAAACGTATGAGCGATGAATTTGGTTAATTTTTTTTATTTAGAATAACAATGCTCCCACTTCTAGGCTTAAGTGGAGAGTCAGCTTGTTTACAGTAATGGTTCCCGTCCTGAGAACCAGATGGCGCCACTAGAGGCTGAGTTTATGAAAAAGAAATTTAAAAAGAAAGAAAGAAAAAAAGAAAGAAAGAAGAAAGAAAGAAACAAGAAGGAAGAAAGAAAGATAAAAGAAAGAGAAAAATAAATTTAACGAAGAAGATGACACATGTGCAGTGTGTGGTAGATCTGTGCAAACAATTGAACACCTCATACTCAAATGTGATGGTATCCATCCGGATGTCGATGCAGGCACAGTCACTCTTCCTCAGGCCCTAGGGTTTAAAGATAAGAATGGTAATGTAAATAAATCTGCAGTGGAAGTTAGCAAAATGCGATTGGAGGATTGATGGCTGAAAAGCAGAGATGTGGCATAAGGTAAGAATTGTAGGAAACCCTAGGTAAAGATGATTGCGAATCATAATGAGAATTGCAAACACAGTAAACAAAGAAATAATAAAGAAAGAAAAGCTGAGCATGGTGGAAATTGCCACCACCCTGTTTCAAAGGGGGCGCTGCTATCCATCCATCCATCCATCCATCCATCCATCCATCCATCCATCCATCCATCCATCCATCCATCCATCCATCCATCCATCCATCCATCCATCCATCCATCCATCCATCCATCCATCCATCCATCCATCCATCCATCCATCCATCCATCCATCCATCCATCCATCCATCCATCCATCCATCCATCCATCCATCCATCCATCCATCCATCCATCCATCCATCCATCCATCCATCCATCCATCCATCCATCCATCCATCCATCCATCCATCCATCCATCCGTCCATCCATCCATCCATCCATCCGTCCATCCATCCATCCGTCCATCCGTCCATCCGTCCATCCGTCCATCCATCCATCCATCCATCCGTCCATCCATCCATCCATCCATCCATCCATCCATCCATCCATCCATCCATCCATCCATCCATCCATCCATCCATCCATCCATCCATCCGTCCGTGCGTCCGTCCGTCTACCCGCCCACCCACCCACCCAACCCACCCACTCACCCATCCATCCACCCATCCACCCATCCACCCATCCAACCGTCCACCCGTCCACCCGGCCATCCGTCCATCCGTCCATCCGTCCATACGTCCATACGTCCATCCGTCCGTCCGTCCATTATTTTTGCGTCTTTGCCAGCACACGCTGAACTAAAAGTGCGAATGCGCCTGCGTTTAGCGTACGTAAGCATGCATACGCTTATGGTACATTGACAACGTAAATTTATGCTCTTTTCTCACTGTATCTGTGTACGCCGCAAGCGGCGACGTGATGTAGAACAGCGAGAAACAGCAGCGGCGCGGCGGTTCCGCCTCGCCCGGGCGTCGACAGATGAGAACAGGTACAGAGGGCAAAACGCTTGTCTAGAACGACCGAACTGTGTGCTCCGCAGCTCCCAGACACGCCGTAACCTGGAAGGAACAAAATCACGATAAAATCGCATCAGTTTAAATGCACATGCTTACATCAAAAGCACTTTTAACCAAATACTATCGCTAGATATCGGGTGTTAAGCCCAAAACATGCCCATAAAGTGTTCTAGACAAGCGTTTTGCCCTCTGTACTAGTTTTTGCGGGGAGCGGATCCGCTTCGCTCGCCGGATTTTTCAACAAGTGTGAACGCCTACTCTGGCCTACGGTCTGATAAAAAAATCAAAATTCATAAAATTGAAACAAATCTCAATAATAATTTGTTTCCTTTGCCGCCCTCTAATAAACAATGGCTTTAAAGTAAGTTTAAAAATCTTTTTGTTGCAGTTTACTAAGATTAAGGCCATGCCGTTGTTAGCAACACTGAAATCAAGACGGCTGCGGTCTGGCGGCGGTCGCCTGATTTTCGCCGCATGTGGGGCAGCACGGCAACAGCAAGTCGGCGTTCCGCCGCGCCGCTTGAAATTCGCAGCGTCTGTTCGCTCCATGCGGTCGGACTTTAACGAATAAAACGGACATTTTCTGCCCTTACAGCACTGCCAAGGTGCTGTACCTTCGCTACCATGGTAGCGAAGGCTCCATAGACGCCCATTGGTCTAAAACATGGCGGCTCCTGGGGGCACCCCAGCGCCCCTAATTTGGGGGGCAAACTACGTATGAGTGACGTTGAATGACGTCAGGCATACGTATGCTTTTGGCGCGGATTATAAAGTGGTCTTTTTATAGAACCCGCATTTTCGAGCCGGTATCACTTGAAGGTTGCCTTTCAGTGCGCACAAACCTTTGCCAGTCAAATGGGCTCGAGTTCCTGCTAGTTGTGGCCTTGTTAATGTGCAATTGGGAACTCAATGAAAGTGACTGGCAAAGAAGGCAGCATAGAAAGGCAGCAACCTTTTCAGACGCTGGCTAAGCATGCATGATTTGTAGCGGAAACCTTGGTGGAAATACTGGTGCCAGTGCTTTTGAGTATATCAAGGTATGATACACAAAGCACAGGCTGAAGTGCACAGTTTGCAATACAGTGTACGGGAAGTATGGCTTTCATATCTATGGTTTATTACAGCAACCAAACAAATACAGTGATAAAGCACACCAACAAAAAATGCGCGTCACAGGCATCTCAAGCAGTAGTTTTTTTAAGCTGGCTATTCATCTCAATGGTCACAGTGCGGATAGGAAAAAGCCCTGAAGTTCCACGAACGTTGCCAGGTAGGAAATTGAAAAGTATAGAAAACAATGCTACGACAGCTTCCATTGAGGCAAACATGACATAAGTAGGCGCATCAACACATAGACCATGCAGCACACAGGGATTACTCTTCATATCTCATTTCTTCAACTGAAAATATAGCAGCTATGTTCACACCTGCATGACAATATTAAAAACAAGTTTTAGCATTAACAAATCTGCTCAACGCTAGAGCATTACACCATACATAGGGCCTGCGCACAACCTCGACAGCTCCTTCTTGTCGCTAACCGAAGTAATTGAAGCAATTCTAATGAAACTAAAATATACATGAAGTGCAGTTTAAACTGAAGTGCAGGGACATTCAATACAGCCACTCCTTCCTCGAGTAGGCACAGCATCGAGACGCAGCCATCCTGGACGCAGATACACAAACAGTTCGAAGTGCTTGGAAGAAACCCTCAGGTCTTGCAGCTGGCACGGCGTCTTCTCCAGGCTGAGGTTGCGGGAGAACTCCACCCACGTTTTGCACCTGGACATGAAGCAGCATCCACGTTATACAACTGCATCCAAATGAATACCATATACTCCAAACGTCAATACGCCAAGATTCCTTTCACCTAAATGCAGTACGTAATAACTATGGCAGAAAATGCTCGCGCCAAGCCTCCGCGCCTCAGAGTGCGGTTACGCTCGCCTGATATACCACGTGGCTAGCTGCTTTTCTATGCTCAAAGAATGACGAGAGCGATGCAGCAAAATGAGTCTAAAACTACATTGACGGTCATGTATACGTAGAACGGCAATAACTACTGCTGGGCGAATTCAGTTAAGGCACAGCCAATGCGGCGCACATACACATGGTTGAGTTCCGATACTGTCAGTTGCGAGGGGATCCTCAAATCGTACGGTGCTGCAAAACCCATTAATGTCATGCTCAGAGCTGTTAGGCAGCGCACTTGGTTTTAAATTGGCCATGCGGCAAGTCAATTTACTAAAATATCCCGATAACATGAAGCCAAGTGCGTATGAAACGGTTACAGCTACGATAGGCGCGGAAAGCCCGACAAAAGCATATCTAGAGCAGACGACAACGGCAAGAGCTCACCTGCGAAAGTCCAGAGGGAAGCGGTGTAGTCTTGGTAAGAAACCCACGGTACAACCCACGCTGTCACAATGTGCCACGGAGCAAGGTTTCTTCACATGCCGCAAGCTCATCTTGAAATGCTGAGCTAAGCGCTTGAAACGATGAGCGCGAAGCCTCGGGAAAAGGTTTCGCACTGGCCGTACACCGAAGGATACGCTGCAGCGGTGCAGCGGGGTGCAGATATTGCCAAACGGTGACAGAGAAGCGACGGGCAAGGTCGACAAAAACTTCTTAAAGGGGCCATTTCGAGACCGGCGACCTTAATTTGCACGCTTTCCAAGGCGCGCCATAGCAGGCAGCTGGTGATAAGAAATCGTTTGGTAAGCTCCCGCAGCCACTGTGGCCGGGGGGCCGGGTACCGAAACAAGGCCTGCAAAGTCGCGCTGCAAATACACCGCACACTCATCAACAGAGGACGCAACAAGAGCGTTGCAAAAAATTCCAAAATTCAGGGTAATATGTTTTGCTGAAATAGTTTATCTATTTTATAAAACGTGGCATTAAAATATTCTTTTTTTTGTTGTTTTATAGCATTTTTATTTGTTCTTTTGAATTTCATTATACAAGTGTTTCGGCCGCCCAAAGTGGCTGTGCTGCAGTCGCGCTAGACCGTTTTTGGGCCCAGCCTTCGCCACCATTCTGGTTTGGTTTGGTTTGGTTTATGGGGTTTAACGTCCCAAAGCGACTAAGGCTATGAGAGACGCCGTAGTAAAGGGCTCCGGAAATTTCGACCACCTGGGGTTCTTTAACGTGCACTGACATCGCACAGTACACGGGCCTCTAGAATTTCTCCTCCAAAGAAATTCCAGCCGCCGCGGCCGCGGCCACCATTCTACATCCACCTTGGCACTGCAGCCGATTTACCAGTCTCATAGCCCTCCGATTTAGAGAAAAAATGCTTTAAAAATGCTCAACACATATTATTGAGTTTGTATATTTGTACACTAAAGCAGGGAGTGCAGGAAATTTTCCGCATGGACTAATGTGCAATGTGTATTGTGCCGCTCTTTGTATTGGTGCGGTCCTGGTCTCTTCTAGACAGTTGCCGTCGTGTAGCCGCACAGCACGTGCGTTTTCTGCAAGGCTTTACCGACCGGGCTGTTTGCGAAAGGAGGTAAGCGGTGCCAATTCTTCCCATTTTATATTTATTTATTTTCAGAGGTACTGCCAGCCTTCGCAGAAGGCCTTTGGCAGGAGTGAGCATACATGGTGAAGAAAGTACAAAAAAGCCCTACAAGACACGATAATGATAACAGTGGTGTCATCCGACTGCTTGAGCAGATTAACACCGAGAAGAAAAAAAAAGAAAAAATAAGAAAGAAAAATGCTTTGTACAAGATCGCGCTGTTCAGGCATATAGAAACAACTCTGGCACATAACACAAGAACACTGGCATCAATAGCACGCTTTAGGAAATAAACACTAACGGTAGACATACGCTGATCCGTCACCAATTACAATAATGCCAACCACAAAGCAATATCAATAGCGGGAACCAAAAACGCTTAGGTTGAGCTAACTGATGCACTTCAATTTTGATAAGAAAGATTCGACAGTCGGGCATTCCACAGCTTCAGAAGGCAAAGCGTTCCACTGACGGACGGTTCTCGGCACATGTGTTCTTTTAATTTTTTAGAATGGTTTCATCGTGTACATCGCCGTATAACAGGTTCGATATAAACGCTACTATCTATACCTAGCTTACTATTGTAGAGTAGATGCATGTATTTCATTCGTTCATAATACCGTCGCAACAGTAATGGTTCTAAGTTAGCTTTTTCCACAAGTGCAGTTGCTGAGGTACGCCAACTATATGAGCTATAGATGAATCGAGCTGCCTTTTTTTGGATGCTTTCGAGTTTGATAATGTTCAATTGAGTGCACGGATCCCAGACTACAGAAGCGTATTGAAGAACGGGTCTGATAAAAGTTTAAAGGCAAGGAGTTTTATCTCTTGTGTAGAATAGCGCAGGGTTCTTCTCATGTAAACTAGTTTCTGCATAGCCTTTTTTGTAATGTGTGAAACATGTTCATTCCATCTGAGATCTGAGGTGAGGATTACACCTAAGTATTTACAGCTTTTAACGGAAGATAACGGGTGCCCATTGACGGAATAGGGAAATAGGAGTTTTTCTTTTGCGTGTTACTGTCATTGTTACCGTTTTCTTCCTGTTTATTTTCATATGCCACGTTGAGCACCAGTTTTCTATTTGAGCTAGCAAAGAATTTAGTTGAGATTGGTCATTCGAGTTATTAATTTCTTGATAAATAATACAATCATCAGCAAAAAGTTTTATTTTCACGGGTACTACACTAACAATTTCATTAATAAAAACTAGGAAGAAAAGGGGCCCAAGAACAGATCCCTGTGGAACACCCGACTGGACAAACTGGAATGGAGTGTGCTCGAGCACACTACATCAATTCCCATACATTGGCCTCTACAGGAGAGATAAGCTGCTATCCATGCAAGCGATGTGTCGTTCTTGAGTATGGTTCGCAGTTTTAATAGCAGCTTTGGGTGGGACACGCAGTGAAAAGCTTTTTCAAAATCTAAAAAAATAATATCGATCTGGCTTTGTTTATCGAGTGCTGCTGCAAAATCATGCACTGCCTCTATAGGTTGCGTGACCGTCGATACGCCCCTGCGGAAGCCGTGCTGTCGTGAATCGATTAAGTTGTGCTCCTCCAGGAAAGAAGATATGTGTTTGAAAATAATATGTTCCATTATTTTGGTGCTTGTGCTCAATAGAGAAATTGGTCTGTAGGATGCTAGAAGTGATTTGTTTTCCGCTTTCGGTATGGGCGTAATTTTCGCATACTTCCAGTCAACTGGAAGCGCTGCTTGAGATAGGTATATTCTAAAAATAACAGATAAGTATTTGGAGCACCACTCTGCGTACCTGTACAGGAAGGCGTTTGGGATCCCGTCAGTTCCGTGTGCCTTTTTTGTATCGATGTTCAGTAAAAGCGATAAGACTCCTTGTTCTGATATGGATACATCACTGATAGCGGAGTTGTTACCATGGCATGCAAAATGCGGTCTTTTGCCGTCATCAAAAGTAAATATAGAACAGAAAAATTTGTTGAATGCGTTCGCAATATGGGACTTGTCAGTCACAGTCGCACCGTCGATACACATACTACAGAATTGGTCTTTTCTGGGTTTAAAATGCCCGCAGAACTTGGCAGGGTATGAGACAAGGAAAGTTTTCATGGTTACATGATGATAATTATATTTTGCTTTTCTTATGCAGCCCTTCAGCTGAAGGCGCATGTCTGAAAGCTTGAGCATATTAGAAGGAGAGGGAAACTTCGTGATTTGTTTTATAAGTCTTTTTGTTTTCCGCTTTAAGCGCAAAATCTCTTTGGACACCCAGGGATTTGGGTTGTGTACAATTTTTTGAGTACATGGTACGAAGTCATTTATACACTTTAACACCAAACTCTTAAAGTTTAAAACTTTAAGCATCTTGGAACTCTTAAGATGCTCTATACTTCTTTTATGAATGTCTTGTAGCCAGGAGTACTGTTATTGTGTAGACAACGCGCAACCCTGCCCTACTGAATTCGTCGTCGCCGGACACTGAACAGCACTTAGTGCACATGTGCATGCTAATCATTGTGGTCGTTAACTTTATCGGGTATATGTTGCGATGTAAACACATACAGTCGATGACGACGCTATATACAAAGGCCCCAGCCTGTAAGAGGCAGCACTAAGACCGATCAAAGTATGTACTATCGAGGACAAAAGTGGTATACTCCACGCGAGCGGAGACGGAGCAACGGAAAACTGCGTTTCAACGCCATCTGCAGGTGGCATCTCGGACCCAGACAACCGATCTGTGACCCTTATCAGCAGGCATGTCGCTTGACTCTTCAATGTTTCCTGCTTTTGCTCGCCAAAATGCCGAGCGGCGCCGCAGCAGTAGCCCTGTTTTCATTTTGTGTCTTGTTTTTTTCAACGCGCGTTCGAGATATAGCTTGAGAACCGGCACGCGCACCGTCATGATGCGATCAAAAACCCGCGCGCGCGTGGCTAATTTGTCGTGGAAGCAGCGCATTTTTGAAACATTGAAACGAGCCAAGCGACATGCCTGCTGATAATAAAGGTCACGCATTGGCTATCTGGGTCCGAGATGGCGCCTGTAGATGGCGTTGCAACGCAGTTTTCCGTTGCTCCGGCTCCCGCCGCGTGGAGTATACCACTTTTGTCCCCGATAGTACGTGCTGCTGTAATTGTAGTTGAGATGCGTGCAGTATGAAAGCTAACATAAATGTGCGTAGCGCTACTAGCCGTCATCGTGTATTGGGCCACTGTAAAGACGGAGGCAAGTGCCGGCGCACGCGTGTGTTGTCTACTCGACAATGAAGGGCGGCAGTACATTCCAAAGACCGCGATCAATGCGTTCTGTAATGGGAACCAGTTTTTGAAATTTGAGGGAACCCCGATGTGCTTATGACCAGTGCGCGGCCGGCGCGCAGTGCCATGCTTTCGCGAGTAGGCTTTCATATTCTCCACAGCAGACGCCTGCTGACGCGTACACAACAATAGCACTAACATTGAATCTCGAGTTCTCTATTTAGCGATATGGGCCTGCATAGCTGGTTTTTATATTTAAATTTATAAACGTAGCCATTTGGTCCCTAATCCAGGTACCTCATACGCCGGTAACAAACAAATACAGTGTTGAATTCATGCATTATTCAAAGAACCGCCTACAATTTAACTCAGAATTTTCACCTTTTGACCACTTGCCGTCATTGTTGTAGAATTCTATTATAATAAGGGAGTAATTACTCATTGGCATCCACCCGAGCGCAGCCATACGGCTACAAAGGAAAGCTATACAGCTTTATCAGAAACTTCGTAGTTAAAGAAAAATTCGTCCTGGTCCGGGGTTCGAACCCAGGACCACCGCTACACCGGAGCAGTCGCTCTACCAATTGAGCTAACCAGGACGGCAAGCTTATGGTAGGACGAGAGCGAATTGATCAATAACTCGAAGTGGGAACTGTGTTGGTCAAACGTTTAGGGGAATCCCCCAAGGTGGAGTAGATTTGTAATAAGGGAGTAATTACTCATTGGCATCCACCCGAGCGCAGCCATACGGCTACAAAGGAAAGCTATACAGCTTTATCAGAAACTTCGTAGTTAAAGAAAAATTCGTCCTGGTCCGGGGTTCGAACCCAGGACCACCGCTACACCGGAGCAGTCGCTCTACCAATTGAGCTAACCAGGACGGCAAGCTTATGGTAGGACGAGAGCGAATTGATCAATAACTCGAAGTGGGAACTGTGTTGGTCAAATGTTTAGGGGAATCCCCCAAAGTGGAGTAGATTTGTAATAAGGGAGTAATTACTCATTGGCATCCACCCGAGAGCAGCCAAATTACTCCCTTATTACTCCCTTATTACAAAAAAAAATTACTCCCTTATTACAAATCTACTCCACCTTGGGGGATTCCCCTAAACATTTGACCAAGAATTATATTAGTTATGGATTTATTATCTGTCCTAAATGGTCAAGATTGCTTTAGCATGCTAAGCTTAAGCCGATCCTTACCTTCCAGCACAGCTATGAAAGTTATAGATTTTGAGCAGCGGAACAAAGTAGTAGCCCGCAAGGACCAGTACGGCCTGGCACTAGGAGCTTCTGCGCTAATAGTCTCACTTCAAAGCTTCATGTTTTCCAAGTTCCCTGCCTGCTTTCTTCAAGTAACCATCATCGTGCACGAACCACCTGGTGTCATAATGCATGTTTAACGGAAAAGAGAACAAAGTACGACAAAAAACAAACAAAGAGACAAATAGAGAGACAAACAGGCAATATAAGTAGTCTGTAAAAAAAAGACGAAAACAGATCACAACATTTTCACAAGCATTTTCTGTCAGTCAGAAGAGAAAGAGTATGTTAAAAAACAGAAAACCTAACAGTAAAGACCTTTTCTGTACCAAAAATTTCTGTATTTTTTAACAAATGTTTTTACAGTGAGGTATTATGCCAAAAATCAAACTGACGTGCCAAGGAGAAGCGTTTAAGTACATGGTACGAAGTCATTTATACACTTTAACACCAAACTCTTAAAGTTTAAAACTTTAAGCATCTTAGAACTCTTAAGATGCTCTATACTTCTTTTATGAATGTCTTGTAGCCAGGAGTACTGTTAGTACGTGTGAGTGCATCATGGACATGGATAAGAATGAGAGATATGATAAATGAGGAGCAAACAGGGAGCGCATCTAACCACCCGTCGACTTTCTTTCTGTCTCATTTGTTCTCTGAATCAATAACAATACCTAAGCTTGATGGGAGGGTATTTCTGGATTTATACTTAATGAAAAACAACACGTATATTTAGCGTCCTGCTGTAGTAACCCCCAATCCTCTAATAGCGGGCTAAAAACATCATGAACGGTAGTTTTTTTAAGTTGTTCACTTGTACACTATACGCATTTTCTATAACAATACGAAAAAAGGAATTTGCTAGAGGTCCTGTAGGCGCGTTCTCACCTGGTACCCCTTTGCGAATATTGTGTTTGTTACATGGTGCACGGCCGCCAAACACTGCATGGTTCGTTATTTGTCGCAAGATCTTTTTAGTCATACATGCAGAAGTTTACGCTGTTAGCCTGTATCACGGGAAAAAAAAAATTTCTTGCAAAACCACAAATTTTCTAACAGCTACGTTCCCAGAAAATGTCTGTAGTGTTCCGCTTTCTGTATTGAGATTTTATATTTTTAACATTCGTTTTCTGTTTTGACTTACAGGAAATGTTAGTGAAATATCTGTTTTCTGTATTCCGTTTTCGTGTTCTTTTTCAAGACAGTTTTTTGCTTCTCTATATATTTTTCCAGCCGCCGCGGTGTCTCAGTGGTAATTGCACTCGGCCACTGAACCGAAAGACGCGGGTTCGATCCAGGCCGCAGAGTCAAATTTCAATGGCGGCGAAATTCTAGAGGCTGTGCGATCACGGTGTAAGATATACAGGTGAGGACACTGTGAGGCCGGCACCCTGGCCGCAAGCGACTAGATAAAGTACCAGCCGCGTCATCCGAACCGGACCGCTGATCGCTGCGCCAGTGTCGATGAAGCGGGCAAACTTCGCCTGAAGAGAGTAAACATAAAAGAACTATCTCGTTGCGATAGCAACCATGAAGATATCGCACAGCTCGTTAACGTCACAAAAGCCGCTCGCATGTCATGAACTGTTCCTTGCGCTGTCATCAGCAGCATACCGTGGCACTTTAAGCAACCTGAGTGCGCCCCACGGCGGTGCGGTTTTACGCCAGTGCTTCCCCAGCGGCACGGTGGTGGTCGGCGAACTGCAGCAATGGGCCGCAAGTGCTTTGTTGAAAACCGCAAGTGGCTTTCAGTGGAATCACGGTGTTTTATTTTCGACGTTTTGCTTAAACTCACTGAAACCTGCTACCGACCGAGCGACAATTAGCATCATAATAGGACAATTAGCAAGCGTTTTGGTAAACTGAACAAAGTAACGGTTCTGATTGCATACCTTGTTAGCAATAGCTCCTCATTACGAAAAAAAGTATTTCGGGGTTCTCGTTCCTAAGTATTGGCCAGTAAGATGTGAGCGGTTTTATTGCCTTTGTAAGTATAAGAAAAAAAATACTTATGTGCAGTGCGATGAGTTAGTGGCATGGGTTGGAAAGACAAGACCAGCAAAATTCAGTAACAAAAAAGTGGCGCGCAATAAAGTGTGGTACGAATGAAATGTGTACCAAAAAGTAAATAAAATTCCTTACATTCATCTTGTTTCAGTGCAAACTGTATCACAGTCAAAGTTTGAGAGCACCCTTCCATCAGTAGCAGAAGCGAAGACCAGAATAATTTGTTATTGGCGTCTTAATACCACCACGGTTAATCCTTCCTTACGCCTTACAGCGCAGTGCGTAGAAGTTTAATGTGGCGCTTGATGTTGCAATGGGGAGGAGTGACGAGCATATCACCCGATAATTGAGTCATAGTTATTTTACAGTAGGCGCTCTGGAAACATAGTTGTTGCACTTTTAGTTAGCGTAAATTAAAGCAAAGGGACTGCTAAAAACATATCGCAAAACATGTGCGTACTTGAGTGCGTTGTCGGGAGAAAGTCGAAAAAACACATCCAGATGAGCGGAAAAATCAAGAGCAAACAAACGACTGAGTAAACGAACGGTATAATAAGCAAGTGCATGGCCGCACGAACGAGCGGAGCGCACGAAAGCTATAGCAATTGCTACAATGATTTCAAGAATGAACTAACGAGCTAACTAGCGAAGGAACGAGCAGAGCGCGCAGCAGGCGAACAAATGAACGGGCCAACTAACGCACGAAACAACGAGAACACGGTCAAGAAAACAGAAAAGACGAGCGATGGTTACAGTCTCGGTTATCGTGGCGATGGCACTTATTCTGGTAGATGATTGAAAAAACCCGCGAGAACTCATCGCCTTCTTCGCCTTCAACTGCACCAGCGCGAAGCCGCTGCTTCACAAAACTGCAGTTGGGAAGGAAGCGGCAACAGTGTTTTCGTCTTTTCATCGGCAACAGGTTTCGGGAAAATGGCATTCACAAAACGCGCATTCAAAAAAAAAGAATAGCATTGCCTCTCACAACCGCCCGGGCCGCCGAGCAAACAGCCATCTCGTGGCACTTCTGGAAACTAGGGGACTTTATCCGAGAGCGGCGCGGGCCTCTGTGTACTAACCTATATATCTTCCACCGTTCGTGCGATGTGAGTCCACGTTAAAGAACCCCAGGTGGTCGAAATTTCCGGAGCTCTTCATTACATCCCCGCAGGGGGGCGTCTGCAGCATGCAGACGTTGGTGAGTGGCGACACCACGGGTACCTGAGCATCCTCAGGGACATCCTCGCAGGGGGTGATGGTGAGCAGTGCGCCACCACGGACCCGAGCATCCGCGCTTGGCCGCGCGTGGCATCGCCGTGTGCGGGGAAAAGGGGATCGTGGTGGTTGAGCCGATGCGGAGCGCTTGGACCTTTAAGCCCCCTCGGCGGAGGCAACACACCACTTTGGCCCCAGCTTCCTGTTGACGGCACCTCTGGCCTGACCCGACCGGGGGAATTCGATACTCCTTGAACTGCGCGAGAGTATGCAGTGCTCAAAACTCTCAAACATTGCTTCTTATAGTGGACGTCTCTGTCTGCGTGAGTCCCCAGCGATCTCTTAACACAGTCAGAGGCGTTATTTTAGAAGCTGACTTTATCCATCTAACCGAAGCCGAAATGCTTCAAGGACTCTCCGACCAAAATGTAATTGACATTTGCTGGACCAAAATCCGCAAGGATAAAAAGGAAATAGATACTGTAACGTACTTGTTGACGAAGGGGGGCTTTAATAACAAGTGCGAAGACAGACAAGGCCACGCAAGCTGGGGCAGCAAGGGCGACAGATTCCACACGGCGCGAGCCCTTCTTCGTCGTCGTCAGCAGCTATGCGCCACCTGGCAATGCTAGGTGGCATTATTCCCCCCCTTATGAAAAAAGAGCGCTGTCGACGAAACAAAAAATAAACAAGAAACGAGCAAAGTTCCGCAAGTGAACCGTTCCAAGACATCAACACGTCTGCGTCACCGAGTATAGTACGGCTTAAGCCGTACAACGTGCACAATGTCAGAGCTGGGCTGTCGGCGTCGGGGTTGCGCAACACCGTCCGGAACCACTTCATAGTTTACGTCACTCACACGCCGGATCACTCTGTAAGGGCCAAAATAGCGGCAGAGCAGTTTCTCGCACAAGCCTTGGCGACGGACAGGAGTCCATACCCAGACTTGGTCACCGGGTTTGTAGTCAACCTGTCGGTGGCGAAGGTTGTAACGGCGCGCGTCGGTGCTCTGCTGTTGCCCGATGTGCACACGGGCCAGCTGACGGGCTTCTTCAGCACGTTGGGCAAATTGTTGGGCGTCTGGGTCGAGTTGGTCATCCTCTGGGCACGGGAGCATGGCATCAAGCATGCTCTGAACTTCACGTCCGTACACAAGGCGGAACGGTGTAAAGCGCGTAGTTTCCTGCAGGGCGGTGTTATAGGCGAAGGTGACATACGGCAGGACCTCATCCCAAGTTTTGTGCTGGACATCTACGTACATGGACAACATGTCCGAGAGGGTCCTGTTCAATCTTTCGGTCAAGCCATTGCTCTGCGGATGGTAGGCTGTGGTCTTGCGGTGCGTTGTGCAGCTCAGCCGAAATATGTCGTCGATTAGCTGCGCTGTAAACGTTTTCCCCCTGTCGGTAATGACGTGCGATGGGGCGCCGTGTCGCAAGACGATGTTGTGCATGAAAAACTCCGCGACTTCGGAAGCTGTGCCACGAGGGATCGCCTTGGTCTCGGCGTAGCGAGTCAAATAGTCGGTAGCAACTATGATCCACTGGTCCTCACATGGTCCTCACACATGGTCCTCACATTTAACACCAGCAGCTTGCGCGAAACGATCGAAGTTGTATACATGAAAGTCAACGTCAGACACTGCATACCCAATCCTCACCGAGGTATCAATTGTCAGAAGTTTGGCCACGGCTCTCAGACTTGCCGCGGCCGCAAAACCTGCGCGAAATGCGCTTCGAAGGACCACCATTTTGAGGAATGTGACGCAGCATTACGCTGCGATGACTGTGAAGGAGAGCACGCTGCGTACTCCAGGGCATGTCCGCCCTGGAAGAAACGTTTGGTTTGGTTTATGGGGTTTAACGTCCCAAAGCGACTAAGGCTATGAGAGACGCCGTAGTGAAGGGCTCCGGAAATTTCGACCACCTGGGGTTCTTTAACGTGCACTGACATCGCAAAGTACACGGGCCTCTAGAATTTCTCCTCCAAAGAAATTCTAGCCGCCGCGGCGGGGATCGAACCCGCGTCTTTTGGGTCAGTCCTGGAAGAAAGAAAAGGAAATAATCACCATAAAGACAAAGGAAAATATTTAATTTAGAAAAGCAAGAAAGCGATTTGCGCTTAGGAACACTCTCTCGTTCTCAGCAAAATCAAACTTCGCTGATGTGGTGCGCAGGGGCGTAGCAACACACAACACTCCGGCACCTGCCGAGGCCACTTCCACAGAGCCTATGGCAGGGCCATCCACGCCCAAGGCAGAGACAGCGAAGGCTTCTCTGCCAACTCCAAGGCAGGGAGAGCCGGTCCATGGGTCTCCATCCCGTAGGACTTCCCCTCGTCGGGGGAGGCCTGACACCCACACACCCGCGGCTTCCCCGCGGTCGTCCAGCAACTCTGGCGAGGTAATGGACGTAACCCCCAGCCCGCCTGCTTTACAGTGGCGGAACAGCTCTCTTGAGCGAAAAGAAGCCAGCGCCGTCTTAACGGCCACAGAAAATAAGTAAACCCCTTATCGTTCTTACCCCAAAACATAAACATGGCTTTTCTAGTTCAGCGGACCTGTAGAGGAATGTTGAGGAATTACAATGACATAAAAGATATTTTAGGGTCAATGTCGCCCATAGCCTTATGTCTTCAGGAAACCAATCTAGGTCCACAGCATATCAATATCCTGAAACATTATAAAACTTTTGGACGCGATCGCGCAGGCAAATGGACTCTCGTGAGGCATCGCGGTTGTCGTTCAAAGCGCCAACCATGCTCGAGAAATCAAACTCAAACAAAACTTGAAGCCGTTGCGGTCAATGTCATGAGCTATAAACAATTTCCATCTGTTCTGTATATATTTCTCCACATTTTAGATTTACAGTCCACGATTTACAAGAACTTATCAATGAACTTCCACAACCATATCTAGTACTTGGCCATTTTGACGCTCACTCCCCTTTTCGGGGATGCGAGCGGTGTGACCCTAGGGGTTAAATAATCGAAGATTTTATCCTCACAAGTAATGTATGCCTTTTAAATACAGAAAGAGCCACATACTGCTCCCCTACCTCGGGGAAAATGACTTGTTTAGATCTGTCGTTTAGTTCACCCTCCGTTTTTAACGGTTTTAATAGGGATGTCATTGACAACCCATATGGCATCGATCACCTCCCTATACTAATCACTTTAACGTCCCCACCGGAAATAATCCCCACAAGGCCGCAGCGCTGGGAGCTTCACTTCGCCGAATGGTCACTTTTTAGAGCACAGGCAACTTTAGAAAATATAGTTTTAGAAAATCTCACCATCGATCAGATAAATAAAAAGTTCACGAAATGCATCATAACTGCCGCACTCGCAGCTATTCCTCAGTCGTCAGGAGTGGCGCGACAAAACCACAAAGTGCCGCCGCGGTGGCTCAGTGGCTATGGTGCTCGGCTGCTGACCCAAAAGACGCGGGTTCGATCCCGGCCGCGGCGGCTAGAATTTCTTTGGAGGAGAAATTCTAGAGGCCCGTGTACTGTGCGATGTCAGTGCACGTTAAAGAACCCCAGGTGGTCGAAATTTCCGGAGCCCTCCACTACGGCGTCTCTCATAGCCTTAGTCGCTTTGGGACGTTAAACCCCATAAACCATAAACCAAAACCACAAAGTGTGGTAGACAAAGACTGCAAGGAAGCAAAAAAGCAGCAAAATAGAGCTTGGGGTAAATTTCGCAGGGGTCCGACACATGAGAATCTTGTCAACTTTAAGAAGGCAAGAACTAAAGCTCGGTACGTCCATCGCAGTGCCGAAAAAGTATCATGGCAGAATTATGTTTCATCTATAAACACTCAAATCATATCTAAAAAAATGTGGGAGCAGGTTGGAAAATTAAATTACAACTTTTCACCATTCACAGTTCTTTTTTAACAACACCTGGCACAGAAACAAGTATAGGGGAATAGGCAAACATATTGGGGGAACATTTCGCTGCAGTTTCAAGTTCATCACACTATATGCAGTTTTTTTAAAATAGAAAAACGCAGCCAAAAAATGAAGACTTCCAACAAATGTAGGTGCTATTGAAAAGTACAATAATCTATTTACCCTGCAAGAAATAGATTACTGTCTGCCGGAAAAAAAAAACTGCTCCAGGACCCCACCAAATACATAATGAAATGCTTGCCCATCTTTCCGAGCCTGCCATCGAAGCACTTTTAAGATTCATTAACACAGTTTAGATATGAGGGAAAATTCCTGAAGCCTGGAAAAAAGCTATTGTTGTACCGTTTCTTAAACCTAGTAAACCCCCAACCTCCCCTAGCAGTTACAGACCCATAGCCCTTACCAGTTGCCTCATCAAATCCTTTGAAGGTGTCTTGAATATAAGACTAACTTTTGTTCTTCAATCCTGTGAACTTCTTATACCTGAGTGTGGTTTTAAAAAGGAATTCCCCGCTAAAGATCACCTAGTCCGTCATGAAAATACTGTCAGGGAAGCTTTTATACACAAACGACACTGTCTTGCAGTCTTCTTCGATTGACAAAAAGCATATAATACAACCTGGAGGTTCGGGATTCTTCTGGACTTAACTGAGCTCGGCATCTGTGGCAGAATGCTGAACTCTACTAAAGTCTTTTTGTTTAACTGTTCATTTATTGCCCACCTAGGCTCAACTCTTTCGAGGAATGTTATTCAGGAAAACGGAGTGCCTCAAGGGTGTATTTTAAGCACAACTCTATTCGTTGTAAAAAAATTAAAAAATAATCCCAAGGTCTATCATATATTG
This sequence comes from Amblyomma mixtum, assembly GCF_055824585.1. NCBI lineage: Eukaryota > Metazoa > Arthropoda > Arachnida > Ixodida > Ixodidae > Amblyomma > Amblyomma mixtum. The sequence goes on along the minus strand of NC_143021.1, from coordinate 63,097,495 downwards.
AGCCTATGTTGACGATCTTCGGATAGCGTGCACATCTTTCAACATATCTACATGCGAAAGACAAGTACAGCTAGCAATCAGCAAACTGGCAACATGGGCAGACAAGAATGGTTTCCAGTTCTCTCCACAAAAAACACCCAAGCAGCACATGACATCGGTCCAATGTAGGATCTGAGTTGGCAAACGACAGCCCTGTGAAGGCCCCGCGTTGCCTCTGTTCTCCCAGCCTTGGCTCAGCCATTTTTAGAAGTTGGCAGTATTGGACCAGTTTCTCGGACGTTCTCCCAGCCTTGGCTCAGCCATTTTTAGAAGTTGGTAGTATTGGACCAATTTCTCGGACGTTTTCCCCGCCTTGGCTCAGCCATTTTTAGAAGTTGGTAGTATTGGACCAATTTCTCGGACGTTTTCCCCGCCTTGGCTCAGCCATTTTTAGAAGTTGGTAGTATTGGACCAATTTCTCGGACGTTTCACCCGCCTTGGCTCAGCCATTTTTAGAAGTTGGCAGTATTGGACCACTTTCTCGAATGTTTCCCCTGCATTGACTTTGCCATATTTAGAAGCTGGCCAATTCCTGCAATAGGCAACGCAACTTTGAAGTGCCGACTGCTATGGAGCATCATGCAGTTGCTATTGTGACTTCTTAGTTTTCTCAATTGCGGCGATAGGCGCGATATATATATATATAGCTCGCACATTGTTAATTATTTATTAGCATATATAGTCCGGGGCGTAGATAATGATATCTTCGTAAAAACCCGCATAACCTCCTGTGAGATTTTTTAAATCTCAGCTTTTTAAACTAAAATATGCAAAGTTGCATGCATGCGTGCGATTATTTCCCCCTTTAAGGTTGTGGTCTTCGTTCTGTGTAAATGTAAAAAGTCCAGTCGTGCAATGAAAGAATGCGAGTCGGAGAAACATATATGCAGCACCGATTTTCAGGCCTGAATTTCAAAAACTATAAATAGCATTTTATAAAAATAACTTCTCGACTCTAACGTTAAATACGCTGTACCTTGATGTGCTTGGGCGTCGCAGTTAATGCGGTATACCTGCAGAACAGCACCAAAACATATATGTATGGCGCAACGTGTCGAGCACTCCATTAAAGCAGGAATGGGTAAAGAGTAACGTGCGTTTGCTCCATGATAGGACAGCGCTGACCATGCGCTTATATAAGAGATACATATAGCTTAAGAAAAAAAACGTTACATCGTCTGCGGGAACTCGAATTGGAAGAATGCGAAGGCATTGCGCCTCCACGGTACACGTTCTCTCCCTTTGCCTCGTATGCAGCCCATATGAGTTATATGTGTCAGTATATGTGCCTCATATGAACACATATAGGCTTCATACGAGTTCATATGTGCCTCGTTTGACTCATATGGGCACCATATGAGCCATGTGTCGACAAATGCGCCTCGTATCAGCACATATACTTCATACGAGTTCATGTGTGTCACAAATTAATGTGTCTCGTATGAACGCGTATAGGCTGCTTACGAGCTCATACGCGTCACAAATGTCACAGATGAACACATCTGCTGCATATATAGTAGTTCACGCGCTACGGAAAGGTGACTTGTATGGATTACATATGTGGCATACCTTAACTGACACGCGACACTCGTGCGTACACAAGAGCTCCGATATGCACCGTATCAGCTTACATCAATCTCGAGCGAAACACATAGCCGCTGATGAGTGCCTCTCATAGAGTGGGCCTTGCTGTTTGAAACACGCGGAAAAGAAGGGATGAACAAGCGATTAACAAGTGCCCAACCAACGCATAAAAAAAAACTCTTGGCCTGTTTCAAATATTTTTCTCCTTGATTCTCTGCTTGTGCCCTCCTGTTGTAAACCGCGCCTATCCAAACAGTATGACGTTAGGCGTTTCCAATGTGCTTGGACAAACGTTCAGCCAGAAGGCAAATGTTGCCTTCTGGGCTTAGTTGATCTAATAACGCCAGGTATTTTCATGCAAGAGCTCCGACTGTAGTTAACAATATGTGCGCAATGAGAGTACTACGATCAATGGTGCAGGCGCTGTGAAAATTAAAATACATACAAATATCAGATCTTTCAGTGCTTATCACAGAGCACATCAAGATCCACAATATCAGTGGAAGTGCAATCGGCTGTAGTTCAGCTCCTTATACCTTAAAAATAAACATTTGTCCTCGCACCTAACCGTCGAATTCTAAAGTAGTGGGAAGCATAGCATAAGTCTTGTCATCGAAATGTAAAGCAGTTTTTGCCATGCCAGCAGTGGTGTAGTAGTGGGTAGTGTAGTGAGCTGTAGATCTCTAGGTCGGTGGTTCGAATCCGGAACGGCGCGTAGGTTTTTTTTTCGCGTCCGAATTTTTTTTTTACTTTCTTTAGTTTACTAACTTCAATGGAAGCTATTTTATTGTTAATTGCCTTATAATTCCACCCCAGCCCTTCCCTTTCCTTTCCCAAAAATTGCAAACCAGACACATACGAGATATTCCATAATCATACGAGATATTCCATAATCTCGTATGAACCAGACACATATGACACATATATACGAGATTTTTCGATAGGGACGTATTAATCGCTATCGGTTAATCGTCTTCATATTGATTACGGTCATAGATTTCAATCACGCGTCTTCAGCGCGCACTTCGCTTCTGCGTCGCGTGGTTGCTTCGGACGGTAGCAAGAGTTGGGGGGTGCGTACGTCGACTGATGTTTCGGAGTGCGATCGTTTCCTGCCGCCTTGATCCAAGCTTGAAGACGTAGATGCGACCGGCCGTTGTGAAATACCGAGATCTTGCAAGATCTCACGGTATTCTTTTTCAACGATACGGTACTTGCGTTGCTTTGCATTCATGGCGAAATGCAGAAGCTTTGCGGTGAAAGACGAGGACCGCAACAGCCGCACAAAGGGACAGCAGACAGGCAGTACGACCAACACCTCCACACCACAAAAGAAAAACAAGCGCGAGCACTCGCGGCATGACTCGCGGGCAGGGTTGCCGTTGGGAACATTTTAAAAGGAGCCAAAACTTGAGCTGAAAGTAGTCAAAAGTAGCCATGCCATTTCATCTTAGCTGTCGCGTAAAATAAGATCTTTTGCTCATTAATAAACTGAAGTGTAAAAAATTGATAAAAATTATTCTTGGCGGTGTTGTCAACACTAAGCTTCAAAGAAATTTTTCGGAACTAAACACCGCTCTACGCATAAACGTAGGCATCCGCTCTCGCTCCCACGTACGTTCCAAGCCAATCCCAATCCATAGCTTGTGGTCATTTAGTTTGGACGTTTGGCAGCAAAGCGCTCTTGTGAATTTTTATTTCTTCAAGCTTTTTGAAGTTTGGTGGCGGCACGCGTGAGTCACCGAGGGGAACCAGGAGGCACTGCTTGCGTAAGTGTACATTCTTTCCTTTTTTCCCTTTCATGTTAGTTGTCAGCTAATATTTACTTGTGAACTTGTCAAGAGTGAGGACAATGAGCACGCCTCGTGTGTCGCCCCTTTATCTAACTTGTCTGTAGGCATCTGTCAGCAGTTGTCTTTTGATTAACTCAGCGGCGCATTGCAAGGTGTAACTGCGTGTAAGGGTTGGGGTAATATGAAGTAACACACACGTACACGAAGGGAAGCGCTTCTAAATGTGTGTGTTTGTGTGTTCCTTCATCAGGGTGAACGCACTATCCCGGCAAATCTTGTTGGCGCATTGCTTCTGAGAGGGTTTGTTTCTCGGCACATCGTACATTTATGTACGTGTATAGATATTATGATCATGATCGCAATGACAGTCGTCACGTGGTTACGGCGCTCGGCTGCTGACTCGAAATACGCGGGTTCGATCCCGGCTGCGGCGGTCGAATTTCGATGGAGGCGAAATTCTAGAGGCCCGTGTACTGTGCGCGATATCGGTGCACTCTAAAGAACCCCAGGTGGTCGAAATTTCCGGAGCCGTTCTCTGCGGCGCCCCCCATGACCAACCAGTTGCCACGTGCGATGCAGTTGAGTGTTTTTCATCGCCAATTTTTGCTTTTGTGAGGCTAATCGCTTGGTTCAGGCATGCATGTCAGACGTCATAGAGTCGCAGCCTGCATGCCTTGTGCTTGATTGACAAATGCTTCCATGGCAGTGTTGACATTGTTGCGTTGCGAGTCTCCGTGCGATGAGAGAAATGTGACAAGAACAGGATGAATGAACACAATTCTTCTGTACTGCCAGAAGTAATGCTGCTCCTGCCAGTGATCGGTTACAGAAAAAAAATTGAGAGTACTTTTTATTTATGTGTGTCCCTTCCCGCTACTCAGAGCCTTGTATTACAAAGTCTAGATCAGTGTGACTCTACATATAGCGAGTGCTAGTTTCGAGCTCGCTAATTGAACGCGCTTGTTTTCTCTCTTCCTCATTTGGTCAATCCTGCGTTTTACTGGTTTCTTTTTTCATCACTATGCTCCTGGTAGACTGCACTCAGTTTGATGTTCAATGCAGTGAAGTTGCACGCCACTATTGCTGGCTGTTATTTGTTTCACATGACAGCAGGCACAGAAATTTTGTTTAAATAAGTCCCAAATAGCAGGCGCTCGTGACACTTGTAACTCTCAACTCATGAATGTTCAGAAGTGCGTTGCGAAGTAGAACGAGATGGTTGTAAGAGTACCTGTCAGTTGTCATGGTAGTGTGAAGTTTTCGGCACCCAAACAGGCAAGTGCCAGTAGAGAATGGCACAGAGAGTGTCTGGTAAAAATCCTTGTTTGCCCATTAATCTTTTGTTGTGTTTCCTCTGTGCAGCATGTCAAAACCATTCGCTGTGGTGAAGTTTCCTCTTGAGGACGACTGCCTTGCAGTCATTCCTGTTGGATGGCTCACAGAGACAAAAGAAGAGTGCTACTGGCCTGTGGCCAGGAGCTCGGAGGTGACGCGGCTCGCAAAAGCTGAGGCCGAGCCAGCTCTCGGAGGGGAGTGGATGCGTTGCCCAGTGGTCGTCGTTACCACTTGCCATAAGTAGTCTTATTGTAGACATATTGATGGTAGCTTCATCAGCGATTGTAAAGGCCTCTTTGCTAGATTCTGTGAGTCTGCACCTCTGCATGGCTAAATTACGACTAAGAAGTCATGTTGATAGCCACCGCTTAGCCAGCTGTCAAAAAGAGGAGCAGAATGAACTGTTAGCTATTGCACTTGTAAGCTGATGAACTACATCTGAAACTCATTAGTGCCTTGTTTTTGAAGACCTGTAGTTCCCAGAATTAGTGCTGCACTCAGTATGCTTAATAATATTTAGTACAGAAAGGTTTAGTATGGTAATTTTTTTTTTGCATTATGAAACATTTTTTGGCACACAAAAAGCACAGACAAGGAAAGAGCACACAATACAAATGCCAGACATCAATTGATGCTTTGCGTTGTGTGCTCTTTCCTCATCCATTTTTGTTGTGCACTGAGACAGTGTTTCATAATGCAAATTCAGAACCAACTCATCCAGCTGTTTACATTTAGTTCAGTTTGAATTGTTAGCCTGTCGCAGTAGCTGAGTGGTCCATGCTGCTGAGCCGAGGGCCCAGGTTACATCCTGTCTGTGGTGAAATGGAGCAGTGCAGAATGCGCTTGTGCTCTGTAATATCAGTGCATGTTAAACAACCCCATGTGGTCTAAATTAATCTGGAGTCTTCCGCTACGTCATTCTTCATAGCTTAAAGCTGTTAAATCCTAGAAACCAGAATCACACTTTTAATTGTAAATAAAACAATGCCTCTGCCACATGAGTGTTTCACAGGCTTTCAAACTGATAGTCTGTTGGCCTGAGTGTTGCTATACAGGCAGCTGAACGGGCATCAAGTCAGCAAAGCAGCCCTCGGACATATTTTGTAGCGACAATTCTGTTAAGTATGGATACGTGTTTAATTATGAGGAATTATGTGAGTTAGTTTTTGGAACCCATAGTTTGTACGAGATTTTGGTGCATGGTATTGAGGGTGCCTAAGACTGTATGCTGTTTGGGCAATTAAATATGTGCTCTCGAAAGTCTGCCAGTTTCCTTTCATAAGGTTTCTGATATAAACAGCAAGCTTCTTGTGGTAAGCGGCCGTGATGGTTAGCAGTCTATGGTTGAGGAAGGAAGGACCCGTGCTCTCACTGTAATGTAAGTTATCAATCGCTCGTACAGCTCTTTTTTGTAAAGTAAGTACTTTCACAAAATTGGTTGAGGTAGTCGTTCCCCAGATCAACAAACAATATTGTACATGCGAAAAGACTAGAGAGAAATAAATTTGTAGTTTGAATTTTCGAGGCAGTATTGTGCGAAATTTATTTAGGATACCAACAGAGCGAGCCATTTTAGTGCAAACGTAGTTTACACGATCTGTCCAGAGTAAATGTTCTTCAAAAATGACTCCAAGGAACATTGTAGAGCTGACACGAGTTATAGGAGCTTGCTCGAAGTGAATTTGGAAGTTGTTCGGAACTTCCTTATTTTTGGCTCTAAACAGTATGTACTTTGTTTTCCTGACATTAAGTTCTAACCTATTTGATTTTAACCAAACAGACAATTGGGATAACCAACTATTGGAGGCTGCTTGCAAAATATTACTATCTTGCCCTGAAAAAAATACGTTAGTATCGTCTGCATAGATTATAATGTTGTCTGCTGGATGAAGGTTGACGATATCATTAATATATAATAAGAACAACGTTGGTCCTAGAACGGAGCCCTGTGGCGCACCAGACACAATCTGACCGATCCCAGATGAAATACCGTTAATGATAGTTGTTTGAGATCGGTTGTCAAGGTAGCTAGCAAATAAGGTTAAAGGAACACCGCGTATTCCATAACAATGCATTTTTTCAAGCAATATCTTATTGTTAACCGAGTCAAACGCTTTCCTCATATCAAGGAATATGCCAACTGTTAGCAGTTTATTTTCTATGTTTTCAATTAGCTTTTCTTTGATTTCCAGTAAGGCGGCCTCAGTTGTTTTGTTTTTTTGAAATCCGTACTGTTGCTTGGAGATGACATGGTTTTTGTCGAGATATTGAGAATGTTTGCAGGATCCTACAAGAGCGCCGAAAAAAAGGTGCGGCGCTACGAGTTCACTTCAGCCCTAGAAAGCTCGGCAGTTTCTGGTAATTGAAATTCTCATATTTCTTTATTGATGAGAAATTATTTTGCATACTCAACAAGACGTTCATGTGCAATTCTGTTTTAGGAAATGAGGGCCACAACGATGTTGTACAGCTGCCGTCACCACGTAAGACATGAATTCTCATTTGTTAAGCCGCCGCGGTGGCTCAGTGGTTACGGCGCTCGGCTGCTGACCCGAAAGACGCGGGTACGATCCCGGCCAAGGCGGTCGAATTTTGATGGAGGCGAAATTCTAGAGGCCCGTGTGCTGTGCGATGTCAGTGCACGTTGGAGAACCCCAGGTGGTCGAAATTTCCGCAGCCCTTCACTACGGCGTCCCTCATAGCCTGAGTCGCCTTTGGATGTTAACCGCCTTAAAACTAAAACACCATTTCTCATTTCTATTTAATGTAAGGTCGACATTGTGTTAGTTTTGATTGGGGATTTATGGTAGTATGCTTGCAAAATCTGGGAAAAAAACTCCACCGTAGCTAATTGCACTTGCAGAGAAATGGAACGTGCTCAGACTTGGCATCAGCTTTTTACATTTGCCATGCTCTCAGATCAGCAGTGATTCTGCCAGTAACCATTTCGTGGCAAACTCTCTTACCCACGTTAACAGTACTGCGAACAGGTTTCTATTCACATGACATATATTCTGCTCTCTGTGTTTGGTTTCGCCATGACAGTTTCTTTTGTGTCCTTAAATGTACCGTATTTTCCAGTGTATAAGACGCACCCGCCATATATGCAGGCTGTAATTGAAAAAGTTGCTATATAAGACGCACCCCAGTTTTCCCAGTTGGGCTAGTGAGGATCAATTAAACACGCTTGCGCGACCATCACGAAATTCACCGTACTTGTGAGAAATTCTTAAGCAACGCTAAGTGGTCGAAAAAGGCAACACTCGCGCCATTCCTGCCCACGTTTTGGAAAAAAAGAAAGAAAAACAAAAAAAACTCTCCCACATGTCCATAAGAACATTTTATTTCTACTTAAAACCTTGGAAGTCTTCACCTTCGGATGCGCTATCAAAAAGTTCACCCATTTCTGGTGGCAACGCGACTGAAATATTCTCTTCGCACTACGTACATGGAGCAAACAAAGTGGCAAAGGGTGGCTGAAAAAAGAACGCCGGCTTGTCCTGGCTTGTCTTGACAATGGCGAGAAGCGTGATTGTCGTCATCTTTTGGCATTTCACATTACTTTTGCTTGGGGCTTCCGAAACGGTGGTGTGTTTGTGATCCCGGAAGTCGTCATCCCCGTCGTTTCATGATAAAGTTCACCTAAAAAAAGTTGCGCACGGTGGTCCCCGTATTGAAGTATTAACCGTGTTACAACCGCTTCATTGCTAGTGATATTTTTTCGGTAAAAAAGGCTTGAACATGAACCTGAGTAATTTCTGAACACTCTAAAAAAAAACGAAAAATTCGCATATAAGACGCACCCTTGTATAGGACGCACCAGCAAGATTTTTGAAAAAAGCCGCGTCTTATACACCGGAAAATACGGTACCAATGCACCATGCTGGTGCATGAGAAATGTAATTATTGAAGTACTATAGACACATATTTAAAAAATTGAAAACTGATTTTTCAGGAAAGAAAGTGGTGCAGTAATTCTCTCGCATTTCGGTGGACATTCATAAGAGAAGGGATAAAGGAGGGAGTGTGAGAAGAAAGGAAGAAGGAGGTGCCGTAGCGCCCTGGGATAATTTCAGCCGACTGGGGATCTTTAACGTGCACTGACATCGCACAGCACACGGGCACCTCTTGCGTTTCGCCTCCATCGAAACGCGCCGCCGCAGTCGGATCACAACGTTCTTTTATGTGTCATAGGTATCTGCATGATGTGACATTGTTTGTCACGTCAACTACTTGTCGTGGAGGTGTCGGTTTTGATGGGTTTTGAATTATGAAGTCTTTGTACAGCCTGTGATTGAAACCAAATTAAAATATCTTTTCGGCCAAAGGAAGTGTTACTATTGCCTGGGGGGCATCTCTATATAACCAGGAATTTGTTTCTGAACTTCGTAATTTTGTGTCTATTGTGTTTTAAAAAGATCACCTGTATGAAAAACAGCCTGGCCATGCAACTGTTCTGTCCCTTCTCCAAAAATATCCTGAAGTAGCATTTCTGCATTCAATTAGGATAGAAATGTGACATTGTGGTTGTACACAGTAGTGTGTTCTGTACTTCCTGGATTGCCATCAATGACGCATGTTCATCTCCAGCCCCACTGAATCACGCTGGGGAGAGCGTGAACGAAAACAGTGCGCCACCCAGCAAGCTGGAGGGGTCGACAGCTGGGACTGTTGATGGTGAGATTTTCACTTTGTTTACTTTTGTGCAAAAAGAGAAATGCAAGCCAAACATGGGGACACAGTGAGAGGACAGAACAAATGCTGCTTGTCCCGTCTTTTCACTGTGTTCCTTTCTTTTAATTACACTCCTATTTTGTCTAGTATCAAGTGACACAACAAAATATAGAAGCTAGATCTGCTTTGCCTTAAAGAAAAACAGAGCAAATTTTAAATTTCTCATTGTACCTGCTGCTGCCGAGCAGCAGTCAACAGGCCCAGAAAGACCTAGAGAATATACTTATTCAGGAAGATATTTGCACGGAGTTCTCCTCAGTGGCTCTTGAAACGGTGCTAGGAGCACATTTCTAGTTTCAAACTATGTGCTTTGAAAGGGGTCACTCTGAAAATCATCACATGTATTTCTCAAAAACCATTGTATTGAACTGAAGTGGTACTGGAATTTACAACCTAGTACTTCCATTGCTTTCTCCTCTTGTGATTCATAGTGGAGTGGTTGTTGTGTGCCCTTCCCAAGAGCTGTATGTTGTGCTTTTGTTGGGTTCTTTTGGATCCTGGCATTTCTGTTGTCTCTCTCGGCCTACATCACCACCAGGAAGCCACTCCTACGAATTGCACTCTACACAGTAGTCCCATGTTCTGTGCATTTGTTTCCTTACCAGCATAATTTGGTCGCTTGGTCGCGGTTGGTCAGCAAGGCCCATATTGTAATTTTTCATTGTCTTTCAAAGTATTTTAAAAGTTTACTGGTTGGAAGTCAATGCAGTGCCTTGGATGCAGCGAAATGTGCTGAAAAAAAATTAATTGCGCTATCACAAAGCTCCCATAAAGGGTGCTGAAGGAGATAAGCAGCCAATAATAGTGGCATGCTCTGAAGGAGGACCTCTTGCTTAGGAAAGAACTGAACAGCCTAACTGCCTTGTGGAGCACATCAGCTGGCTCCTAGTCTTGTCTTGCCTGCAGAAAATGGATGCGTGGTAAGAGATAAATGTGACCTTGTTTTATTTCTCAACGGTTTGGGACCTCCTGTGCCTAGCAAGAAACATTTGGTCCACCTCTTTGTTGCATTTCGCTTGTCAGCTAAGGGCTATAATTCCATAAGGGCTATCTTTGTTGCAGTTTTAATGCATTGATCCCTGCCAGCACTTGCAGTTAGAACAGATGTCTACCTCCAGCATTTTGGCCAATGTGGGTTTTGCCGTGAGCAATACTTTCCAAATGGTGCAATGCTATATTAAGGGCACAGGCCTGCTCTGCTTTCTCGCTTCTATTAGCACATGCTTCTCATGACACTGGAAGAATCCATTTGCGACTAACTGCTGCCATCTCTGCCATGGTGCAATAGCAGTGGAAATGCCCATGAAGCAATGTAAAAATTGGCGAAGCTCATAGACTGAGAAGTCCTTTACACAACAAGGCTGCAGGTTCTGTGCTAGCTATCACACATAGAGCAGCTCCATTTCACCTAGGTGTTTGTCAGTGCATGGTGACATTTATGGCATTTAAATTAGGCTAGCAAGGAATAGAACAAGAATTAGAAGTGTCCTGGAGGATAAAAACTGGGGGAAGTTTAGGAGCATAGTACAGAGTGTGTTGCTGCCTACTGTTAGCCTCATACTGTTCTTTATTGTACCTCAGTACGCAAATGATATTATTGCGCCCAGGTTAACCCTGCTCTCACTGAAATTGTTGATTGCTTCAGTTTCAGCTACCCTGCTGAAGCTGATGTGCCTGGTGCTGGAGGTCCGACAGCAGCAGCGCGACTTAATGCAGCGGTTACAAAGGCTGGAGGATCACGTGCTGCTGCGGTCGGACCGGCAGCTGGAGCAGAGGACTCGGCCAGTGTCCCCCTCGCCACCGCCTCCCACCCTTGCACTGCCCGCATTCTCCCCCGAGGAGTTGGACACTGTGGAAGCTGCCGTCCAGGACGACAGCGTGGCTGCTGGACTGGTGATTTAATGTTTCTGATAATTCGTGTCTGGAAAAAATGAATGCCTACTAACGAATTGCATGCATAATGTAATTCCGAGGTTTGTGAAGAAATCTTGAGCTCCAAGAGTATTTGCATGCTGTGCTCTGTGAATAACATGCTCTTCATAGATATAATTCCTACTGTTGTGCTGGAGTGTGCTGTCACAGTGTGTTTTGTTAATGTAAATGTCTTGTTCATGAAAGTTGCTTGCTGATATACACACTGGCTGTTTCAGTGAACATTTTCAGGAATTCCTAAGAATAGGGAGTTCAAAATAGAAGAAATATTTGCAGGTACACACGCACAGTTATGCAGTAAATTATGTCCACCACTGCTGAGAGATCGTTCCTCCAAAAAAAAAATTGTTTTCCCATATCGAACTTGCGCTTCTTTAGGAATTTTTGAGAGTGTTCACTGGAACGCCCTGTCGATTCCTTGTGTGGTGAGATTTACTGTTCGAAGCAAAAGTGGTACGCAATGCCCAGCCGGTAGCAGAGCTTGCAAAAACTGCATCACGTGTCGGGACAGCTGTTAGGGGACTCTCTTTATCTGCTCTTTGGCTCCTATCAATTTGTTGGGCTCAGTAGCAGTGCTGAACATGTGGCGCTCGCAATATTGCTTACGGCAAGTGCCAGTTGTCACATCATGTTTCAGCCACGCAATGCAAAGAAAATGCCACCTGCGAGACTGCTGTCGCATCAGATCAGAGCGTTTAGGCGAGAAGGAGCGCTAAACAGCAAACCAAGCTACTGATGCTGGTTCTGTGCGAAGCATTGCACCTATCACATCTTGTAGTAGCTTGGTATTTGGCGGTGCAGTCACAGGCTTTTTTGGGGCAGTTGCTCTCAGATGGTGTCACTCAATGTCATTCGATGTAGTTTTCCAGAGCTCTGCCGGTGGCCGGTCGTTGCATAACAGACTTGGTTCCAACAAATTTTTTTTCTCAGTCAAATATTTCTGTGATTACATTATTGTTTTACATCGATCAACAGCAAAAAAAAAATTCCCTATGCTTTTGTTGCCTGTGGCTGCCTTTCTTCGTATGTGTCTCATAACGAGCCCCTCATTTTCCTTACATTTGTCATTTATTGTTGTGCTGTTTTAATTTAGTTCAGCAGTGGACTTTGTAGCTAACATTAAGGATGTTGTAAGGTCTGTTTTACAGGAAGCTGAGCTTTCGGTTAATATACTGTTGCATGAACTGCTGTGAACACAGCTGGAAGTTGGTCCTCTCTCAGTGCGTCTTTAATTTCGGCTAGGTTTCCCAAATAATGGGGCAGCTTTAACCCACCTCTTCCCTGTCTTTTGCTCACATTATGCACATTTCATTACTTAATCTGCTGCCAAAAACAAGCAACATCGTTTAATTAAATGTGGTTGCTAAGCACGCAGCTTTACTCAGGTGCTTGGGGATTTAAATAAGCGCCCTTTGTATAGCATTAATTAGACTGCTCAATTTCAGGGTAGTGAGCCCCGCCATGGTGGCTCAGTGGTTAGGGCACTCGACTGCTGAACCCAAAGACTCGGGTTCAAACCGAGCCGTGATGGCCAGTTTTCCATGGAGGCGAAAAGCAAGGCGCCCGTGTGCAGTGTGATGTCAGTGGCGCATGTTAAAGACCCCACGTGGTCGAAACTTCCGGAGCCCTCCACTATGGTGTCCCTCATCATAGCCTGAGTCACTTTGGAACTTTAAGTTCTACAAACCAAATCAATTTTAGCGTAACGGCTGTGCAGAGAAAACACATCCAGCACATAGATATCTGAAAAAAGCATTATAGTTATAATATAATAATGTCCAAGATGCAAAGCATAATGGGTAGGAGTTGGCCACCTTTGCTTAATCGCTAAAGTTTCCCTGCTCTTAGTAAACTGGGAAAAAAAAGAATGTCCATATTGGTGGTGGTGCTTTCTGCTGGTAGCAACTAGTCAAGCTATTGTATCATACAGAAATTATGCATTATGATTGTAGGTACTCGCATGGGCTGTTGACAGGTAGTCACACAATTGTCTTAGCTATTCGATTCTGCTAAACTAAATGAAATTATAATTGATGTTTGTGCCTAATAGCTTGTGCACCTGTGGTGTTTCTTTTCAGCGAATGCAGCTGGTCCGCCTGGGGGGCAAGGGCCTGAGGGAGGTGGGCTCCAACATAATGACCGCCATCATGGGGGTGGCTGTACAGAGGATGTACAGCCTCCATGGCCGCAAGGGCAAGTGGTCATTTATTGCCCTGAAGTTATGCAAGGTGGCAACAGGTATGTTGTTGCAGTAGCTTTTAACTGAATTTTAGAAGATGAGTGGAAGAACATGCACCAGGTTCTGCTGCGCTTTGTTTTCTTTTCTTCTTTTCAGTTGATACTTTACCAGTTTTCTTTTTCATTACAGGTGAATATTTTGTTACTGTTTTTATGGGGGTAGTCATCTGCAGTTTTCTTCCATGTGCATCTGAAGATATATGAGTCAGCAGATGCCTTTCAAAGAAAGCCCTCCCATCAGTCACATCCATCTCTTGTCATGGATCGTAGTCGTGCCTTGTATCTGCCAGCCATTTGTGCTCCCATATGTTAGTAGTGCAAAGTGGTCGACCGTGATGTCGCAGCAGCTTTATACAGTTGGTTAGAAGAGCTTTCAGGTGGATTTTCTCCTCAAGTTGTATTTGGATACTGTAGTCCTTTCATTTTGGCACGCACTTTGAGTTAACATGTACTTGTGGCCTTTTCTGTTTTCTCTGTTGCTGAAATAATCTTGATTTCTGTTAACGAGCAAACTTTTTCTGCTGGCCTAAAATGAACGCTTATCTTATGCAGATGCCATCTGTGAGAAGACGGGGGCGGATGTGGTGGAAGCGCAGGGGTTTATTAGGAAGTGGTTGCCAGGTTCGGTGGACCGTGGCGGCGGACGCAAAAGGCGTTTTGCCGAAGCGTTTCTGCCAAGTACCGCTGCCGGCCTGGCAACCACTGCGAGCCCCTGTGCTTCAGCCCCCAGCACAGTGCCCTCCCTTCCCCAAGCGGCCCCCACCTCCCAGAAATCCTCCTCCCGCGCGGCCCTGGCTCCTTCCCAAGGTCCCGCCTCCTGCGCGGCCCTCGCTGCCTCGCAGGACTCGCGCAACCGCGCGTCCCCAGCCACGGTGCCTAATTATTTAATAAATAGTTTCTCAGTTGGATTCTTTCGTTGCCTCATTTTGTTGTGCATGTGTATAGAAGAGATGATTGCAGCTTTGCAATGCCAAAACCCATGGCTTTCCCAATGCGAACATTAACTGGAATGTGAATATTCGCTGAACTGGAAATGCAATGGCATAAACTTCGGGCAAGCGTTAGCAGAAAGGCTGAACAGTGGCCTAATTGTGGTATGTCAAGCCGGTGTTGGTAGAGCGGCTGAAAGTGGGTACAATAGCGGCATGAATGTCGGTTCAGTGTTGGTAGAGCGGCTGAACAGTGGTCTGAGAGTGGCATGAATGTCGGTTCAGTGTTGGTAGAGCGGCTGAATAGTGGTCTGAGAGTGGCATGAATGTCGGTTCAGTGTTGGTAGAGCGGCTGAACAGTGGTCTGATAGTGGCATGAATGTCGGTTCAGTGTTGGTCCGAACATCAGGCCAAGGTTGGAAAAAGTAACTTTTTGCCCCAATGCCGACGTCGGTACGACTTTCGAGCCGGTTTTGACCAGCATTATGCCAGCGTCGGTCCATTGTTGGTGTGCTGCTTGGGCAGTGGCCATACTTTTCTCACTCAAACGAGGCTTGCATACCAATCCCACATTGCACCTAAACCAAACCGACCTACCTTTAAAAGGAACACAAATTGCTAGGCATCACTTTCTACAAAAAACTTACTTTCCAGCCTCACATAAACGCGCTGAAAAAGAAAGCGTCGCCATCGCTCAACATACTGAAAGTCTTTTCACGTAAACACTGGGGTTGTGATCGGGTATGCCTTCTACAGATTTATCGCTCTGTTGTACGTTCTGTTTTAGGTTACGGTTGCATAGTGTATGGATCAGCAAGGAGGAGGAGGAAAAACTTTTATTAAGCAACCCTTAAAAGGTAGGCAGTGAGGGTGGGGATAAGGATAAGAGGGTTGCAGGAACAGATGGGCCCTCGCGGTCGCGCTAGGTGGCCAGGAGCCCATGGGCCCTGGCGACCTCTGTGGCCCAGGTCACCATCCGGAGCTGAACCTCCGACTGTGCAGCACGGCTTCCCATCTCTCCTGGTCGTCGAGTCTCAGAAAAGGAGCAGGTGCAGTTTAGGGCAAGCCCTAAGTTTGTGCTGAACATCGGCCTTAGGGTGTTGGCATAATTTGCAGGACGGATGATAGTCACCTGGGTGCATGAGTGAATACAGGTAAGGGTTCGGAAAAGTGTCTGTCGAATCTGTCGCCAAACAACTTGCTCGGCCTTATTTAGCGATTTATGGGGACGTGAGTAAACTAGTCGGGAACCCCGGTAGTGAAGCGTGACTTCATGGTACGTCGTCATGCGTTCCCTAGCACTGCGGAACGAGGGGAGGCCGTCCACCGCCCGGTCGACGAGTCCTCGGCGTGATTGTGTGCAGCCGTGTTCCCCGGGTGTCCGCAATGCGCAGGAACCCAGATGAGTGTGATGAGCCGACTCGGTGGTACAACACTGTTCAGAACACGATGTTCTGCCGTGTGAACCCGTAGTTTGACGAAATTTCGTATGGCTGATTTAGAATCCGAGAATATGTAATTGGCATTTGTTTGAGCAATGGCCAGGACTATAGCTGCTTCTTCAGCCTCGACAGGATGTTGAACGCGATTGAGAGTAAGAGCTGAGCAAGGATTATGATCGCGGTTAAGTACCGTGATTGCATAGGCTGAGGTGGTAGAATATTCTGCAGCATCTACTTATGTGACTGTTGGATCCCTAGCGTAGTGCTTATGTAGGGCTGTTGCCCGAGCTGTGCGACGATCTTTGTCATGCTCAGGATGAGTGTTTCTAGGCAGAGGTGGAATATAAAGATTTTTTGCAAGGTCTAGAGAAATGTTATGCTGATCCGAAATTTGGTCGTCGAGGGTGATTTTGAGTCTTTTGAGGAGATTCTGTCCGGTAGGTGTTCGAGATAGGCGTTAGTATTGCCCCGTGAGGTGGGCTTCAATTTGTTCTGCCAGGGTGTTATGCACGCCTAGTTTGATGAATTTGCTGGTGGGAGTTGAATTCGGGAGGTGAAGGGCAGCCTTCTATATACCCCTAATCATTCTATCTATCTGCTTCTCCTCTGTTCGAGTGAGATACAGATAGGGAAGAGTATAAATGAGTTTGCTGATACAGAAGGCTTGAACGAGACGTCGGGTGTCTGCCTCCCTCACGCCTCGGTGTTTATTATTAATTCTACGAATTATCGCAGTCGTATTCTGGACAGTGCGGCGGAGTGATTTAATGTGGTCGTGTTGAAGCCGTCATTCGTGATGAGCATACCCAAAACCCTAATGACGGGTTTAATTGGAATTGGAATGTCTTCAAATTTGATGACAATTAGTGGCGGATCAGGATCCGGGTATCGGGGTCTGATTAGAAGGAGTTCTTATTTGGCACGGGAACATTGAATGCCTATTCTTTGTGCATATTTTTGGACCGCGTTTGTTGCATTTTGTAATGTTTCCTCTATTTCACCGCAGTTTCCTGTGCTCGTCCAGACGGTGATATTTCCGCATAGATGGAGTGATAGAGGTGGGAGATTTTAAGGCGGAAGCCTTTAATGTCTCATCGTTGTAAGCAGCAGTTGTCGACAGAAAATGTCACGCTTTTCAATTGGTGGAAACGGTCGTGACGTCACAGTGCGCGAATTTCAAACGGGGCCAATTGTACTTTGGCTAGTAACGATGCAACCAATTGAAGGGATCGTATGGTGATGCTCCAATTAAGTGGAACTGAGCTTAGTTAATTGCTTAATTACCCAATTAGCCTAATTATCTTTACTAGTCAGGCCATATAAATAAATAAAACCGATTAAGAAATTGGTCGAGCTCAGGAATCGAACCCCGGTCTTCGGCGTGAGACACGAGCATGCTATCCACTCCACCATGCCAGCTCGATGGTTTGGAATGAACAAAGGCGCGTCTAGTGAATACGGTGTCTTCACTGACTCTCATCCTCCTCCATTCCCTTCCGGCGAGGTTTAGGTGTTCACCGACAAATGAGAGACAGATACATTTCCTTTCCTCAAAAACCAATTTACCGACGAGCGAGGCGTAGAACCGAATGGGCGATGGCGTTCTATGGACTCCTTGGCAGCGTTGCAAGACGCTGTCGCGTTCCACTCTTAGGGGCGAAGCTTAACATCTTAACCACACATCAGTGACCACATTTTAGGTCAAAAAAGTGCCCCCCTGAATTTTGTGACACAGTTACTGCGTAATTTCCTTTCCTCAAATACAATTTTCATTTTCTTCATTACGGCTCCTCTTTATCTATCTTCTTTCACTCCCACTTCCTCCCTTCCTCTACGGTGCGGTTCAGGTGTCCACCGAGATGACAGAGAATTACTGCGCCATTTCCTTTCCTCAAAAAGCGTTGCGTTCAAAGGGCAAGGCATCGCGCCGAACGGGTGGTGGCGTTCCGTGGACTCCCTGGCAGCGCTACAACGCGCTGTCGCGTTCCACTCCTAAAGGCAAAGCTTAAGCGGCATTAATTAGCAGTTAATTAGTATTCAGGCATTAATCAGTAATTAACCATTAATTAGTGATTTGTCATCACTTAGTAATTAGTACTCAATTATATGTGACGCCACCGGTGCCACAGAAACAGCGAAGGTGGTGCGGAAAACGCTTCCGCCTCTACCCACTTTAGACAGTCAAAGTGCCCCCTGAATTTTTAGACAAGATATGAGCAAGAGGGATGAGCGTGATGTTGAAGAAAAATGGTGAGAGAACTGCACCTTGTGGCGTGCCACGGCTGCCTAGTGGGAAGGTAGGAGATGTGACTGATCCGATTTGGAACTCCGTGGTCCTTCCCGTAAGGAAAGCGGTCACATATGCATAGGTGCGCTCTCCCACGTGCAGGGAGCTCAAAGCTTGTAAAATGGCCGAATGCTGCACATTATCGAATGCTTTGGTTAAGTCTAAAGCAAGAAGTGCTTTGGTGAGGTGAGGAGTCGAAGGATCAAGTATGTCTTCCTTGATCTGTAGCATGACATCCTGTGTTGAAAGGTGGGATCTGAAACCAAACATGGTATGGGGGTAGATGTTCTCTTCCATGTGTCGGATGAGACGGTTTAGGACAACAAGCTCCATGAGCTTGCCCGCACATGAAGTTAGAGATATGGGCCGAAGATTTTGCAGGTCTAACGGTTTGCCTGGTTTAGGTAGAAAGGTAATTCTTTCATGTTTTCACTGTTCTGGGGGCGTGCCAGCTTCCCAATGCTGATTCATGAATTCTGTGAAGGCCGCGACGGTCTTGCCATCCAGATTTCTCAGAGCCTTATTGGTGACTTGATCTGCACCTGGTGCTGAAGTGGTCCTGAGCTGCTGTAAAGCTGCCCAAACCTCAGCCTCAGCTATAGGGGCATCGAGTTGAGAGTTACAAGATCCCTCATATTGTACAGGGGTTAGTTAGCCTCAGGGGTTAGTCTTCTCGCGATCTCTTTCGTCGACTTCAATTTGCCAGTATCCGCTCTTCAGGTCCATCGATGAGAAGTACTTAGTGTTGCATAGCCGATCCAATGTGTCGTCGATGCGGGGAGGGGTTAGACATTCTTCTTCGTAATGCTGTTCAGGCGGCGGTAATGTCATTTCATTTCATTTATTTTTTCCTGTAAGGCCGAGGGCATTACATAAGGGGGGAGCAAACTCAAGGTTTGTACCAAGGAAGACAAGAACACTAGAGAGAAAGAAAAAAAATAACAGTAAAAAGGAATAAGAATGTACAGCAGGTAAGTGGCGCCGAAACGGTTATACAATATGTAAGATGTAAAAAGAAAAAAAAATGAAGACATGAGTAAACAAAGGCTAAGGAATAAAAAAGCAAGGACAATTGTCTCTATCAAGCACAACATATTGTCACGACGAGAGGAGCCGTGAAGGTAGACGTCGGGGAGAACCCAAGACCGGGAGCCTTCTTTTTAATTATCGAGCCAGCTTCCACGACACAGAACAGAACAGCGCGCCACGAGAGCCCACCGCCGCTTCGTCGTCGTCTTCGACTCAGCGCGGAGGCCGCGCGGCGCGTTAGGCGCGTGGCATTATTCCCCCCCGCGAAAGCAAACATCGTCTCGATGTGGAATGGGATATGTACAGTGAGGGGAGGACTGGGGGTGAGGTGAACTATACAGTGCGCGCTAGATGACATGCAGGGGAGTCAAGTTCACACGTGGGGTAAGGGGAAAAGGTACGAAGCAGCGTGAACACAGCGCTCAGTCACGCGAAAAGTACGGCTTTAAGCGCACTACATGCACGATTTCAGGCCGTTGACGCTGAGGGCCGACGACCACAGTTCCATGGGGGACAACTTCGTAGTTGACGCTGTTCAGGCGGCGCAGGACCTTGTACGGGCCAAAATACCTGTTTAAAAGCTTTTCGCACAATCCCTTGCGGCGCACTGGTGTCCACACCCACACGTGGTCGCCCGGCTCGTAGTGCACGTCCCTGTGCCGAAGGTTATAGTGTCGGGCATCGGCGCATAGCTGGTCCTTGATGTGCAAGCGGGCCAGCTGACGGGCCTGCTCTGCTTGCTCCACGAAGTGGCCAGCTTCAGGGGGAAGCTCTGCGTCGCCGTACGGCAGCATGGCGTCTAGCATCATGCGGACCTCTCTGCCATACACGAGACGGAACCGGGTGAACTGGGTGGTTTCCTGCGTCGCGGTATTATATGCGAAGGTGACGTACGGCAAGACCTCATCCCAGGTTTTGTGTTCAACGTCGACGTACATCGAGATCATGTCCGCCAATGTTTTGTTGAGCCGTTCCGTTAGCCGTTCCGATGTTGTTGGTCGATGAGCAGTATGGCTAAGCGCTAAGATGTCACGTAGGACTCGGGCTGTAAACGCCTTGCCTCGGTCAGTAATGATGGCCGATGGGGCGCCGTGTCTAAGCACGATGTCGTGCATAAAGAAGTGGGCAACTTCGGCGGCAGTACCTCGCGCAAGGGCCTTCGTTTCAGCGTAGCGGGTCAAGTAGTCTGTGGCGACTACGATCCACTTGTGGCCGGAAGACGAGAGAGGAAATGGCCCCAGAAGGTCCATGCCGACTTTGTCGAATGGTATTTGTGGCGGCTCGATGCACTGAAGCAGCCCAGGAGGCTTGAGCGCGGGTTTTTTTCGCCGCTGGCATTGCCGGCATGTCCGGACATAATGCTTGACACTTGAAGTTAGGTTGGGCCAGTAATAGTTCTGCCGGATTCGGGATAAGGTGCGGGTAACTCCAAGGTGGCCGGAAGTCGGTTCATCATGGCAGGCAAGGAGGACTTCATCCCGCAGATCAGACGGTATGACGAGCAGGTAAGTTGTCGGACTTGAAGTAGAGTTCTTTTTATAAAGCACCCCTCTCCGCAGGCAGAACGACGATAGTCCACGAGCTAGGTTTCGTGGTATTTCAGGGCACCCACCTTCGAGATGTTCCATGAGCAGACGGAGCTCGGCGTCGGCACGCTGTCTGGAAACGAGCTCAGATGTGCTGACCGCTCCAAGGAAGCTATCATCGTCGGTGGTGTCTTGCGGAGGAGGTTCGACGGGAGCACGTGACAAGGTATCAGCGTCGGTGTGTTTCCGGCCTGACTTGTAGGTGACGGTGAAATCGAATTCCTGCAGGCGTAATGCCCAACGTGCTAGGCGGCCGCAAGGGTCCTTTAAATTTTTCAGCCAGCACAGCGAGTGGTGGTCGGTGACGATACGAAACGGTCTGCCATAGAGGTATGGGCGGAACTTGGCGGCGGCCCAGACTACCGCTAAACATTCTTTTTCCGTGGTAGAGTAGTTCAACTCAGCACGCGACAGTGCGCGGCTGGCGTAGGCAATTACTTTGTCGACACCGTTTTGCCGCTCAACTAGAACGGCGCCAAGACCGACGTTGCTCGCATCCGTGTGCACCTCCGTGTCGGCATCTTCGTCGAAATGTGCCAGGATGGGCGGTGATTGGAATAGGCGTCGTAACTCGTCGAAGGCACTCTGTTGTTCGTTGCCCCAGGAAAATGACGTGTCATCACGGGTTAGGAGCGTCAGAGGGCTGGCGAGCTGGGCGAAGTTTCTAATGAAGCGGCGATAATAGGAGCACAGGCCCAGAAAACGTCGGACAGCTTTTTTGTGGGAGGGGACCGGAAAGGCAGCAACGGCAGCAAGCTTCTCTGGGTCAGCGCGGATTCCGTCAGCACTAATGACGTGCCCGAGGAACTTCAATTCGGTGAACCCAAAGTGGCATTTTTCTGGTTTGAGGGAGAGGTTGGCGGATCGAACGGCTTTGAGGACAGTCCTGAGGCGGTGCAGATGTTCCGTGAACGTTGCGGAAAAAATGATGACATCGTCAAGATAAACAAGACAGGTCTGCCACTTCAAACCGGTGAGAACGGTGTCCATCATTCTTTGGAACGTGGCAGGAGCACAGCAGAGCCCGAATGGGAGGACGCGAAATTCATACAGCCCGTCCGGTGTAATGAGGGCGGTTTTCTCACGGTCCCTCTCATCAACTTCTATCTGCCAATAACCACTTCTGAGGTCGACCGAAGAGAAGTACTTGGCTTGACGAAGTCGGTCGAGTGAGTCGTCGATACGCGGGAGCGGGTACACGTCTTTCTTGGTCACACTGTTCAGCTTCCTGTAGTCGACGCAGAACCGTAGTGTCCCGTCTTTCTTTTTCACGAGGACGACAGGAGACGACCACGGACTGCTTGACGGTTGGATGACGCCGTCTGTGAGCATCTCTTCGACCTGTGTTTGAATAGCATCTCGCTCACGAGGGGACACACGATAGGGCTGCTGATGGATGGGTCGGGCTCCTTCATGCGTGATAATGCGGTGTTTAACTATCGACGTTTGGCGCACTTTGGACGACGACGTGAAACACGCACCAAACTCCCGCAAGAGGTCCTGGAGTTGCCTCTTTTCAGTGGGTGGAAGGCCAGGATTTATGTCTACGCTGATGACCGCTTCGGCGTCAGCTCCAGGTGTGTCCTCCGCACAAGCAAAGCATTCGGCCACTTCCTGAACATGGTCGACGTAAGCGATGGCTGTGCCACGGAACAGATGTCGATGTTCATTGCAGAAGTTGGTGACAAGGACCTCTGTACAACCGTCATGAAAGGATCCAAGGCCCCGTGCCACCGCAACCCCCTTAGTGAGTACGAGGGAGACATTAGGCTCGACAACCCGGAGTCCCCTATGTGGCTCGTCGCAGGTAACTCTCGCGAGAATGCTGGCACGTGGTGGCACCGTAACGTTATCGTCGGCGACTCGCAGGGCGGACCGAGAACCCTGGTGCGCAGGTTCTTCTGTGGCCATTGCGGTAGAAAACGTCACCAAGCGGTTCGGGAGGTCTATGATCGCACCGTGCTCGCGAAGAAAGTCGATGCCAAGGATGACATCACGAGAACATTCGCGGAGAACGAGAAAAGTGGCAACGAATGTGCAGCCTCGAACCGTAACCCGGGCCGCACACATGCCGAGTGGTGCGACAAGATGTCCGCCTGCCGTGCGTATGTCGGGACCGTCCCAGGGTGTCGTCACTTTTTTCAGGGCCGTCGCAAGCCGTCCGCTAAGGATAGAGTAATCTGCGCCCGTATCAACCAACGCACTGACCTCCTTTGTGTCGACGAGAACAGGGATATCCAAGGAGACCCTGCCTTCAGTGCGGCCCGTCGATGGCTGTTGTGGAGGATTCAGTCGGTGCGGCGGCGGAACCTGGTCGGCGACTGGGGTTGCGCTGTCGGAGCGATTCAAGCGGTGCGTTGGGGGAAACTCTTCGGCGATGCGGCGTTCGGCGTCGGGGCGATTGGGTCGGTGCGGCGGCGGAAGCGGGTCGGCGACTGGGGTTGCGGCATCGCGGCGATACGAAAGGCGCGTCGGGGAAAACTGTGCAGCGATGCGGCGTGCGACGTCGGGGCGATTCAGTTGCTGCGGCGGTGGAAGCTTTGCGTCGGAACGGCGTTCGGCGGCCTCGCCTCCAAAGGCCGCCGGAGCTAGTTTTCCCGACGAGGGCTCGAGGAACCACGTTGTCCTGAGGCGAAACGGGACCCAGAGGGCGAAGACCGGCGTGGAGAGGGCGATCGCGACTCGCGGCGCGGAGGAGATGGTGAACTACGCTGGCGGGTGACATACTCGGCGATGTCTTGAGGGCGCTCTCCAGGGCGTGGACGGGGGCTGTCGACAGAAAAACCGCGTAGTCCCATTTCGCGATAGGGGCACCGCCGGTAGAGATGGCCGGCCTCACCACAGTGGTAGCAGAGCGGGCGTTGATCCGGAGTGCGCCAGAGGTCAGTCTTCCGCGGTGCCTGGCGCCGATCCGCCCAGTAAGGAGTCGGCTGGGCAGAGTGCACCGCGACCAATGGTGCGGTGTAAGGCGAAGGCCCAGGAGATGGGGCCGCGCGGCGCACGACATCCGCGTACGTGACTGGCTGGACAGGAGTCGGGTACGACGCGGGATCGTATGGGGTTGGTTGCGGCGCCGGCACAGCTGCAGCGTCTTGTGCCCTGAGTGCCTGTCGGACTTCCTCGCGGATGACGCTGGTGACGGAATCGACGCGAGGGGCAAAGGTGGCTTGAAGGTGCTGCAGCTCCTCGCGGACCACGGAACGGATGAGTTCGCGAAGAGAGTCCGGATTCGTCCTGGGATCATGGTCCAACCGGTCCAACGTTGATAGAGTCGACGTCTTGCGCAGTTGCCGGTCGTATTGATGGGGTCTTTGCTGAAGCAATTTCTCCATGTGCACGGCGTCGGCCAGGAACTCCGCGACGGTGTTGGGCGGGTTCCGCACGAGGCCGGAAAAGAGCTGGTCTTTTACGCCGCGCATCAGGTGCCGCAACTTTTTTTCTTCAGGCATGGCCGGATCGGCGCGATGGCAAAGACGCTTCACATCCTCGACGTACATGGCAACACCCTCATTGGGGAGCTGAATTCGAGAGAACAGTGCACGCTCTGCGCTCTCCCGGCGGTCGCTGTTGGCGTACGTACTCAGGAGCTGACGTCGAAAGTCCGGCCACGTAGAGAAAGTAGTCTCATGGTTTTCGAACCACGTTCGTGCAGAGTCTTCAAGGCTGAAGTAAACGTTACGCAGCTTTGTAGCGTGGTCCCAGCAGTTAAAGGTCGCGACCCGTTCGTAGTGAGCCAACCAGTCTTCGGCATCTTCAAACAGGTCTCCGTGAAAGGGCTTAGGCGTGCGTGGAGTCTGAAGGGTGAGATAGGTGGGGCTGGCTGCAGGGACAGTCGTAGGCAGGGCGGGCAGTGGCGTCGCCATGAGTGGAGTGGTAGTTGAAGGCGCGCTTACAATAGGAAGGGCCTCGGGGGACAGGCCGCGGATCCTCCGGCTGGCACGATGGACAGGGGTGGTCACAAGAGGCGGACGCGTCGAGTCGTCCTCAGGAGTAGGGAGCATCGGCCGCACCTCCACCAGTGTCACGACCAGAGGAGCCGTGAAGGTAGACGTCGGGGAGAACCCAAGACCGGGAGCCTTCTTTTTAATTATCGAGCCAGCTTCCACGACACAGAACAGAACAGCGCGCCACGAGAGCCCACCGCCGCTTCGTCGTCGTCTGCGACTCAGCGCGGAGGCCGCGCGGCGCGTTAGGCGCGTGGCAATATAATTGAAAAGTTGCTCTCACGAAAAATGATCCTTTAGTTTTTCACGGAATGACTTGCCATTAGTGCATGCTACAATGGTGTTTGGCAGGGCATTCCATAATGCTATTGCGTGCGGGAAAAAAGAACTGAGTGCTAATGTGCGACAGTTGATGCGAGCGATGCAATGATTATGGTTCAAGCGGCTAGACGTCCTATGGGGGTGTTCTAGTTTTGCGTGGTGTGAGCGCGGATGATAATAGAAATGATGGAAAAGACAGAGGCGAGATATGATGCGGCATACGTGAGCGATGAAATGGAGACGGACTGTTTCAATGCTGTGATGCTGGTTTTCCTTGAATAGGAAGATGTCATAAAACGGAGGGTACGGTTCTGTACGGCTTCGAGGTCGCCGGTGAGATAAGCTTGAGATGGATGCCAAATGGATGACGCATATTCTAATTTCGGGCGAATGAATGTCATGTATGCTAGTTTCTTTATTTCAGGGGATGCGGCCTTCAAGTTACGTCGTGAGTAACCGAGTGTGCGTGAGGCTTCTGCGCAAATGTTTTGAATGTGGGTTACCCATGATATTGATGAGGTTAGGTGGAGGCCGAGATATTTGTAGGATAATGTGGGGTCGACAAGAAGTGAGCCAATGCTGTACTGATGTGGATTCACAGTGCGTTTTCTCGTGAAAGACATAGATTTGCACTTGCTATTGTTTAAGGAAAGGAGGGACTTATTACACCATGAGGCGAGTGTGTTAAGATCGATTTGAGGTAAAGATGAATCGTTGGTTGCCGCAATAACTCTGTATATGAAGCAATCATCTGCAAGAAGCCGTAAACTAGATTTTATGTTACAAGGGAGATCATTAATATAAAAGAGGAATAGAAGCGGTGATAGTCCGGCGCATTGAGAGACCCCTGATGTTACGCTGGTGAAGGGTGAGTGGCTATCGTTTGCGGAAGTGAACTGCTTGCGTCCTGAAAGAAAATTTCCGATCCAGATGATTAGGTTGGCGGGAATTCCTAGCAATGAAAGCTTTTGAAGTAAGTGGTTATGGGGAACGCGGTCAAATGCTTTCGAGTAATCGAGGAATATTGCATCTACTTGAAGGTTATTGTCCATGGATTCGAATAAGTCATGTATGAACTCGGCAAGCTGTGTTTCGCATGAAAGGTATTTCCTAAACCCGTGCTGGTGAGGATAAAAGAACTCGTTAGATTCTAGATGTGCCATTAGGTTCGTGGATATAATGTGCTCGAGAAGTTTGAATGGGATACTGGTGAATGATATAGGACGGTAGTTAGAGGCTGATTTGCGGTCACCTTATTTAAAGACTGGAACGATTTGGGCAACTTTCCAATAATCCGGGACTTCCTCCGATTGCAAAGATTGGGTGAACATTAATTCTAATATGTGGGACGAGGTTGATGATGTGCTTTTAATAACTTACTGTTGATTTGGTCACAGCCAGCCGACGACGCAAAAGCGACGCAAAAGTGAAGGGTGCCGTCTTTCCTTTTCGCTAGGACGACTGGTGCTGCCCAAGGGCTCCTCGATGGCTGGATGGCGTCGTCACGAACCATTTTCTCAACTTGCTTGCGGATAGCTTTACGTTCTAGCGGCGATACGCGGTAGGGGCTCTGTCGCAGTGGTCGGGCGTGTTCGTCTGTGACAATGCGGTGCTTGGCAAGCCCGATTCGTCGCACATTCGATGCTGATGAGAAGCAGTCGCTGTTCCTTTTGAAGAAGACTGCGTATTTGTTCTTGTCTGCTCCGGGTTAATGCTGTGTGGATATCAAACGTGGGTTGATGGCCTTGGTCAGATGGTTCTACGGGTTGGTCGGGTAGGGCATTTATGTCTCTGATGTCGGCCAGTTCGTCGAGAAAAGCAATCGTCGTACCTTTGTTTAGATGCCGGTATTCTTCGGTGAAGTTCGTTAGCAGCACTTGGGCTTGGCCATTCCGGATTTGGGCGACTCCCCTTGCGACGCCCAGTCCTCGATCCAGGAGCAACTGCGTCTTCCCCTCGACGACGCCTTCGGCAGTTTCGATGTCTCCAGTACCTATGCAGGTGACGACACTTGATCGGGGCGGTACGTTCAATGCTTCGTCGAGGACGTTTAAGGCAACGTGATGAGTCGCTGTCGTCGCTGCAGATATGATTTTGTCCGTGGAAAGCTTGATCGACTTAGATCGAAGATCGATGATCGCCCGATGTTCATTCAGGAAGTCGATTCCCGAAATCAAATCTCGCGAGCATTTCTGTATGACCAGGAAGGTTGTAGCATAGGTTCGCCCATTTACTGTAACTCTCGCGGTGCAGCGTCCTGATGGCGTAATAAGGTTACCACCTGCAGTGCTGATCAGCGGGCCATCCCCAGTTGTTGTCACTTTCCTGAGTCGGACAACAAGTGGCACGCTCTACGGAGTAAGCCAGGACAGCAGCTTGGGCATGTTGGTTATTCATTTGTGACGGAACAGCGCAAAACACCGGGACAAGAGACAAGCGCTGACTTACAACTGCTTTTTATTTCGAAGAAACACTGCTTCTTATAACTAACTTGGACGCGTTTTTCACTGTAAAAACTCACAAACCAGGCTGGCCCTTGAGGGCAATAATTTCTGAGGGTGGGACTTGGCAAAAGATTCTTGGTGTCTTCTTGCAAGCAAAATTATAACTACTAACAATTGACGACCCATTTCAGGTGAAATCCTAGGACGATATAGCCAGATTTTTAAATGACAATTCTAGCAGTGACTTCGCCGCATGCTCCATTGATGTAAAAGATTTGTACTATTCCACACCGCATGACGAGCTAATGGTGTCTGTAGAAGAATGCATAGTACGCATGGCGCTGTTGCATTCCAAAACGCCTGTGGAATGTCTATTAGAGGGTTCCTGGAACTATTATCAGTGTACCTCAGGTCGACTTACGTCTTCTGGGAAGAAAAAGTGTATCTCCAGAAACGCGGTGTTTGCATTGGCTCCTGCATAGCGCCTCCACTCGGTGATTAGTACTTGGCGCGAAAAGACCGGTTCCTGAACGTAACCCTCGCTGGTACAAGTGTTAAAAAGGTATTTAGGTACGTTGATGACTACCTGGTTCTTTGTGATGGCCAACGCGCGAATACGTTAGAAACACTAATGGAGGAGGTGGGTCGCTGTGCGCAGGCTTTGCAGCCACTTATTGTCACGCACGAGCTTCCTGCTCAAGGGTCACTAAGGTTTTTATACTTGAGACTTGAGTTCGCTAGAGGGCATGCCTGCTGGGCCTATGAGCCCAGAGGGGAGAAAGCACCAATGCCCTTCCAATCAGCTCACTCTAAGCTGACCAAGAGGGCTATTGTGAACTTGTGCCTCACAAATGCCTTGAGGAAATCCTGTGTTCACAAAATGGAAGTGAGCTTTCTTCGCCAGGCTGAACGGCTTGGCAACGCGGGTTACCCCTCGCACCTTTTGGTTTCAGTTGCCAAGCAGATGAAAAAGCACCTGATGCAGGCTAGGCCCGAGCAGCAAGATGAGGCACAGAAACAGAAAAAAAGGAGTCCGGTAGTAGCAATTCCGTATCTTCACAATGTTTACCATCGCCTGAAAGGCGTAGGTCGAAAAGCTGGCGTGAATGTTGTGATGACAGCTCCCAACAAACTCAAAAGTCTGTTCAGACGAGTCAATTCCGACCCGACCAAAAAGAAGCAGGGATGCACGATAAAGCATCGAACCCCCTTTGTGGAGTGCACCGAAGGCCTTCTTTATTCGTTGCCAGTGGCATGTGGTAAACAATACATAGGGCAGACTGGCAGGTGCATGAACGAAAGGCTACTAGAACACAAAACTAATTTCGAGCAAGCTTGCCGGAACCTGGGAATTCATTGCAGAGATTGCCCTTCAACAAGTTGTGCACCTGTTTTCCAAAAATGCAAACCTTTGGCTAATCACAAAGACCAGTTAGTCCGGGAAATAATCGAGGCAGCTTCGATAGCGAGTCTGCGCGACGATTGTGTCAGCCCGCCGTGTGTTGCTTTGACTAAGAAAGAATTTGAAATGTTAAAAATGTGATTATGAGTCTCTGTGATTATTTATTGTATGTTTTTTTTGGACGCTTGAACGATATGGTTGTGACGCATTTGTGTTTTTTTAGGGGGAGAAGAAGGTATAAGAAGCAGTGTTTCTTCGAAATAAAAACCAGTTGTAAGTCAGCGCTTCTCTTGTCCCGGTGTTTTGCGCTGTTCCGTCACAAATCTACGGAGTAGTCAGCTCCTGTGTCAACCAAGGCAGTAACCGCGTGGCCGTTGACCGTTACTTCAAGGTCACTTGTTCGCGTCTTCGTATTACACGTTGTCTTCGCTGTGCGATCTCGGCTTCGTTGAGTAGTGAGGCTGCGTTGGGCGTACTCCGACGTTACTCCTCTGGGCGGTGGTAAAAGCTTCAACTCTGGCCGCGTCGTCGTCGTCGTCGGTGTTGTCGTCGTAGTTGATGCATGGTCTTGCGCTTTCGTCGATGGAGGATATTTTTCCTTGCGCTCAGAAGCAACCTCACCTCCAGAGGCTGCTTTGGTTTGGTTGTTTTATTGGGGTTTAACGTCCTACACCGACTCAGGCTGTGAGAGACGCCGTAGTGAAGGGCTCAGGAAATTTCGACCACCTGGGGTTCTTAACGTGCACTGACATCGCGCAGTACACGGGCCTCTAGAATTCCGCCTTCATCGAAATTCAGGCGCTGCGGCCGGGATCAAACCCGCGTCTTTCGGGTCAGCAGCCGAGCGCCGTAACCACTGAGCCACCGCGGCGGGCAAAGAGGCTGCTTTATACAGTTTAACCTTCGGGGGCTGGGGGAGCGTCCACGCACTGCGCAGCCTCGGCTAGGAGATACATAGCGCGGTGACGATGGCGACGGGGAACGTGATAGGCGGCTGGGCGATGAGTATTCTTCCCGACGCAAATGCTCGTCGATTTCGGCTGGTCGCTGGCCCGCTCGGGGTCGTGGGGCATCGTAAGAAAACCCTCGGATGCCCATTCTCCTGTATGGGCAGTACCGGGGAATGTGACCGGCTTCGCCGCTGTGGAAGCATAGTGGGCGGCGCTGGTCGGGAGTTCTCCACTCCTCGCATTTCCTCGGCTGTGTGCGACGCTCGTAGGACGGGCGGGTTGGGGCGAGAGGGCGGCGGTCGAGTGCAGCTGGCTGAGGGCGATAGGGGCTTGGGTCTCGTCGTTTAGGTGCCGGACGGCGCACTGCTTCGGCGTAAGTCATGGCTGGGGGCTCCAGAGGCTGCGTGGAGGTCGACGTCACACCCAAGGCCTGTTGAACTTCATCCCGGATTACGTCAGTGAGTGATGTAAGCTACGGCTGTGTTCCCGTTGGCAGCAATCATCCGAGCTCTTCTCGCACAACTTGACTTGTTAACTCCCGCAGGTTATCGTTGTTAGCGGTGTCCAGGCAGCTTGCTGAGAAAACGCGCTGCTGGCGCTCATACTGGCGAGCTCGGGAATCAAGAGTTTTTTTCATCGTGGATGCCTCTTCTACGAATTGCGCGACGGTTTTTGGTGGGTTGCGGACGAGGCCGGCAAAGAGTTGTTCTTTAACTCCTCGCATAAGCAACGTCACTTTCTTTTCTTCCTTCGTGCTCGCGTCGGCACGCCGAAAGAGACGCTTCATTTCCTCAGTGTACACTGCAACGGTCTCGCTTGGGAGTTGAATGCGAGACTGCAGCAGCTGCTGGGCTCTCTCCTTTCTCGCGACGTTTGTGAAAGTCTTGAGAAGCCGCTCCTCGAAGGTTTCCCAGTTCGCAAGGCTGACTTCCTCATTCTCAAACCACACTCTTGCTCGTTCCTCCAGGGCGAAGACGACATGCCTAAATTTCATGGCATCGTCCCAGTTGTTAAAGACAGCCACCCGTTCGAACTGTTCCAGCCATTCTTCGGGGTCGGCGCCAGGCGAAGCGTCGAAGGTTGGTGGCACCCGGGGCTGCTGAAGAATGGTTGGAGTCATTGTCTGGGGCAAACGCATGGTAGACGTTGCTGCTGGCTTTCGCTTACGGGTAGGGTCCGGCAGAATTCCGAACTCAGGTGCGTCCCCTTGCAGGCGTCGGATGCGCGGTGGACTGGATTCAGGCCCTGCGGTAGAATACTCAGAGGGCTGGCGTCACCACTTATAGGGGGTTTCCGGAATATGGAAGGCTACCCAGCACCTCCACCAGATGTCACGTTGTAGTGACAGCAGTCCAGCGGTCAAAAAGACATCAGCAAGACTTGCAAACGATGTTCTTTATTTTGGCCGGACTTGCGCCCGCAAAAGAACTGAATCACTCGGCGGCGGCGTAAGCAACAAACCTGCTCGTCAGTCGTCGAACTACGAATGGCCGCTGCTCGCGGCATCATTCAATTTAAAGCCGGCAAGGAAACTTCGAGATAACAGGTCGAGATCATCTAGAGTTATCTGGAAACACGTAGATGCAACTCTTCATGGCTGGGATCATTCGAAATTAGTCCGGTCGCTTCTCGCGTCACGAACAAAAATGATAACACCCCTTTCCTGCGGTCTTGCGCGAACGAACGGACACAATGATACGTGGCAATATAATCTTGTGGATTTTGCTTTTTGTGGATGTGCGTCAACGTGAGATCACATACTGAGGAAAAGCTGTACCAAGGTGGCAGTTGGCGGGATCTCGGGGCAATATTGGGCAGTGTGTTCAGTATACCGAAATCTTCGCATTTTTCTTAAAAAACGGATGATTAGTGGTCTGATTGCTTGGGGTTTGTTCTTAAAGAGGTGTCCGGATTGGCAGTTTGTAACTATGGGGTAGCAGAGATGTTTTGGCAGTGAACGGGTTTTTAGTACATATGCAGATGTCAGCATGGCTCTTCTATCTGTAAGGGAGGGTTCATGTATTTCGACATAGAGACTGTTCTGTAAGCGCCAGTTGAGAGACGTAAACCAAGGTTATGCACGGGGTCCAGTCGTTTCAAGTACGATGGTCTCGCAGACCGATACACAATGCATCCATAATCGAGGCAAGATCGTACTAGAGCATGATAAATGTGCAAAAGGCATGTCCTATCGGATCCCCACCGTTTCCGTGAAAGCACCTTTAGGACATTTAATGATCGGGAAGCTTTCTTTTTCAGGTTGTTTATGTGTGGAAGGAATGTGAGCTTGTTATCAAAAATTATACCTAGAAATATGTGTGTGTCTTTTACTGGTAACTCGGTTTTCCTTTGATGGAGGCTGGGGTTATTCTGTAGGCCTCGTTTCAGGGAAAACATGACGGCCACTGTTTTCTGAGGAGAGAATTGGAATCCGTTTTTGTCTGCCCATGTAGCAAGTTTATTTTCTGTCAGTTGTGTTTGTCTCTCACATGTTGATATGTTGGTTGATGTGCAAGCGATCTGGAGATCGTTAAGATAAACCGAGTACATTATCAATTTTGGTATTATTTGGGCCATTGAACTCATTTTCAAGACAAAGAGTCTAGTGCTTAAAACAAACCCTTGTGGTACTTCATTCTCCTGAACAAACTTCCTTTCGATGGTTGAACTCAGGCGTACGTGAACAGAACGGTTAGACAGAAAGTCTTTTATGCAGTTCAATATCCTTCCTCGGATACCAAGCTCTGCTAAATCGCGGAGTATCCCGAACCTCCCAGTCGTGTCATATGCTTTTTAGAGGTCGAAGAAGACAACAAGGCAGTGTTGTCGATGTATGAAAGCCTTTCGGACAGTATTTTCTAGGCGAACTAAATGGTCTCTTGTCTAGCATGACTTTTTAAACCCACACTGATGAATATCAAGGAGTTCCCGAGATTCTAGTACGAAAGTTAGCCGGATATTTAGTACGCTTTCAAAAGCCTTGGTGAGGCAGCTGGTAAGAGCTATTGGTCGATAACTGCCAGGGGATGTTGGCTGCTTACCAGGTTTCAGGAATGGAACTATAATGGCTTTTTCCAAGCTTCCGGAATTTTTCCTAGTGTCCAAATTTTGTTTAAAAAATTCAGAAGTGCTTGTGTAGAAGGTTGCGAAAGATGTGCTAGCATTTCGTAGCGTATTTCATCGGGGCCTGGGATGGTCTGTTTGCCGGCAGATAAAACTCAGTTTATTTCTTGGATTGTGATCAATCTATTGAAAGGTTTGGTTGTGCAACCAGTTGTTGGAAGTATATTTTTCTCAGCGGTGTTTTTGTATCTTAAAATCGATTCTGAGTAGTGTGCGGAACTGGAAACACTCGAGAAATGTTCACCTAGGATGTCTGCCTGTTCCTCTGTACTTGTTTGGGCATCAGGGGATGTAAGAAAAGGAATTGGCAGAGGGGAGAAGTTGCCATTTAAATTACGGACTTGCTCCTACATTTTTTTGGATGTTATTGAGCTGTTTATGGCTGATATGTAATTTTTCAGGGAAGGTTTCTCGGCATTGCGACGGACACACCGAGCATTAGCTCTAGCCTTTTTAAAGTTTATAAGGTTCTCGTGTGTGGGGTATCTTCGAAAAATTCCCCAGGCTTAATTTGGCACCTTTTTCGCTTGTCTACATTCTTTGCCATACCACATCTTGTAGTTGTGTCGAATCACCCCAGAGGACTGAGGGATAGCCAGGCGTTCCCCAGAATGTAATAAAATCATTTAGTTCATCTACATTAGGGTGATACGCAAATATTTTTTCTAGAGAGGCTTTTTCCCGAAATAGCTCCCAGTCAGCTATGTGAAGTTTCCAACGACCCGGTTTGCTAGGGATGATTGATGGTGATGACGACAAGCTGATTACTACAGGCAGATGATCGCTTCTGTAGGGGTTGTCAACGACATCCCATTTAAAATCCATACAAAATAGACGGTGAACTAAAAGACATATCTATACAGCTCATTTTCCCCGAGCTTGGAGAACAGTACGTGTTTTTGCCTGTATTGAGCAGGCAGACATTATTTGACAGAATAAAATCTTCTAAAATACGACCCTTAGTATCTGTTTCTGTACTTCCCCAAAAAACAGAGTGAGCATTAAAATCACCGACTACCAGATATGGCTCTGGTAGCTGTTGTAAAAGTGTTTCTAAGTCACGCAGTGCTACTGATAGATGTGGCTGTAGATATACAGAGCATATGGTGATTGTTTTAAAATGGAGGATGGTGACTGCAACAGCTTCATATTTGGTTTTAATCTTGATTTCATGGGTTGCAACACCACTCTGCGCAATAATGGCAACACCTCCTGAGAGCCTATTTGCTTGCTCACGGTCGCATCGAAATACTTTATACTTCTTTAGGATATTCTGCTGTTTGGGGCCCAAGTGTGTCTCCTGTATGCATAAAGCCAGAGGGTTTAGAAGTTCTTTTATGTCAGAATAATTATTTAATACTCCACTGCAGTAGCAGTGTATAAGGAAAGCCATGTTGGACACTTTTTGAGAGGGAGTTACGATACTGGTTTTGGGGGTGTCATTACTGGGCTCTTATCTTTTCTTTTTCTTTCAAGAGAGCTGCGCCGCCGCTACAGGGGGGCGAGCTCTCCGTTGTGTCCATCGCCTCGCTAGGCCCGCGGAGATCCCACGGGTGTGCGGTTTGCAGGCCTCTCCCGACTTGGGGAAGCCTTGCGGGCAGCCGACTGAGGGGCCCGCAGGCCCTTTTTGAGAGGTGGCAGCGCAGCCTCGGCTGCGCCTGCCGGGGACGGGGGAAGCCCTGCCTCAGGCGTCGCCTGGGCATTGGCCGGAGACCGGTGTGGTGTGCCGCCCCAGCGCACCACATCAGCAAAATTTGTTCCTGCTGTGAAAGAGAATGTGTGGATGTTTTTTGTGACAGTCGATTACGAGCTTCTTGAATGAAATGTTTTCTTTTGTTTTGAGAGTGATAATTTCTTTTTCAGTTTTCCATCTTGGGCAGGATCTTGAGTAGGCAGGATGATCTCCTTCACAGTTTTCGCAGCACAGCGCTGCGGCTTCACAGTTCTCAGGAACATGCTCGTGTGAGGCGCATTTTGCGCAGGTTTGTCGACCGCGGCAACTCAGCGACCCATGGCCATATCGCTGAGAGTTGAAAAATCTTTTGGGTTTGGGATATAGTGTCGGACTGGGTTTTCAAGTAACCTAGTTCGATGTATTCGGGGACTGTGCTGGAGTTCAAAGTGAGGACGAGATGTCTAGGTTGGTATTTCTTTGTTTTCTTTTCTGATTTTGATACGAAGTACATTTCTGACATTTTGTTCTTTGAGACCCTCAAACATTTCGTCTTCGGTCAAGTCGAGAAAGTCAAACTCTGATGTCACACCACGAACGGTGATCAAGGATCGGTGAGCAGTCGTTGTGACAGAATGTCCTATATTGAAACTATGCTGGACAGTTTGGAGTGCTGGTTGCTGTCTTTAATTTCCAGAAGCAGGTCACAGCTATGCATTTTTGACAACTCGCAGCCCGTGCCCAAGGCATCGGTCAGACATTTGAAACCATGAATGGGGACAATTTCCTGGCAGTTTTTTCAGTTTCACTGTGAATAACCTGGTACTTTGGAAATGTTTGTCTCGTTTTTTGAAAGCACGGGGCTATATGGTCTTCGGTCCGCACTCTATTCGGGGTGCGATCATTATTTGATCTGAGAGAAGACATAAAAAAATTATGTTCTTCGGCCATGGTGCCAGCCACCCAACATGGAGGCCAACCAGGGGATGGGACAGGAACTTTAAAACCAAGCCCAGACCACGCCAGCTGTACACCACTGCTATAACCAAATATAGGCAACTCAGGGTAGATACACCACACAAGGTTAACCCTAGCCGCCTATGAAAAGCGAAAACACCGAGAAGAGGTGAGGAGACAAGAGAGTTGTAAGAAAGAGATAGGAAACAGAAAGATAGAGAGGAGGACAGGAAAAGGCGACTGCCGATTTCCCCCGGCCGGGTCAAGGAGGAGGTGCCGTCTATAGGAAGCTGGGGCCAAAGTGGTGTGTTGCCTCCGCCGAGGGGCATTAAAGGTCAAAGCGCTCGGCATCGGCTCAACCACTAGGATCCCCTTTTCCTCGGCCACGACAATGCCACGCACGGCTAAGCGCGGGTGCTCGGCTCCGTGGTGGCGCACTGCTCACCATCATCCCCCTGCGGGGATGTCCCTGCGGATGCTCAGGAACCCGTGGTGTCGCAACTCACCAACGGATCTGTGGATATGGAAACGTCATCATCGCAGCAGGAACAAAAAAGCCAGAGCATATAGCTACCGACAATCTTCTACACGCCACCAGTCACAAGGCAACGGTTGGAAAATAGAACATCCTCAGCTGGACTATCTACGCCATCCACCCGGGAACGTCACCTGACCTCTCGAGGGGGCTTCGTAAAAGCAACCCGCATCACTCTCTGCTCTTCAGTGGGAAAGGCGGCAGCAACCGCGACAACATGCGCTTAAACAGACCTTTCATCATTTTGAAGCTGCTGATTTCTTGGATCAGCCTGTATTGAAACGTCACCATCGCCGCAGCAACGAAAAAGCCAGTGCAGGATGGCTGCCGAGAAACTTCTACCGACTGCCAGACAGAGGGCTGCGGCTGGGAAAAAGAAAATCGTCAGCTGGACTATCGACGGCATGCCCACTCGGGAACGTAAGCCGACCTCCTGAAGGGCTCCGTAAAAGCCACCCGTATCACTGTCTGCTCTTCAGTGGGAAAGGCGGCAGCAACCGCGACAACATGCGCTTAAACAGACCTTTCATCATTTGGAAGCTGCTGCTTTCTAGGATCAGCCTATATCAAAATATGGTTAAAATTCGTTGTTCCAGAAAACGTCCACCTGTGCGGGAAAAAAAAGGAACTTAGGCAAACTATACTATCGTACTTTCGGCTGATAAATCTGAACTCTAGGAGCCTGGTCAATAAAACTGGTGATTTAGAGTACTTATTAGTTAATTATGAACCACACGTAGTTACTGTCAGAGAAACTTGGTTACGCCCTGAAATAGGAGATAGCGAGCTGGTACCTCCAGGCTACAGCATAGTTCGTAACGACCGGGAAACTCGAGGCGGGGGTGTCGCAATATTCATAAAAGAAGGCATTGAATTCTCACCCGTTCGTTGTATCCCAGATCACGAAAGTGTTTGGTGCTAGATAAATTTAGATCAAACTTCTTATCTTGTAGCAGTGCTCTACAGGCCACTAATGCACCAGTTTCGTACCTAGAAAAATTGCAGCGTTACCTAGAACACGTGAAGCCCAGAAAGCATAAGCTGATCATTTCCGGAGATTCTAATCTAGCAGGCATTGACTGCGAAACTTTGACAAATAATTGGAGAGAAATCGAAAGCTGTGAATTGCTCCTGGATATTGGCTTTAACAACGACTTAACACAGGTGTTGACTGAGAATACAGGTGTAGCAGACACTGTTAAATCAACGTTGGACTTAGTGTTCCTAAACGGGCGGATCGGCAACTATGAAGTAAATGGCGAAGAGGGTGTGTCCGATCACAAACTTGTTTTTGTACAGATAATTTCGAAGCCTCGATTTGAAAGGCTAAAAGAGAGAGTCATTCATGTAACTGATTTTGACAAAGCGGATGATACCAGTATTATCGACCACCTATCTTTTTCCTTGGACAGTTTTAAAGAAGAAGGTGACGTCAATACCATGTGGTTAAGATTGAATGACATAATCTTCCACTGTGTTAGCTCATACATTCCAACAAAAGGGAAGAAAACAAACAAACATAACCCGTGGATTTCTTGGATATCATCCATTTAAAACGAAGAATTGATCGAGAAAGAACGAAAGTGCCAAGAAAATATATTGAAAGTAGTTCGGACGGCGCGAAAACAACAAAGAACTACTACTACTACTAAAGAACTACTACGCCGTCCGAACTACTTTCAAGATATGAACGAACTAGCCCAAATCAAAGTACTTCTTAAGAAAATATAGTTTAATCTCTCGTTTATCAAGCTTTTATGAGAAATGCAGAGAGCAGCCAAAACAGAGTATTATGACCAGACATTAACTAATTACATGAAATCTTCCTCCCATCGATTTTGGCGTCACTTGTCCCAGAGGGATAACAAATCTAAGGGCATTGTTATCGGTGGTCAGGTGATTAGCGATTCTTCTCTGATTGCGACCGCTCATAATAAGTTTTTTTCAGTCAGTGCTTACCGCCTCAGCAACAAACACTGTGTCATCCAATTTTTCGTCACAAATATAAGAATCAACAATGCCCGATATTCAGCTTAGTTATGAAGGCGTGTTGTCTCTTGTGCTAAATATACGCGAGAAAAAGTCTGTTGGACCGGACAGGATACCAAACACCTTTTTACGCAGGTATGCGGAATTGGTAAGCTATCATCTGATTATTATATTAAAAACCTCACTCGAACAGAAACAGATCTCAAATGACTGGCTTACCGCTTAAGTGGTCCCAGTACTCAAAACTGGAAAGCGCCGCCGCGGTGGCTCAGCGGCTATGGTGCTCGGCTGCTGACCCAAAAGACGCGGGTTCGATCCCGGCCGCGGCGGCTAGAATTTCTTTGGAGGAGAAATTCTAGAGGCCCGTGTACTGTGCGATGTCAGTGCACGTTAAAGAACCCCAGGTGGTCGAAATTTCCGGAGCCCTTCACTACGGCGTCTCTCATAGCCTTAGTCGCTTTGGGACGTTAAACCCCATAAACCAAACCAAACCAAACCAATCAAAACTGGAAAGCGGCCGGCAGTTGAAAATTACAGGCCAATCTCTTTAACTTGCGTTTGTTGCAAACTTCTGGCGCGCATAATATCAAATGCAATCTATGCACATCTTGAATCAACGAAAGGTTTTTTTCCAAATCAGCATGGTTTTCGGCAACAGTTTTCTGCTGTAACACAACTAGTAGAGACAGTTAATGACTTCACGAAGGCTCTGAACGATAATAAACAAATCGATGCAATATGCCTTGACCTTTCGAAGGCTTTCGACAGGATCCAACATGCTGATTTAATTAACAAATTACTATTATTGGGTATTAATCATTAAATTGTGCCCTGGATATCAGCTTATCTAAGCGGGTAGAACTAAATTTGTCGAAATCAAGGGTAGTAAGTCAGAAGTATTAAGCGTAACCTCCGGTGTACCTCAGGGGTCCGGCTTGGGCCCCGTTTTGTTTCTAATCTATATTAACGACATTGCTTCCGATATTGATAAAGATGTTACAGAAAGACTTTTCGCTGACGACTGCCTGCTCGACTGTCGTATAAATAATACAGATAATCAAAAAGCGCTTCATGATCCTCTTGTAGCTCTCCAAAAATGACGCCAATGCTGGAAAATGAAACCAGTGAAGAAAAAACAGCAGTTTTGCGAGTCGGGAAGAGGACTAAACATGCCCATGAGTACTGTTAGATGCTAGGATCTACCGCACTTATCACAGTAGAAACAATTAAATATCTGGGAGTCCACATTTCTAGAGATCTAAGCTGGAAAAATCATATACTGAAAATCTGGTCAGCCGCTGAAAAGAAACTCTGGTGTTTGCGCCGAAGATTAAAACTACTCTCACAGTCTACCAAGTTAGCTGCCTAATTTACTTATGTCTGACCAACATTAGAATATGCCTGAATTATATGGGATCCTGTAGAAAGTAGCTTTAATAAAAAACTTAAAAGTGTGCAAAGAAGAGCAGCCCGATTTATAATGCCCCGCTATGCGCGTACTGATTCTGTAACAGAGATGCTGTGTCTTCTCAATTTGCCGCCTCTAGCCGAACGTTGCCAAATTACCGGATTAAAATTTTTATTTCAGCTCTCAAGAAACTCCTTCAATATCAATGTTTACCATTATTTGGTCCGAAAACAACTTCCACATCTGAGAGGAAGCAATGAATGCTGTTAAAAAACCCCGACCCCTTGCATTAATGTGTATGCTGATTTTTATTTTCCGAGGACAATAGCAGGCTGTAATAATTTACGAGCGTCTCTCTTAGAGTCCAGTACATTAACAAAGATCGAAAAAGCAATCTCCATTTTGCACTAAAATGTTTTTAAATGTCATATGCCTAATCACTTGGTGATTACATCTCGCCTAAGGTGAAGGCTGGCAATTTAGAAATGTTTTTATTTTTTCTTTGACTGTTTTTCAAGTGAATATCTATTAACAATCCTTCTGCAGAAAAAGAGAAAAATTACACTGCAAGGCATGATTGTGTAGATGAAGATGAACTTCGTGTTTTGTATAATTAAAAGGAAACATGTTACTCTTCAAGTGCCACGCCCCACCACTGTAACGGCTCCACGGCCAACGGTATTTTGAAATAAAATGAAATAAAATAAAGTAAAAGTATGGAAACGTCACCATCGCAGCAACAACGAAAAATTCAGACCGATATGGTTGCCGACCATCTTCAACCGACCGCCGGCCAGAGGGCCGCGGCTGGGAAATAGAACATCGTCAGCTGGACTATCTACGATACGCCCACTCGGGAACGTCAGCTGACCTCCCGATGGGGCTCCGTGAAAGCAACACGCATCACTGTATGCTTTTCAGATGGAACGGCGGCAACAATCCCGACTACATGCACTTAAACAGACCGGTCTTCGTTTTGCAGCGGGTGCTTTCTAGGATCAGCGTATATGGAAACGCCACCATCGCAGCAACAACTAAAAAGCGAGATCAAGATAGATTCCGACAAACTTCTACCGACCGCCAGCAAGAGGTTGACGGCTAGGAAATAGAACATCGTCAGGTGGACTATCCACGATACGCCCACTCGTGAACGTCAGCTGACCTCCCGAGAGGGCTCCGTAAAAGCAACCCGCATCACTGTGTGCTCTTCAGTGGGAATGTTGGCGGCAACTACTACAACATGCGCTTAAACAGACCTTTCTGCGTTTTGCAGCTGCTCCTTTCTGGCATCAGTGTATATGGAAACATCACCAGCGCAGCAACAACGAAAAAGCGAGATCAAGATAGCTCCTGACAAATTTCTACCGACTGCCAGCCAGAAGGAGACGGCTGAGAAATATAACATCTTCAGCTTGACTATCTACGCGAAGTCCACCCGGGAACGTCACCTGACCTCCCGAGGGGGCTCCGTAGAAGCAACCCGCATCACTGTCTGCTCTTCAGTGGGAAAGGCAGCAGCAACCGCGACAACATGTGCTTAAACAGACCTTTCTGCGCTTTGTAGCTGCTCCTATCTAGAATAAGCGTATATGGAAACGTTGCCATTGCAGAAACAAGAAAAAGCCAGAGGAAGATAGCTGTCGAGAAACTCTACCGATCGCTAGCCACAGGGCCGCGGCTGGAAAATAGAAAATCATTAGCTGGTCTATCTACGCGACGCCCACTCCGGAACGTCAGCTGACCCCCCAAGAGGGCTCCGTAGAAGCAATCCGCATCCCTCTCTGCACTTCAGTGGGAACGACGGCAGCGACCGCGACAACATGCGCTTAAACAGACCTATCTGCGTTTTGCACCTGCTGCTTTCTGGCATCAGCGTGCATTAAAACGTCACCATGGCAGCAACACCGATGACGCCAGAGCGAGATAGCTGAAGTCAATTCTCTACCGTCCGCCAGCCAGAGGGCCAACACTGGGAAATAGAGCATCGTCAGCTGGACTATGTACTGTCAGCAGCAAAATATTGCGGGACGTCCAGCGCGTGGCGGAGCAACGCAAAACTGCCTTGCAGCGCTATCTGCCGCAACCGCGCCTGATGTCGAGGCTCGCCGCACTTCCGCATCAGAGTCATTCTTTGCGCATGCCGGTCCTACCTTCGCTATCAGGCATGTGTGATCGCTTGATTCTTTGTAATGCGATCTTGACGCTCGTTATAGCCGCCTAATCGCTGTGAGACCATTGCTGCGCGTCTGCTTCAGCTGCGGCGATGCTGGACGGAGCCCCGGTGCATCTTTGCGCGACCTTCTCTGAATGAATGTTATCTTACACTACGCGTTGCTGGACTAGCAAGTATTTCGTTTCGACTGATCACATGAGCACTGATACGCTGTTATTGCGGCCCACAATTCCTGTTCGCCATTCATTGCTCTTGAAACCACAATTGATGGTGCGTGTGTTTCAACGATGCCGCCTCGCGTTCCCGAGGATGGAAGAAGACGTATTGCACGCCTCTTCGTGGAAGGCGTGCTCCAAAGAGAAATAAGTCGTCTGACTGGAAGGTGAAAATCAGCCGTAACAAGTGTGGTGAAGGCGTTCCGAGATGATCGCGGAAGAATAGCTGACGCCCCCCGAAGTTCACGACCAGAGGTCACTGAAAGAGAAGAGGACGAACTGATTCTTGCCGCTGCCGTCGCTGGTCCCTTCTTGAGCGCCAAAGAAATCAAGAAAAAGCTGGGTATTCAAGTGTCATGCGACGCAATCAGAAGGTGCCTTAAAGAAGCGGGGTTACAAAGTTGCGTTGCAGCGCAAAAGCCCTACTTAACAGAGAATCAACGCCGGCAGCGGCTGGAATTCGCTAGGGCATACGAGCCCTGGGGTGTCGAAGAATGGGGCCAGGTCATCTTTACTGGTGAATCGACGTTCTGCACCAGGTGGGATCAACAGCAGCGTGTACGGCGACCTCTCAACTGCAGGTATGGCTAAGGTTCACGTCTTCAGCAATGTGTTTAAATATTTGATATGAATCCGTAGTACGAAACAAAGAACAGGATACTGCATTTAGTCTGTGCCGATCGGCTTACTGTCCAAATAAGTGTTAACTAAATTCCCGCTGGATTAGTTCATCAGGCATTATACAGAAATTTAGTAACTCATCTAGCTGCGTTCACATCACGTGGCAGTTTTTCTACATGGAGAGATTTTTCTTAAAAGCACCCATTTCTCAAGAAGGCACGCGGTCATAACAGATTACAATATTTTAGCTTTCGTTCCCGCGCTCCGACTCTTATTAAGAAAGCTTATTCGCTGTGATGACAAAAGCTGTACTCGCCGCGCGGTAATGGCGTTGTTCATATGGCCAGTGTTTTTTTCTCGTTTCTTTTAGATACCGACCGCAGTACATGCAGCGTGTACTATCCGGTGGTCGATGCAGCGTTGCCATCTGGGGAGCAATCAGCAAAGACGGACTCGGTCCTTTAGTTCGCATCGATGGAACATTTAATGCTGCTTCGTACTGCGAAGTCATTAAGCAGACCCTGGTGCCGTATGCTCTGGATGGCCCGTTTCTTGGCGGCTTCTACTGGCTGCAGCACGACCGCAGCCCAGTACGTACTGCGCGAATTGTGGGCACTACACTTGACGCTTGCGGTGTGCTGCGACTACCATGGCCCCCAAAAGGCGCGGACCTAAATCCAATTGAGAATTTGTGGTGTCTAATGAAAAGACTCCTCGTTGCCCAAAGTCGTCATATCCCCAACGCCAATGCTCTGTGGAGAGAAGTTCAGGAATCATGAGATGCACTATGGGCAGAAAATGAAACCGTGAGGGCTCTATACGCGTCCATGCCGCAACGAATCGCCGAAGTGATAGCTTCAGAAGGCCACTATACCGGTCACTAACTGGTACCCTGCCCTAAACTTCTCTTCATGCTGTTTTTTTTGCTTTTAGTTTGTTTGTTTGTGTGTTTGAGCAGGTGCCTCTTTCTAAATATATCTTTTTCACCACCATGAATTGTGTGCTTCCCTTTCACACTTGTAAATGCGTTGATGTAGCCTCATGCTCAAAATTAATCTTGGGCACGCAATTTAAAACATTTCACAGTGGTGCGCCATGGAGTTTTGGTGGCGTATACATTCCACAGTTAAGCATGATGTAAGGTAAACTGTGGTGGCCGTAATCCTTTTAGCGAGCGGAACGCAAAAACCCCGGGGCTGTGCGATAAAAAATATGACTTTGATTACAGCAGATGATCTCCACAGGCATCCGCAAACTGAAGCGAAACTTGAAAGTGTCACGTCAGGCAATTAGCCAGGAATTATTCTTCGGGCAGAGGCCAAGATGATTTTTGCGCCATGTAAGTTAGGGGGTGCTGTTTGGTGGCACATGCCCATCAGGAACACTGCCAAGAGGCCGCGAGACAGAAGCTGGATTTCAGTGCCAGGGGGGGGGACTTCTCTCGCATAAGGAGGTCAAAGCAAGTGTCATCGCAGTTCGCATTGTTCTTCCTCTGTGGACGAAAACGTGCACTCGTTGTTAATAGAACACAAAATTGAGCTGAGCTGAAAAGGACTGAAATGATAATGAAGCACAGCTAGCGCGCTTCTTGCGAGATAGTATTTATTCACAGAACGTAGCGCGCCACGTCAAAGCCGCCGGCGAACTCCGTCCACGCTTGCCGGCGTTTATCGCACAGCGCCTCAGCGGCTTCCGTGAGTATTACAAGCGCCTCACGGGGAAACGAGTGACGGGATAAGCTTGATAGCAAAGAAAGGACAGGCTTGCGCAAAGCGTGCTTCGAACGAATGTTCCGGTAGCCTCGGCGCATCGCTCTGCGACGGGACATGGCACCACAAAGCAGTGTTGCGTGGCTCCGCGACGCGCTGGACGTCCCGCAATATT
This sequence comes from Amblyomma mixtum, assembly GCF_055824585.1. NCBI lineage: Eukaryota > Metazoa > Arthropoda > Arachnida > Ixodida > Ixodidae > Amblyomma > Amblyomma mixtum. Next base: position 63,052,929 of record NC_143021.1, on the reverse strand, counting down.
TTGCTCCTGACAGTACGCGCACCGATTCGGGAACGTCAGCTCACCTCCCGAAGGTCAGCTGACGTTCGTAAAAGCAACCCGCATCACTCTTTATTCTTCAGTGGGAATGACGGCAGCAACCGCGACAACATCTGCATAAGCAGACCTTTCTTCGTCCAGCAGCTGCTGCTTTCTAGCATCAGCGTATATGGAAATGCCACCGTCGCAGCAAGAACGAAAAATCCAAAGCAAGATAGCTGCCGAGGAACTTCTACCGGCTACCAGCCAGTGGGCCGATGCTGGCCGCAACATCCTCAGCTAGACTATGTATGCCACGAACACTCAGGAACGTCAGGTGACCTCCCGAGGGGGCTCCGAAAAAGCAACCCGCATCAATGTGTGTTCCTAACTGCGAAAGGAGGCAGAAAGCGCAACAACATCCGCTTAAACAGACCTTTCTGCGTTTTTCAGCTGCTGGTTTGCGGAATCTGCGTATATGGAAACATTACTATCGCAGCAAAAACGAAAAAGCCAGAGCGAGACAGCTGCCGACAAACTTCTACCGACCGCCAGCCAGAGGGCCACGGCTGGGAAATCGAACACCGTCAGCAGGACTATGTGCCGCACCACAGTCGGAAACGTCAGCTGACCTCCCGAGGGGGCTCCGTAAAAGGAACACGCATCACTGTGTTGACACGCATGACTGTCTGCTCTAAAGTGGAAAAGGGGAAAGCAACCGCGACAACATGGGCTCTAACAGACTCTCTTTGTTTTGCAGCTCCTGCTTTCGAGCATCAGCATATATGGAAACGCCACCAGGGCAGCAACAATGAAAAAACAAGAGCAAGATAGCTGCCGACAAACTTCTACTGACCGCCAGCCAGAGGGCCGCGGCTCGGAAATAGAACATCGAAAGCTTAACTATGTACGCAATGTAGCAGCAGCAGCGGCCTTACGCAGGAGGAGCAGCACCAGCCGCCGAAGACCATGACGCCAAAGTTCCTCCGAATGGAGCTCGAATCTCGTGCCGGCGAGATGCACCGTTCGGCTGCACGCCATCTTACATCTTAGCCCTCCAGCCAGTAAATCTCTCATTTTCTTCATCGTCCGACCTAATACTTTTCGGGTGCAACGAACTGGTGACTCTGGACGTCCGCTGGAACACCCGCTCCCACCATGGCCAACGCCGACGACACCGCCTCCGCCATGCCTGGTGACGGACCCTCCAGCGCAGTCCCTGCGCTGTCCCTTCGCCTTCCCCAGTTCTCAGCCTCCGATCCTCAGCTCTGGCTCACTCAGGTCAATAGGCAGCTCACTATTGGCCGCATCACTAGCCAGGAGCAGAAGTTTCATCACGTCGCTGCGTCGCTACCACCTCAGATTGCCGCTGAAGTCCGCGACCTCCTCATAACTCGGGAGCAGAAGTTTCATCACGTCGCTGCGTCGCTACCACCTCAGATTGCCGCTGAAGTCCGCGACCTCCTCATAACTCGGCCCCGTTTGACACGCTGGCTGCCGAGCTCATCAAGCGAACAGCCGCCTCAGAACATCGCCGTCTGCAGGAGCTCATCTCCTCCGAAGAAATGGGGGACCGCAAGCCCACCCAGTTGCTGCGGCGCCTCCAGCAGCTCCTGGGCGACAAAGCTGCGACCTTCGACCAAGACTTCCTGCGTGAGTTTTTCCTTCAGCGCTTGCCGTCGTCGGTCCGCATGGTGCTTGTGCCCGCCCAGGGGTTACCTTTGGAGAAGCTTGCTGTGCTGGCAGACTCCGTCATGGACGTCTCCTTCTCCGCAATTTCTCTGCGCAGTTTCGCAGCCTCCCACACCGCCATCATCTCTTCCCTCTTGTGTTGATCTTCAGAGCCTTCGTGACGAATTCCACGCCCCGATTGCCCGTCTCTCCGACCAAATCGCCGCACTGTCAACTTCCCGCTCTCTGTCGCCTTCCCGTCGCAAGACCTCACCTCGCCGACGCAGTGCTACCCCACCTCTTCAAGGAGTTTCGAGTGCTGGTATCCCCGCACCTTTGGTGAAGCAGCGCGTTGGTGCACCCTCCCTGTCGCTTCCAGGGCAACTGCCCACGACACCACTAGAAGCGGCAAGTGGCCTCACCCCACAGACCTCCCGCTTATTCTTCATTTGCGACCACAACTCCAGCCTTTGTTTTCTCGTTGACACCGGAGCAGAGGTGAGCATCCTCCCCGCAGCCTTACATCATCAACTTCTCGCAGTCCTGGCCCATCGCTCCAAGCCGCAAACCTCACCCCCATCGCTACGTACGACGAACATGCGCTGACACTCAATTCGGGCCTCCGACGTGTGTTCTGCTGGGTTTTCCTCGTCGCAGACGTACACTACCCAATCCTCGGAGGTGATTTCTTGAGCCCCTACAATCTGCTGGTGAGCATGCACAGCAAGTGTCTCACAGATTCCATGACAAACCTCTCTGTTCAGGGCCTCCGTCTTCCGGAACCGCTTGCCAGTATACCCAGCCCGCACCAGTCCGCCTATGAGGTCCTCCTAGATGAATACCCTTCTCTGCTCCGACCTTCCAACTTCTTACTACGCGTCAAACACCAGGTCACGCATCACATTGTGACCACTGGCCCGCCCACACACGCTCGAGGCGGTCGCCTTGCTCAAGACCCTTTACAGATCGCCCGCAACGAGTTCGAACACATGCTGGAGCTCGGCATTATGCGACCTTCATCTAGCACATGGGCGTCTCCTCTACACATGGTACCGAAGAAATCCCTAGGGGACTGGCGGCCCTGTGGCGGTTACCGCGCTCTCAACAACACTACCGTTCCAGACCGTTACCCCCTACCTCACATCGCGGATTTCACCGCCGCCTTGCATGGCGCCATAGTTTTCTCTAAAATCGATCTCGTCAAGACCTACCATCAAATCCATGTAGAACTATCCCATGTACCCAAAACTGCAACCATAACACCATTCGGCCTTTTCGAATACCTCCGCATGCCATTTCCCCTCCGTAACTCTGGCCAGACGTTTCAACGCTTCGTTTACACAGTTACACGGGTCTACCTTTCTGCATGGCCTACATCGATGACCTCCTCGTATTCAGCCGCGACACAGAGCAGCACTTGCAACACCTCCGGCAGCTGTTTCAACGGCTCTCTGACTACGGCCTGATATTCAACAGAGCAAAATGTGAATTCGGCAAGTCGGAGCTTGACTTCCTTGGTCACCGTGTCAACCGCTCCGGCATCCGGCTTCTCCCATCAAAAGTCCAGGCCATTCAAGACTTTCCGCTGCCTGCCTGAATCCGCAAGCTCCGTGAATTTCTCGGCCTTAACAATTTTTATCGCCGTTTCATCCCTAACTGTGCTGCACTCCTCAAGCCATTGACAGACATGCTTCAAGGCAAGAAAACAAACTCCGCACAACTTAGATGGTCTTCAGCTGCTCTGGATTCTTTCCGGGCCGCCAAAGCAAAACTCTCCGACCTCGCCTTCCTTGCCCATCCGCGCCCTGATGCACCCCTACGCCTCATGACCGACGCCTCCGACCCGGCGTTGGAGCCATGCTACACCAGCTCGTGGATGGTGCTTGAAGTCCTCTATCTTTTTTCTCACACAAGTTTTCCGCTGCCGAAAGCCGCTACTGTACTTTCGGCCGTGAACTTCTTGCCATGTGCAGTCTTTGTCAAAAGTAACCAGGCTCCATGGGTTTGTTCTCAGTCGTATATTTAAACTATTATGCCAGCCCTCAAGCTCTAAATCTCTGTATGGCAAGGAGAACCCCTGTCCTCAACTTCAAATACCTTTTCGGCCTTAGGAAAAGCCGTAAAGTCTCTAATATAGAAATGAAAAGCAAACCATGCAGCCTTGTTACTTTGGCAAAGACTGTACATGTCCGTGCGGCATTTCAAGCACCTCCTAGAAGGTCGGCAGTTCCACATCCTCACCGACCACAAACCACTTATTTTCGCCATCAAATCGGGGAGCGGTAAATTCTCGCCTCATGAAATTCGTCGCCTTTCGTACGTGGCACAATTCACGACCGACATCAGACATGTGCAGGGTTTCGAGAATGCCGCGGCGGACGCTCTGTCGCGTGTTACTGCTTCTCTCGCCTCTGCTGCTCCATCACCGAACATCGACTTTGCCGCCCTCGCAAAAGCACAGCAACTTATGGACCTTCGCAAGGACCCTGGCGCGCTGGTTCTCCGGGAAATTCTCCTCCGTGCCCCGTCCCCATCATCTGCGACACTTGGGCCGGCACTCCGCGCCCTTTGGTCCCGTCTGCCTTTCGACGTCTTGCCTTCGATGTCCTCCATGGCCTTTCCCATCCCGGAATTCGCGCCACGCAGCATCTTCTCACAAAACGTTACGTCCGAACAAGCGACTTACACATACGTCCTTGTTCGCCGAGACTCTGTTCGCAAGCCGCTTCAGCGCCCCTACGACGGCCCATTCCGCGTACTCAAGACAATATCGAAGTTCTTCATCGTGGATATTCATGGGCGCACTGACACCATTTCAATGGACCGCTTGAAGCCAGCGTTCCCAGAGGACGCCCCGCCCACTGGCCCTACATGTGTGGTTTCTCTGCCCCAACGCGCCGGCTGCCCTCCTCCGCCATCTTTCCCCGCTACACCTCAGCAGCGGAAAGTATCGTTCCGGCTCCTAGCTTCACCGGACTCTTTCACTAGCATGGGGGGGGGCTACTGTAGCAGCAGCAGCGGCCTTACGCAGCAGGAGCAGCACCAGCCGCTGAAGACGATGACGCCAAAGTTCCTCCGAAACTAGCTCGACTCTTGTGCCGGCAAGATGCACCGTTCGGCTGCACGCCTTCTTACATCTAAGCACTCCAGCCAGTAAATTCATAATTTCCTTTATCGTGCCCGCTTCATACTTTTCGGGTGCAACAGCCATGCCCCGTCGGGAATTTCAGCTGACCTCATAGGGGGCTCTGTAGAAAGCAACCCACAACACTGTCTGCTCTCAGTGGGAAAGGCGGCAGCAACGCTACATCATGCCCTTAAGCAGGCCTGTCTTCCTTTTGCAGCTGCTGCTTTCTAGGCTCAGCATATATGGAAACTTCACCATCGCAGCAACAACGAAAAAGCCAGAGCAAGACACTTCCCGAAAACTTCTATCGACCGCCAGTCAGAGGGCTGTGGCTTGGAAATAGAACATCGTCAGCTGGACTATCTATGCCACCCCACTCGGGAACGTCAGCTGACCTCTCGAGGGGGCTCCGTAAAATCAACCCGCATCACTGTCTGTTCTTAAATGGGAAAGGCCAAAGCAACCGCGACAGCATACGCTTAAACTGACATTTCTGCGTTTTGCAGCTGCTGCTTCCTAGGATCAGCGTATATCTGTGTGTGCAGAGCAAGAACGGCATCTTGGCATGCAAGACATCAGCAGTGCCCTACCGACATCCAAGATTTGTGCGGGTGGCTGCAGCCCTCCCCTGGGCACACGAGACGGATGTGCCGTATTCTTCGCTCTGAGTGGTGGAGGCAGGCGCGTTTCTACAGGATTTGTCTTCGAGTCCACTGCGGCCTTGCAAGGAATGAGCAACACCAACTCCGGCTTCACGCGGACTGGTCCAAGACGGCGGACCGCGTCACCGAGTTTTTGTGGAATACTGTGCGGCCTACGTTACCCACTAGGAGAAAAGCTTCAGCAACGAGAGGAAAGGCTTGTGTTCTCGGCAATGGAACAATTGAAGTTCGTCACCGACGTACTCTTGAGCTTGGTCCCAAGTTCTGTTTTGAGCCAGCCTTAAGACCTCTGGAGAGGATGGCGCTTGCGCGGACAGTTTCCCACGGCGTTCCCGAAGGCGATAGGCAGAGGTGCGTCAGTGAGTGCTCAGAAATCGTCGGCAACTACAAGGGCAAGAAGGCGTTAAGACCTATGAAGAGACTGATCAACTACTTGGCAGCTGAACGCCTGGGGCCTCTCCTTTCTCACAAAGAAGGGTTCTTCGTTCTCGCACCAGAAGATGTGTTCACCAGGCAGGCAGAGGAAGCTGTGAAAAAGAATGTCATGCAAGTGGCTTTGAGGCCTGCTGCCATCAAGAAGCAGGCTATGAGTATGCTACAAGGAATGAACCTGGATGCACTGTATGCTGCTGTCAACAAAAGAAAAGGTACGGTGCTGGACATGTTTTTCACGGTCAAGACCCACAAACCCGATGTCCCTTTTTGGGCAGTAGTATCGGAGCGTGACACCTGGCACCATGCTGTTTCAGGCTTTTTGCAGAGTCATTTAAGCTCCCTCAAGCTTTCCTACCCTTTTTTGGTGAAGAACTCTACTGAGGTAGTCGATTTCCTATCTCGGAGGGAGGACCAGAGGCTTTATGCCTTTGGCATGGACGTGGAGGATTTGTTTTACTCCCTACCCCATGCTCAGCTGTTGGAGAACGTCAAGGACTGCATTGTCAAGGATAACGACGAAAGGAACTTCATTGCCAATTGTGGCATTTCAGTGGAAAGTTTCCTTGAACTTCTGTCCTTTTACTTGCGTTCGACCTTCGTTGGATGGGGTGAGAAAGTTTTAGTCCAACGGTCTGGTGTGTGCATTGGGTCTCGGGTCGCCCCGGTGTTGAGTGACATTTTCCTCAGCAGGATGGACATGAGACTGGATGAAGATCTTGAGGACGCAGCTGTGAAAGTTTCGCTAAGTTGATGATTTTTTAGTGTTTCTGAACCAAGGGTCCCCCAGGAATGTTACCGATGTCATTAAGACTTTCAAAGAGCGGAGCCAGGGTCTGTGTTTTACGTTTGAATTACCAGACTCGGGTTCGATTCAGTTCCTTGACCTGAAAGTCAATTGCCGTGACACAGGAACGTGTTGGGAGTATAACCCAAGAACAGCTAAGCCGCTCCTCAGTTTCAATTCAGAGCACTCTATGTTGATCAACGCGGGAATATCGACGGCATGTCTCACGGCTTCATTGCAGAAATCTTGCTCCCATAGGGTTCAGACTAGCTTCCAGGGCAGGTTCAGAGACTGAGGGACGCTGGTTATCCGGATATGGCTCTGGCTCAAATATCCGAGAGGATATTGACTAGGGGCGTATGTCCAGCAAAAGAAAAAGACGGCACGCTTACAAGATCCGTGGCGATTTCGTACGTTCATGGCATGTCTCACCGGTTGAAGAAGGTAGGCTCGAGATTTGGGGTGAAAGTGGTTTTTACAGCGAACGATAAGCTGAGCAAAGTCTGCAGTGCGGTAAGAAGGAAGATCGAGTGCCGGGACGACCAAGCAAGGAATGAATGCACAGTTTCCCCCAAAAAACCACTGGTCATTTGTAACACTGGAGTCGTTTATTCGATACCGCTCTCCTGCGGCAAGACGTACATCGGCCAGATAGGCCGCTGTATTAATGAGCGGCTGTTTGAGCACCGCAGGGCGGTAAAAGAAACAGTGTCATCGAACCTGGCTTTGCACTGCCGGAAATGTAAAGATTGCTTCCCCCATTTGGACAGTACTAATATCTTGTTCTGTCACGCCGATAGGACCTGCAGGGAGTTAGTTGAGGCGTTTTTGATAAGCCAGGAAACTGAAACATGTGTCGCCTCGCCTTCCATTAATCTCGTAGAAAAAGAGATTCGCGCTCTCGGGGAATGTGTGGCGACAGGGTGATTGCAGGTGCCTGTCATGTGCTAAGATGCTGAATGGCTTTGTTCGGATGAGGCGGTTTTTGCAGTCCGCTACATGCGCGTACGGGTTTGTGGGGGCTATCACGATGTGTATGTTTTATCGTGTTTGATGCGTATATAACTAACCCTTCTAGGAATAAAACTCAGTTGTTAGATTGCGCTCGTGTCGTCTCTTGTTTCTTTCTCTCGTCCTGTGTATCGCGCTGCTTTAAGATGAATAGAAAATTCACCATCGCAGCAGCAAAGAAAGAGCCACAGCAAGATAGCGGCCGCCAAACTTCTGCCGACCGCCAGCCAGAGGGCCGCGGCCGGGAAATAGAACAGCGTAAGCTGGATAATCCACGCCACCCCACTCGGGAACGTCAGCTGAACACCCGAGGGGCTCCGTAAAAGCAACCCGCGTCACATCTGTTCTTCAATAGGAAATGTGAAAGCAACCGCAAAAAGATATACTTAGACACCCTTTCTGGATTTTGCAGCTGCTGCTTTCTAGGATCAGAGTATATAGAAACGTCACCATCGCAGCAACAATGAAAGAGTCAGAGCAGGATAGCTGCCCAGAAACTTCTACGTACCGCTAGCCAGAGGGCCGCGGCTGGGAAATAGAACATCGACAGCTTAACTATGTACAGTACGGTCCACTGTTAAAGGGAACATGCGATCGCGTGACATCCGCGCTTCGCGGCGTGCTGCCGCCGAGAACTTGTGGGAATTGTCGGCACAAGACGCATGCGCTGTGAGCACAGTGGCTGGTCTTTCCACGCATGCGCCTCTTGCCGCATATTCTCGCCGCATCTAGGCAGCAGGGCTTCGTAAAGCGCGGAGGCCACGCGACCGCATGTCCCCTTTAGCAATGGACCGTACTCTACACATGCCCAGTCGGGAACTTCAGGTGATCTCACTTGGGGCTCTGTAGGAAACAACCAACGTGACTGACTGCTCTTCAGTGGGAAAGGCGGCAGCAACCATGAGAACATCCGCTTAAATACACCTTTCTTCGTTTTGGCGCTGCTGCTTTTTAGGATCAGCATATATGAAAACGTGAGAATCGCAGCAACAACCAAAAAGCCAGAGCGAGATAGCAGCTGAAAAACTTCTACCGACCGCCAGCCAGGGGGCCACGACTAAGAAATACAACGTCGACAGTTGGACTGTCTATACCACGCCCACTCGGGAAAGTCCGGTGACCTCCTGAGGAAGCTCCGTAAAAGCAACCCGCGTCGCTGTCTGTTCTTCAGTGGGAAAGGCGGCAGCAACCACTACAAAATGCGCTTAAACAGACTTTTCTTCGTTTTGCGCTGCCGCTTTATAGGACCAGCATATATGGAAAAGTCAACATCGCAGCAAGAACGAAAAAGCCAGAGCGAGATAGCTGTCGACGAACTTCGACCGACCGCCATCCAGAGGGTCATGGCTGGCAAATAGATCATCGGCCGCTGGACTATGTACGCCATGCGCACTCAGGATTGTCACCGGACTCCCGAGGCCGCTCCGTAAAAGCAACCCACATGCCCACATCTCTGCTCATCTTTGGGAAAGGTGGCAGCAACCGTTGCAATATGAGCTTGAACAGAGCTTTCTTCGTTTTCCAGCTGCTGCTTTCTAGGATCAGCGTGTATGGAAACGTCACCATCGCCGAAACAACGTAAAAGCTAGAGGAAGAGAGCTGCTGACAAACTTTTACCGACCGCCAGTCAGAGTGCCGCGGTTGGGAGAGAGAACATCGTGAGCTAGATCTATGCCACATCCGCTCGAAAACGTGAGCTGATCTCCCGAGCGGGCTCCGTAAAAGCAACCCGCATCATTGTCTGCAATTCAGTGGAAACGTCGGCAGCAACCGCGACAACATGCGCGTAAACAGATTTTACTTCGTTTTGCAGCTGCTGCTTTCTGGGTTCAGCGTATATGGAAACGTCACCGTCGGAGCAAGAACGATAAAGCCAGAGCGAGATAGCTGCGGAAAAACTTCTACCCTCCGCCAGCCAGAGGGCCACGGCTGGGAAATAGAACATCGACAGCTTAACTATATATACCACGCCCACTCGGGAAAATCAGCTGACCTCCCGAGGGGGCTCTGTAGAAGAAACACACATCACTGTCGGTTGTTCAGTGGGAAATCGGCAGCAACCGCTATAACTTGGCTTAAACACACCTTTCTCCGTTTTTCAGCTGCTGCTTTCTGGAATAAGCCTATATGGAAACGTGACTGGGAATCAGAACATCGTCAGCTTAACTATGTACGCCACACCCACTCGGGAACGCTAGCTGACTTCCCGAGGGAGCTCTGTAAAAGTAATCCTCATCACTGTCAATTCTTCAGTGGGAAAGGCGCCAGACACCGCTATAGCATCCGCTTAAACAGACCTTTCTGCGTTTTGTAGCTGCTGCTTTCTAGGATCAGCGTATACGGAAGTATCACCCTCGCACCAACAACGAAAAAGCCAGAGCGAGATAGCTGCGGAAAAACTTCTACCGACCGGCAGCAAGAGTTCCACGGCTGGGAAATAGAACGTCGACAGCTGGACTATCTACACCAGGCCCACTCAGGAAAGTCGGCCGACCTTCCGAGGGAGCTCCATAGAAGAAACGCGCATCACTGTCGGTTCTTCAGAGGGAAATCAGCAGCAACCGCCACAACATGCGCTTAAACAGACTTTTCTTTGTTTTGAAGATGCTGCTTTATAGGACCAGCGTATATGGAAAGAAGAACTCTAGTTTGGGCTAGTTGGTTCATGATTCAACAGGAAAATGGCGCAAAAGACGTGGACAAAAGAGACAAACAGGCGCTGGTCCTGTCGTGTTTGTCTCTTTTGTCCACGTCTTTTGCGCCATTTTCCTGTGGTATATGGAAAGGTCACCATCGCAGAAAGAACGAAAAAGCCAGAGCGAGATAGCTGCCGACGAACTTCGACCGATCGCCATCCACCCAAGCGCAGCCATACGGCTACAAAGAATGCTATACAGCTTTCTCAGAAACTTCGTAGTTAAAGAAAAATTCGTCCTGGTCCTGGGTTCGAACCCGGGACCACCACTTCACCGGAGCAGTCGCTCTACCAGCTGAGCTAACCGGGACGGCAAGCCTATGGTAGGGCGAGAGGTTATTGATCAATAACTCGAAGTGTTCGGAACAGTGTTGGTCAAATGTTTTTTTTTACTCCATGTTTTTTTTTTACTCAGTGTTTTTTTACAAATTAACTCCACCATGGGGGATTCCCCTAAACATTTGACCATCGCCATCCAGAGGGTCGCGGCTGGCAAATAGATGATCGTCCGCTGGACAATGTTCGCCATGCCCAAACTGGAACGTGGCTGACCTCCCGAGGGGGCTCCATAAAGCAAACCGCATAACTCTCTGCTCTTCAGTGGGAAAGGCGGGAGCAACCGCGACAACGCTTAAACAAGCCTTTCTGCTTTTTGCAGCTGCTGCTTTCTGGGATCAGCGTGTATGGAAATGTCACCATCGCAGCAACAACCAAAAAGCCAGAGCGAGATAACTGGCGACAAAGTTCTACCTACCGCTAGTCAGAGGGCCGCGACTGGGAAATACAACGTCGTCAGCTGTACTATGTACGCCACGCCCCGTCTGGAACGTTAGCTGACCTCCCGAGGGATATCCATAAAAGCAACCCGCAGTGCTGTCTACTCTTCAGTGGGAAAGTTGGCAGCAACCGCTAAAACATGCGCTTAAACAGGGCTTTCTTCGTTTTACAGCTGCTGCTTTCTAGGATCAGCGTATAAAGGAACGGCACCATCGCAGCAACAATGAAAGAGACAGAGAAAGATAGCTGCTGATAAATTTCTACCGACCCCCAGCCAGAGGGCCGCTGCTGGGAAATCGAACATCGTCAACTGGACTATCTGTGTCATGCCCACTCGCGAGCGTCAGCTGACCTCCCGAGGGGGATCCGTAAAAGCAATTACCATCACTGTCGGTTGATCAGTGGGAAAGGCGGAAGAAACCGCGACAACATGCGCTTAAACAGTATTTTTTTCGTTTTGCCGCTGCTTCTTTCTAGGATCAGCGTATATGGAAACATCACCATCGCAGCAAACACGGAAAAGCCAGAGCGAGATAGCGGCCGAGAAACTTCTACCGCGCGCCAGCCAGAGGGCCGCGGCATGGACGGCATCTTGGCATATTAAGCAACAGCTCTGTCCTTCTGACATCCAATGTGTGTGTGGGTGGCTGCAGCCATCGCCTGGCGACTCAAGACATTTTTGCCGTATTCTACACTTGGAGTGGTGGAGACAGGTACATACGCTTCTACAAGCTCTGCCTTCGCGTTCACGGCGGGCGTGGTGTGAATGAGCGGTAGGAGCTATGGTTGTACGAGAATTGGTCCAGGACCGCTGACAGCCTAACGGAGTTCCTGTGGAACACTATTCGTCCTAAGGTACCAACAAGGAAAAAAACCTCAGCGACCACGGGGAAGATTACCGTCCTAGAAAACAAGGTGATTGATGATCGTCACCGACGGACACTGGAACTAGGACCGGAATTCTGCTTTGAACCTGCCTTGAGGCTACTCGAGCTGCTAGCGCTCTCGCGCGAGGTCTCCCGGGTTGTTCCCGGCGCTGATAAATCAAGGTGCGTCAGCGAGTGCTCCGCAATCCTAATGGAGCAGAAAAGAAAAATTGAGTTGAGTTGGGTTTAGTGGCGCATAAGCAACGGCGGCTATCATTCGCCAAGCGCAACCACAAAAGAAAAAGAAAAACGAGAACTCCAGGAGGAATGAAAGAGCTGGTAGACTACTTGACGGCTGAGGGCTTGAGGCCTGCCCTTTCTGACCAGGGACCCCGCCGCGGTGGCTGATGAGTGGTTATGGTGCTCGGCTGCTGGCCCGAATGACGCGGGTTCGATCCCGGCCGCGGCGGCTGAATTTCTTTGGAGGAGAAATTCTAGAGGCCCGTGTACTGTGCGATGTCAGTGCACGTTAAAGAACCCCAGGGGGTCGAAATTTCCGGAGCCCTCCACTACGGCGTCTCTCATAGCCTTAGTCGCTTTGGGACGTTAAACCCCATAAACCAACCAACCAACCTTTCTGACCAGGAGGGGTTCTTTCTCCTAGCGCCAGAAGAGTTTATCAGCAGTAAGGCAGGAGAGGCAATTGCAAAGAACTTCAAAGAAGTGGCACTGAGGTCTGCTTCCGCGAAAAAACAGGCCAAGGTCCTCCTGGAAGAGATGAATCTGGATCGACTGCGTACTACGGTCAGCAATAGCAAATGTTCCGTTCTGGACCTGTTTTTCCCAGCCAAGACCCACAAAGCCGGGCGTTCCCTTCAGGGCAATTGTTTCGGAACGGGACACCTGGCAGCATGCTGTTTCCGGATTTCTACAGAATCATCTGGGTTCTCTCAGGTGGTCCGACCCATTTTTAGTGAGGAACTCTACCGATGTTGTGAAGTTCTTGTCACAGGTGGAGAAAACGAGGCATTTCGCCTTCAGCATAAACGTCGAAGATTTATTTTACTCTCTACCCCATGCTCAGCTTATGTGTAGTATGTGAAGGATTGCATCCTCGAGGATAATGACGAGGGTGTGTTTATGTGGAATGTGGTGTTTCAGTAGAAGGGTTCCTAAATCTCTTATCGTTTTACCTCGACTCGGCCTTCGTCGGGTGGGGCGGGAAAGTGTACATCCAGAGGTCTGGCGTCTCCATTGGATCGCGTGTCGCACCTGTTTGGAGCGACATATTCCTAAGAAGAATGGACGTTAAAGTAGCTCAAGATCTTGCTGATCTTGCTCAAAGAGTCTACCGGAATGTTGGTGATTTTTTGATCCTCTAAAAGATAGCTCCCCCAGGGTTATCCCGAGCGTCGTCAAGGTATTCAATTAAAGGGGCGACGGTCTGAAGTTCACATTTGAGTTACCGCAGTGAGGCTCCATCTAGTTTCTAGGCCTGAGGATTGGTTGCCATGCTAGTGGGGTGAGCTGGGAGTATCGCCCAAGGACGGAAATGCCCCTCCTCAAACACAGTTCTGCTCATTCGAAATTGGTAAAGGCCGGCGCTGCTAGTTCTTGCCTAAAAGCCTCCTTCTCAAAATCTTGCTGCCACAAGGTTGAAACAAGCTTCCTGGCGCAAATACGCCGGCTTAAGGAAGGAGGTTTTCTTGATCATACTCTGGCTAGAGTCCCTGAAAGGATCTTGGCCAGGACAGGTAGGCCCGAGGTCTTGGTGAAACAGGATGCGACGAAAAAACGAATGGTAGGAATTACCTACGTCCACGGAATTTCACATCGCCTAAAGAAAGTGGGGGTGAGGTAGTACGCCACGCCCACTCGGGAACGTCAGATGAACACCCGAGAAGGCTCCGTGAAAGCAACTCGCATCGCTATATGCTTTTGAGATTGAAAGGCGGCAGCAATCGCGACTACATGCGCTTAAACAGACCGGTCTTCGTTTTGCAGCGGGTGCTTTCTAGGATCAGCGTATATGGAAACGTCACCATCGCAACAACAACGAAAAAGCCAGAGCAAGATAGCTGACGACAAGCTTCTATCGACCAGCAGGCAGAGGCCATGGCTGGGAAATAGAACATCGCCAGGAAGACTATCTACGCCATGCCCTCTCGGGAACGTCAGTTGACCTAGAAAGAGGGCTCCGCAAAAGCAACACGCATCACTGTCTGCTCTTCAGTGCGAAAGCCGGCAGCAACCGCGACAACATGCGTTTAAACAGATCTTTCTGCACTTCGCAGCTGCTCCTTTCTGGGATCAGCGTATATGGAAACATCACCATCGCAGCACGAACGAAAAAGCGAGATCAAGATAGCTGCCGGTAAACTTGTACCGAACGCCAGCCTGAGGTTGACGGCTCAGAAATAGAACATCGTCGGCTGGACTATCTATGCCACGACAACTCGAAAACGTGAGCTGATCTCCCAAGGGAGCTCCGTAAAAGAAAACTACAAGACTGTCTGTTATCCAGTGGGAAAGGCGGCAGTAATGACGACAACTGCTGCTTAAAGAGAATTTTCTGCGTTTTGCAGCTGCTACTTTCTTGTATCAGCGTGTAGGGAAACGCCACCATAGAAACAACAACAAAAAAGCCAGAGTGAGATAGCTGCCTAAAAACTTCAACCGACCGCAAGCCAGAAAGCCACGTGTGGCAAATAGAACATCGACGTTGTGAAGGTATAGGATGCGCAATAAAAGGACGAACCACGAAGAAAGACACAGAGACACACACAAGCGCACTAACAACTGTTTATTTCTTCCTTGGAACGCTTACTTATATACCTGGCCACGCATGCTCAAAAGCAATCTTTAACCACAATAGTCATGTCAAGGGCTGTTGACGCAGACGCGAACGCAAAAAGTTGATTTCGGCAACGTACAGAGCCACGGACGTGTCACTGATACAGTCTACAGCATTTTCCTTTATGTGGAAAGCTT
This sequence comes from Amblyomma mixtum, assembly GCF_055824585.1. Lineage (NCBI taxonomy): Eukaryota > Metazoa > Arthropoda > Arachnida > Ixodida > Ixodidae > Amblyomma > Amblyomma mixtum. The sequence goes on along the minus strand of NC_143021.1, from coordinate 63,037,913 downwards.
CCAAAGCCAGCCGCGCTTGTTCATTTTTGCTTTTTCCCAGTATCACTGTGTCGTCAAGTCGCGGTGCGCAATTGCGGCCAGAACTAAGATGGGACACAAGGTGTGCCCCTTTGTCTGTGTTGTTCCTAACTTTATTCGCATGCTCCCTGAGTCGCTCGTTTATGCACCGCCCTGTCTGCCCGATGTAGGTCTTACCACATGAAAGAGGGAAGGAGTATACCACGCCGGTGGAGCAAGGGATGTAGGTAGACCCGTGCCTGATTAGGCATCCACTCCTATCACCGCACGTGCGTGCGCACAGCTTCGCCAGTTTATTCGGCGCAGAAAACGCCAGAGGGACACCATGCCTGGCTGCAACTCTCTTGAGGTGATGAGACACCTTATGCAGATATGGCACCACCACAGGCCTGAACGCTTCGCGTTCACTCGTCCCTCTCATACTTGGCATACCGGTCTTCATCTTTCGAATCAGGGCCTCGGCAACCGCCGTCAAGAGCGACATAGGGAAACCTGCTGCCGAAAGCCTGCGGACCTGATTGTCAAAACTTGCCTGCAATTGATGCACACACTACTTTTTGAGAGCCGATTCCATGCAAAGGGAAGCAATGCCTCTTTTCACAATTTTGGAATGCTCTGATTTGTACGGTAAAAGTTCCTTTTTTGCACGAGGTTGGTAAGACCAACATACATGCCGCACGCAGAACTCTAGTTTCAGGTCCAGGAACTGCAGAACACTCCTATGGGGTAACTCATGTGTGAAACCAAGACCTTGTCCGTGTTGCTTAAAAACTTCTAAAACTTCATCAATCGCATCCTGGCTGGAATAGTCACGCGCTAAAAACATTAAAAAATCGTCAACGTACCTAGACACTTTTAAAACCTTTCCCTTGCTGAAAACATAGTGTAAAGACTTGTCAATACTCGATAAAAAAATTTCACAAAGAACTGGAGCAACACAGGACCCGATACAAATGCCGTTGCGCTGCAAAAATGGCTGGTCATTAAAAACAATAAAAGTGACCTTAAGATAATATTCTAAAAGATTTAAAAAGTTCCCCACAAAAAGTCCCGTAGCGTTCTGGAAACTGAGCTAACCATTTTCCTCAATGCATGATTTCACAGCATACAAACGCTCGCGCTGTGGCACTGAATAGAACAAATCTTCTACATCTACTGAAAAAGCATACCCGACATTTGTATTACTTTCCAAAAACCGCACTACATCTTCCGAACTCTTAGTCCTGAACGGATCGCTAACCTTTAGCAATTTTAGTCTCTTCTGCAAGAATAAGCTTACATTGTGCTGCCAACAACCAGACTCACTAACTATGGTTATGAAAGGTATTTCCGGCTTGTGCGTCTTTGCTGTGAAGAAAACCGATAAGTACTGACCTCTACTTTTATCTATATTCCGAGCGAGCGTCGTTAGGTCAAGTTGTTTGCAGAATTCTATAAACTTAGTTTTTACTTTTACTGCACTTTTTCGGACAGGGACAAAGTTTTTTGACACTGCCTGCAGCGCTTTTTCATCAAAAATGCCCTTTTCAACAACCACGTCATATCGCCCTGCAAAAGACGCAAATTGTTTGCTTTCAAGAAGGACAACGCCTGCCGCACGTCATTGTCCACAAGGCGAGACGGTATTTTCGGAGCAGACTTTTCCAAGCACTCCACTCCTTCAAGCAGGCAACGTTCGCGGTCTTCTTGCTTCGCCTTAGCGGCCACACATCTGTTGAGAGCGACCCATTCATGGGCAGGGAGGGAAGTAGGCGCACTGAATTTCGGGCCTTTTTCTAGCAGAAGGGCTACATTATCAGGTAGACTGATATTACCAAGGACCTTGACATTGTTTCTTTCACTGGAATTTGTCTTTGCGCTAGCCCGGCGCTGTTCTTTCAAAATGCGCATCCACCTAGCTTCCGTAAGTTGCGCGGCAAGGCGTGTGAAAGCACGAAACTTCCGAATAGCAAGCCATTCGGGGTCAACTGAAAGGCACACCGACCACAGCCAGTCTTGGTAAAGACGGACTTGCCGCCAAAGCTCCGAGCGTAGGAGTTTGCACAGTCTCTTGACATGACCCCACGAAGGCGATACAGGACCGAAGAAGGCACTCACATCTGCAGGGACGAGTCCTTTACGGATGGAGAACCCGTACAGTCTTGCTCGGCACGTAGCATGGATGGTGTGGCTTAGTAAAGCGTTGATGAAGGTAGAAGAAGGGGAGGACACACAAAAAGAAGGGCCCACTGAACTAGAAAGAAACTTCAATAAAACTTGGGTTGGGCCTAGTTGGTACATGATGTTGTGAAGGTATAGGATGCGCAATCAAAGGACGAACCACGAAGAAAGACACAGAGACACACACAAGCGCACTAACAACTGTTTATTTCTTCCTTGGAACGCTTACTTATATACCTGGCCACGCATGCTCAAAAGCAATCTTTAACCACAATAGTCATGTCAAGGGCTGTTGACGCAGACGCGAACGCAAAAAGTTGATTTCGGCAACGTACAGAGCCACGGACGTGTCACTGATACAGTCTACAGCAATTTTCCTTTATGTGGAAAGCTTCCAAAGCCAGCCGCGCTTGTTCATTTTTGCTTTTTCCCAGTATCACTGTGTCGTCAAGTCGCGGTGCGCAATTGCGGCAAGAACTAAGATGGGACACAAGGTGTGCCCCTTTGTCTGTGTTGTTCCTAACTTTATTGGCATGCTCCCTGAGTCGCTCGAGTGATACTGGGAAAAAGCAAAAATGAACAAGCGCGGCTGGCTTTGGAAGCTTTCCACATAAAGGAAAATGCTCTAGACTGTATCAGTGACACGTCCGTGGCTCTGTACGTTGCCGAAATCAACTTTTTGCGTTCGCGTCTGCGTCGACAGCCCTTGACATGACTATTGTGGTTAAAGATTGCTTTTGAGCATGCGTGGCCAGGTATATAAGTAAGCGTTCCAAGGAAGAAATAAACAGTTGTTAGTGCGCTTGTGTGCGTCTCTGTGTCCTTCTTCGTGGTTCGTCCTTTGATTGCGCATCCTATACCTTCACAACATCATGTACCAACTAGGCCCAGCCGAAGTTTTATTGAAGAACATCGACAGCTGGCCTATCTACGCCATCCCACTCGGGAACGTCACCTGCCCTGCCGAGGGGGCTCCGTAAAAGCAGCCCGCATCACTGTTTGCTCTTCGGTGGGAAAGGAGGCAGAAAGCGCGACAACATCCGCTTAAACAGACCTTTCAGCATTTTTCAGTTGCTGGTTTCTGGGATCAGCGTATATGGAAACATCCCCATTGTAGCAAAAAGAAAAAAAGCCAGAGCCGCGGCTGGGAATAAGAACTTCGTTGCTTGACTATGTAATTACGGGGTGAACGTTGTTTACACTGCGAAGAATAAGCTCGCTGGCGTGTTCATTCCTGTGCGCAAAAAGCTTGAGTATGGTGTTGTCCGTGGGAGGGGATAATGTACGATAGCCCACACAAACAGGCTCACAGATTGTGACACAGGTGTTGTACATGTATATCGCGTTCCGATTCCATGTGGTAAGAATTACTTCGGCCAGACCGGTCGTTGTATCAATGAGCGTCTGCGGAACACTGTAGATCATTGAAAGGTGCTGTGTCCTCCAACCTCTCCTTGCATTGCAGGCGTTGCAAACCCTGCTTTCCTCACCTAGATAGGACAAGTATCTTGTTGTGGCACAGTGATAAGATATGCCGAGAGCTGATAGAAGCTTACTTGATTAAAAAAGAAGGAGACGCGTGTGCCGTAGCTCCCTCGGTCAGCCTGCAGGAAAAGGAGGTTCCTTTCCTAAGCAGTTTCTTGAGTGCGAGTAGACAGTACGGGGGGTTAGCCTGATTGGATTGTATTTGTTTTGCTCTTGTTGTGTTCTTATTTCGCGCAGGACTGATATGTCATAGGTTTCCTTTTGCACGCATGAAAATGGTTGTTGCGTTTTGCTTTTGTATTTTCTAACATCTTTAAAGCTTCCTTTTCGTGAATAAAAATTGAGTTGACAGTCTGCTCTTGTGTTGTGTCTCCTCGTTCGCTTTGGTCCTGTTTTTTTTGCGGTGCTAAGTATGAATCCAAACCAACTAGTCCAACTTTCTGTACTTATTAGTACATCTCAAAGCAAGATAAAAATGTAAATCCGCTTGGAAAAACAAAATAAGCAATAAACTACGCTTCGTAAGGACAGTTTTAGGCGAATGGAAATCATGTGTCCACCAGGAACGTTTGAAGGAAGTCATTATCTGCCGTCTCCATATAGGTCACATACAGCTTACACGCAACTTTCTGCTGATGAAAGAATACAAATCAGTTTGTACATTTGGATATGGACTTACAGCTAATCTCATGTTATTTGCATGCTCGAAACTCGAAAATCTAAGGTAAAAGTGCGTTTCTCTGTTTTATAAGGAAACTATTCCTCTGATTTATTTATTTATTCATTTATTTATTTATTCAATACTGCGGAGCCGCTTGACTCTAAGCAGGGGTGAGCACAAATACAAGTAAAAAAGAAGACATGCACGAGCTTCCTGCAAGAGCAAACAGATGACGCGGAAAGCGAAGGCAGAAAGAGAGGGGTCTCACATACAAAAGGCTCTCAAATCATCAAGAAACGTTTCTACATTCGGGCTATTCACTACACACTTCGGCAATTCATTCCACTCTGTAATCGATTTGACAAAAAAGAGTGTTTAACTATATTAGAGCATGCAAGAAATGCTTGCAGCATTTTTCCATGGTTATAACACGTACTTGCGCATGAAACGGGAGTAATATAGTCCTGTGAGTTTATTCTAATCAGGTTCTTATATATTAGGTACAAAAATTTCAACTTTGCGTCAGTGCGCCTGGTCTGTAGAGACTCTAGGCCAATAGATTTGATCACAGATGTTACAGTATGTGTTCGCTTGTATTTCTTGCAAATGAAACGGGCCGTTATCCTTTGCACCCTTTCTACTTTGGAAATATTCGTGGCCGTAAATGGGTCTCATAAACAACAGGCATATTCCAGATGAGGCCGCACCAAAGCCTTATACGCGGCCAGTTTCACATGTATTGGGGCCTTCGGCAGTTAACGCCTGAAATATCACAGAGTCTTCAGAGCTTTCCCGCATGTAATATCGATGTGAGCATCCCAGTTTAGGCGATTAGTTTTCTGAACACCAAGGTATTTCAGAGACCAGGATTCTGGAAGTGGTATGCCAGTTATACAATACGGATGCATCAGAACAGTTTTCTTTTTAAAAATTCTAAGCACGAAGCATTTATTAATGTTAAGAAACATGCCCGATTGGGTGCACCAGTTTGAGATCTTCTGCAGGTTGAGAGAAGGATGAAAAGGAAATTGCACGGGCCTGCCTACTAGCTCGAGCGAAGCCACCACCGCTGCCACGTGTCAGTGAACGTTAAATAACCCCAGGTGGTCGAAATTTCCGCAGTCCTTCACTACGGCGTCCCTCATAGCCGGAGTCACTTTAAGACGTTAAACCCCAATAAACCAAACCAAACTTTTTCACCCAGCGCTGCTCATAGGTGATAATGCAAATGTGGACACTTGTTCTTTTAGATTTTTAACAGAAGCAGGATTTCTCAACAAGTTATAAATATTGACCCCGTGCTTCGCTTAATTTCCCTCAGTCACTTTCTCATTCGTGGGAAAAAGACTGAGGGCTTCCTGACGTTTTATAAAGCTTTTACCATTAGCCATTCCTAAATCTCCTTTTCTCTGTTACTACTTGGTAGTTACACTTTTTAGGCCCTCCATACTACCGATCACTTTAAACATTTATTAAATCCCGCAGAAAACATTTCCTATACCTTGTCCATGGCACATGGTGGCCTTAGCTGCAAAGGGGCCATTGAACTCAACGCAACACTTAAACCACGGGAATTAAAAGCTTCCCGATCGTTAAAAATTCTAAAGGTGCTCTCACGAAAACGGTGCAGGTCTAATAGTACATGCCTTTTGCGCATTTATTGTGTTCTAGTACGATTTTGCCTACATTACGGGTGCATAGTTTACGGCTCCGTTAGCGCGACCCTGCTAAAGAGATTTGACCCAAGACATAACTCAGACCTGCGGCTTTAAAGTAGAGCACACAGAACATTGCCCATAAATAGTCTCTACGTAGAATGCAATGAAACACCCCTCGCAGACAAAAGGACCATGCTGATATGCACATACGTCCTAAAAACCTGTTCACTACCAAAACATCTCTTCTGCCCCCTAGTTACAAGGTGCCTTTCCAAACTGGTTAACAGCAAACCGCAAGGAAACAGACCACTCCTTCTCAGCTTTGAAGAAAAATGCGAAGAATTCTGTATACTGAACACACAGCCCAATATTGCCCTGTGACCCCACCCACTGCCACCTTGGAACACCTTCCCTTCTGAACGTGATCTTACGTTGACACACATCCACAAATAGCGAATTCCGCAACAATATATAGTGCAGGAGTTTTTGACTGGGAAGAAAAGCTACAAGGATTATCCAGATGTTTACACAGACGGCTCTAAAACAGCACACTACATGGGGAGTGCGGTAATACAGTGACAGAAGAAAAATAGTTAGCCTACCTGAGTGCGCTTCTGTTTTCACAGCACAGTGTTATGCCACTGCTGTTGCAGTTGGAAAAATACTATAGAAAAGCATAGGAAATGTGTTGCCTACACCCACTCCCCAGCGTAATTACAGGCCTAAACTTCAGAAATACACTTCAACTCATAATAGGAGCCATAATACGTAACGAAACTCATACACAAGGATGTACAATAAATGCTGGGTCTCTAATCACGTAGGAATCAGAGGCAACGAGACCGCGGATGCATGGGCCACACGTGCCCGTAATGTGCAAATGAAACAACTAGATACACCTCATCAACGCTGCATGAAGTCTGTAAAAATAAACAGGAGGAAAATAGCAGGCTTCATTAGGCAACTAGGCTAACAACAAGCTGAATTCTGTAAAGCCCGTCCTAGGTGAATGGAAGGCCTGTAGGCTCCAGACACGTTTTATAGAAGCAATTTTATGTCGTCTCCGGATTGGACACATACTCCTTGCACACAACTTCCTAATGACCAAACAAGAGAAATCAGTTTGTGAAAAATGTGGAGATGAATTTGCCACTAATCCCAATTTATTGTCATGCGCGAAACGTGGAAAGTAAGAAAAAAGTTCTTCATTCAATATTACGGTGAATGCATTCCTTTTCACTCAAAATTCGTATTATGGTGAAACTGCAATTCATGACATTTTCTGTTTTTTTATGTCAAGTAGGTTTACTCGCGAGACTATAAACTCTGACCCACTACTTCGCTTCACTTTTTTATACACCTCACCGTCTTCTAATTTTTGAGAAGGTTGCTGAGATCTTTATTTCATTGGTTGGGAGCCTGAGGATCCCTGCCCTGCCAAGGATGACTGTCGAGGTTACTCGACCTTCTGTAAAAGTTCTCGTGCGAGCCACTTCCAAAATTATTTTCCCATCATTACGCGGTCGTGGGAACTAACTTTTTAGACCGTTTACACCATCAATGTTTTTCACATTTTTGTAATATTCTGCCGAAAACAGTTTTCTTAAACCTTGAGCTTGGCGCATGATAGCCTTGCATGTTTGTGCCCACTGAACCCAACTCAACACAACACATATATTCGATTTGCTATTCGGAAGTTTCTAAAACTTGCGCACCATGATTTGCGGCTTGTTGTTGATCGGGTGCACATACCATGAACGAACGTATGCCACGAGGAGCAGCTTATTAGAAGGCGCTTATAAACATACCGTATATAGTACAACTGTACCTTGAAATTAAAGCTAGCGTGACCTAATCTCGCACCGCACATATAAAAAAGAGCTCTTGACACCCTAGGTCCAGTGGAGAGCTGTGTGAAGAGACTACAAAAATTATATGGCAATCACCAATCACCGAACTTCTTATTGCAAAAGTAAAGGGTGCCAAGAAGGTCCGGAAGTTGCAGTTCCGAAGTTCCGAGTCGCATAACTTCGTTAGTTGCAGAGGACGTGCACACGCCTGTCACGGCCGAGCGAGACAGAAAAATGCAAAGACGCGAGAGCGCGAACGGGAGGTAACTCGATGCGGAGCTGATTCTCTATTCCTCCCGTCTCGAGAACGGTGCGATTAAGCTGCTCCAAAGGGGAACAGAACACTGGGGCGGCCGAAGAGAGAACGCTCGGCATTCGGAAGAAACGAAGACAAACGCTCCCAAAGAGGGTGGGAGTGACCCAGTGCGTTTGAATCCATTAGAGCGCACAGCTCCTGCCGCCGGCAGCATCGCAAGCAGCGGGGTAATTGAGGACAGCCACGAACTCAGGGCGGCACGGAAGTATCGAGCTGAACGAGAGAGGCCATCGCTCAGGCGGCTAAGGAATTAGGGGCGCGCTACAAGGCAGGAATTGGAAGCAATCGCCAGCAATTAGAATGGAAGCGGAGCGCTGTTCGTGAGATTGCAAGGTGTACTGCAGAAGTAGGCGCAAGCTCAGTTTCGAACCATAGCGTGCCTATCTGCGCCATGGTTCACGCTCAGTTCCCAACTGATAACTCAAGAACACACAGCGCAATAAACGTACTAAAGGAAGGAAAGATAGACATCTTAGTTGGAACGACACCAAGTTAGAATGCGCTTCCGAAACAATAGCAGAGACTGACAACCGCATCTCACCAGCGGCATGTGGTTGACTTTTCTTCTACAATCTTATAATTTATTTTCGATCTAAAAATAATTAGGTACTTATTTTCTGCTGCACACGATAACCATTTAATAACTAAAAACATCTCTATAAGCTTCTTTAGGTTTCAGTGACTGTTGGCACCATTCATGTGTCTTAACGAGCCTCTCAATTTTTCTAGCATTGATTTCTCAACACCCTACTAAATTATATCATAGATGCTAGATTGGATATCAGCTCGTCGAGCCAATCAATCCAATTTGTAAGTTTTTTTAATGCTGTTGAAAACCTGAAATGAGACTCCCTCGAAGCGTGAATATGGATATACAATGCCCTAATAGTTTATAAAAGTCGTCTACCTAACAAATTTGTTTCCTTGCATAGGTGTAAGCAAAGCAAACCTTCTACAAAGATTACAAGTAAAGCTAGAGTCGCAAGAGAAGCATTCGGCATCATAAAATGGCACGGTCACTGGTGTAGCAGAGGCTCAAAATTTTAATCGTGTTAGCTCGAAGTCGAAAATCAAAACAAGCGGGCTGCTAAATCAGCAGAGCTTGAACGTTTGTTGAACACAAAGCATACTCGTAGAATTGAAGTCCATGCATGCGTCCGAAGTCCGAAGCATTCGTGCTATTATGTTATGTATATGTTTATTCCAAGTCACAGGCTTCTTTTACGTGGGAGCATTGTGGGAGTGGAATAGTATGCTAGCAAAGTCAATCATCGAAGATAGTTAGTTACATGGAGTTTTATGGCGCGCAAGCAACTGTGGCTATCATACACCAAAGACAAGGTTAGATGATGTTATATTAAGTGTATAGATGTTAGATTATATTAGATTTAAAGCATTGGCTTTCTTTGGAAACTTACAAACAAGCGAAAACTCGAGTGTGCTCGCCTAAAAGCAGTGAGGGATGAAATGGAATGTGTTCATTGAAAAATACAGTAAAAATGTTTTTCTAAGTTCTTCGAGATGAGAACAAGAAATTAAAATGCGATTAACTGTGAGCTCCTCACCACACACTTCACACGCAGGTTTGTCTTTTTTTGGTTATAAGAAGCTATTTGTGATGTGTGTGTGACCTATGCATAAACGACATAAAATTACTTCGATAAAACGCTCTTTATGGCGGCATGATTTTCATTCTTTTAAAATGGGCTTTATGGTATGCAGCTTGTTGTTTCCTTCATTTTCCCAAGAAGCTTGCCACTTGGCTCTTAGTTTGCTATGTACTAACTTCATGTAATCCCTAGGAGGCAAATTCGGATGTTTTATTTCCATGGTTCTGGCTTCTGCAGCACACATGTCGGCTCTCTCATTGTCCCTAATGCCAATGTGACTGGGAACCCAGCAGAATTTTATAACATGTTTTTGTGTTGTGATCTTTACTATATTGTGTATGATGCTTCCAATCAGTGGCTCCGTGGCATTTTTTTAGTTTAATGCTATAAGGACGCTTAGTGAATCTGTATAAATGATGCTGTTTTTGATGTTTTTATTTGTTATTTTCTGTACCGCAACACTAATAGCATAACAATCCGCGGTGAAAACTGTAGCCCGTGAGGGCAGTCGTACTGAATTTTTGTTTTTTCCTTGTATTACTGCGCTTCCTATATCAGCATGAGTTTTTGACCCATCAGTATAAAATGCGGTATAATTTCTGTAGTTTTCTTGTAGTGCTAGATATTCTTGTATTATATGGTCATGTGGTGTAGGTTTCCCAAGGCGTGTTAGTGTGACATCACACACTGTGGGGACAGTATACCACGGTGGTAGCGCTTCGTGTCTTGGGGCAATACTTTTAATTTCATTTAGTATGTTCAGACCTTGGCATTTTTCTTCGAAGCGCAAGAGCAACGGCTTAACTGCGTGAGGCTTGTTGTTGAAGAGTATTCGGGATGGGCATTTCGTGACAATTGGGTAACAGAGATGTTTGGGCTGAGAAAGGACTTTGAGGATGTATGAACAAGTTAGTGCAGTTCTTCGATCTTCTAAGAAAGGTTCATTCGTTTCCACATAAAGACTTGCTATTGGTGAAGTTCTGTAAGCACCGGAAGACAACATTAAACCAAGGTTGTGGATAGTATCCAGTCGTTTTATATAGGACGGTCTTGCTGAGCCATATACTATGAACCCGTAGTCTAACTTAGAGTGAACCAGAGAACGATATATCTGTAACAGGCATCCCCTATCAGACCCCCAGCGTTTTCTTGACAGTAGTTTCAGTACATTGAGGGCCTGGGAAGCTTTTTTTCTTTAAGCTGTTTATATGTGGCAAGAAAGATAGCTTTTTATCGAAAGTTATCCCTAGAAATTCATGCTCTTTATTTTATTTATTTATCTTTTACCCACAGCGCCATTTCACATTACAGTGGGGAGGTTGATACAGTAGCATAGCGCATAAATGCAGGTAAATACAAAAAAGAGAGGAACAGCAGCCCAGGCATTCACAAAGTAAGCAAAGAATATAAACATTGACGCAATGCGCACCTATGTACAGAATTTGGGGTACAAGAAAGTCAGCTGTGTTGTTCACCCAACAAACGTGTATTTTAGGACAAAGCACCAACGCAGTAGACATGCATATATAAAAAAAACTTCAAACGTGTATTTCAAGCAGGCATACTGCGCATTGACAGGAAGACACAGGTATACAAAGTGGAACGCACGAAACGAGGAAGCAGCGCACAGATAACGACGCACCGTCTAGCTATGAAATGACGTGACATTGTTCAAAGCGGAATAAAAGGATTCATTTGATGAGATGGATGTAACAAAGGCCGGGCAACGATTCCATTGACGAATGGTCTTCGGAAAAAAAGAGTCGCTGTATGCTGCCGTACTGCACTTGTATTCACGTACCTTTTGATAATGGTCAAGGGCTGCGGATACGTAATGTGGTTTGAAGACGTATGTTTCGCGTGGAATGCCAATGTGGGAGTAGTATATGCTATGGAAGAGTTTGAGCCTCAGCTTAGTTCTCCGCTGTTCTAGCGATTCCCAAACAAGGACATTTTTTGCTATTGTTGCACTGAAGTTCCGTTCACAAGACTTAGCAAGTACGTATCGAGCCGCCAAGGACTGAACTTTCTCAAGTTTTTCTTTGTCACCTAAGGTAGGAGGATCCCACACCGTGCTAGCATACTCCAACACTGACCGCACATAAGTTTTGTAAAGGAGTTATTTGGTAGCTTGCGGGAATGAACGAGTGTTTCGGCGGAGAAATCTTAAGGATTTGCAGGCCTTTCCAACTATATAACCAACGTGCCGATGCCAGCACAGCGATGACGTGAAATAGACACCTAAATACTTAAATTCTTCAACTATTTTCAGATTTGCATTATTTATAGTATATGTGGGTACTAGATTTGCGCGTTTCTTCGAAAATGCCTTGCACACTATTTTGTCCAAGTTGAGATTCATTTTCCATTTTCCGCACCACTTATGAACAGTGTCAAGGTCGTTTTGAAGGACATCACGGTCAGCATTACATGCTGTAATTTTATACAGGATACAATCGTCTGCAAACATCCGCACGCGTGACGCTATATTATCAGTGATATCATTGATGTACAGTAAGAAAAGAAGAGGTCCCAAGACGGAACCCTGAGGGACGCCTGATGTTACATCAACAACATCAGATTCAGCTCCATGCACCATTACAAATTGACGTCTCGCGTGCAGATATGCACTTAATTACCCAGGCAATTACGCGACAATCAATATTATAAGAGTACAGTTTCTGTATAAGCAAATCATGTGGAACATGGTTAGAGCGAAACAAAACTGCGCGAAGAAGACGGGACAAAAGAAAGGCACGAATACACACACACAAAGCGCAGCGTGTATTCGTGCCTTTCTTTTGTCCCGTCTTCTTCGCGCAGTTTTGTTTCGCTCTAACCATGAACCGACTAGCCCAACATCATGTCTTACTTCGATACATGTGGAACGGTGTCAAAAGCTTTACGAAAGTCTAGAGGTAATGGGATTTGGTTTAGATATAGTGTGGGGTCGGCCTGTAGGCCTCGTTTCAAAGAGAACAGAAGCGCTACTGTTTTCTGAGGAGAAAATCTAAATCATTTTCTATGTGCCCAGGTAGCCAGTTCATTTATTGTTATTTGTATCTGTCGCTCACAAGTAGGTATGCTGGAAGTCGTGCATGCTATTTGGAGGTGATCTAAGTAAACTGAGTACATTATGGATTTTGGGATTACTTTTCCTATGGAGTTTATTTTGATGATGAATAAGGTCGTGCTGAGGATGCGCCCCTGGGGTACACCAGTTTCTTGAATAAAAATGCTGGACAAGGTTTCGCCTAGGCGGATCTGAACGTGCGGTTGGTTAGGAAGTCGCTCAAACAGCTCAGCAACCTGCCGCGGATACCTAGGTCCGATAGGTCACAGAGGATACCGAACCTCCACGTGGTATCGTAAGCCTTCCCCAGGTCGAAGAGGACCCCGATACAGTGTTGGTTGTGGATGAACGCTTCCCGAACTGTGTTCTCAAAGCGTACATGGTGATCGGTTGTGGAACATGTCTTTTTAAAACCGCACTGGTGTATATCTAAAAGTTCCTGGGATTGAAGTATGAAGGTTAGTCTGATGTTTAGAATGCTTTCGAATGATTTTGCTATACAGCTAGTGAGTGCTATTGACCTGTAACTGGTGGGACTAGTTTGTGGTTTCCCTGGTTTTAGGAAGGGTACTATGATTGCTTTTTTCCATGCTTGGAGGATTTCTCCACTCATCCATATTTTATTGAAAAATTTTAGGAGAGCCTCTATGGCAGTCTCAGAGAGCTGAGCAAGCATGGCATAACGTATATTGTCTGGGCCTGGTGCTGTCATTTTACCGGATGTTAGTACTGTGTTTAGTTCCTGCATTGTAATAAGCTGATTGTAGTCTTCATTTGTGCATGTTCCAAAGGGCAGTTTTTGTTTTTCTACTATTGTTTTGTGGTTTTGAAATATGTGTGTGTAGTTGGATGAGCTTGAAACTGTGGAAAAATGCTCACCCAATATGTTGGCCTGCTCTTCTAATGTTGTTTGAGTACCGGGTGTTGTTAGCATTGGAAATGTGAAAGGAGTAAAATTTCCTCTGAATTTCCGCACCTGCTCCCACATTTGTTTTGATGTTGTTGAGCTGTTTACAGAAGAGACATAAGCTTGCCACGATGCTTTCTCGCTACTACGGCGGATATACCGAGCTTTTGCTCTTGCCTTTTTAAAGTTTATGAAATTCTCATGTGTTGGATATCTCCGAAAAATGCCCCAGGCTTTGTTTTGTTTCTTTTTTGCATCTTTACATTCTCTTGTGTGCCAGTATTTGTGATTTTGTTTTACTATTCCAGAGGATTGAGGAATAGCTAAATGTGCGGCAGCTAAGATACAATTCGTAAATTTTCATTGATCTCATTGATGCCAACATTTTCTAATACTATTTTCTCTAATGTGGCTTCTGCTCTAAAAAGTTGCCAGTCAGGTAAATGTAGCTTCCAACCACGTGGTTTTGTGGGAACCACTGTTGGCGAGGATGAGAGACTTATTACGACAGGGAGATGATCACTTCCATATGGATTGTCTAAAACACTCCTGTTAAAATCGTTAAAACTCACGACAGCGATATCGGCGTAACCTGTTCAAGGGGCGGCTTCCGTCGATGACAGTGACGTCACCAGTGGCTAGCCTACAAAAGGAACTGCGCGACGCCGGAGCATTCAGAGGGCACGGCCCCTGGACAATCGACAACATGTCCAAGCCTCCAATCCTGCTGTTACAGGTCCTGCCGTGGATTGTTGCCGCAAGCATTTCCACCTGTGGAACGGATGAAACACCGTTTATCTACGCGACCCACCATGACAGCGATATCGGCGATAACCTGTTCAAGGGGCGTCTTCCGTCGATGACAGTGACGTCACCAGTGGCTAGCCTACAAAAGGAACTGCGCTACGCCGGAGCATTCAGAGGGCACGGCACCTGGACAATCGACAACATGTCTAAGCCTGCAATCCTTCTGTTACAGGTTCGTTATTTGACTAATATTAGAAGTATTACGAGTGACAACCGCTTTTTGTTAGTTCTGCCCTGCCCTGGAAGATTGTTGACTGTTTTGAGTGACTCTTGGTCTATGTTATTGTCTTTGTTGGTTTCTGGGGATAATGAGGAAAACCCGGGGCCAAGGACTGCTGAAATGTTGCAGTTAATTCTAGAAAACCAGGCCACATCGGATGCTAAATAGATAAACTGAGAACAGAAATGACCAAACTTAATGCAAAATACGATAGGATGACTGGATTTCTTGATATTTCATTTCATTTATTTCATTTATTTTTTTATTTCATTTATTTTCTCCTTAAGGGCCCGAGGGCATTACATAAGAGAGGCGAATTAACATGATGTAAAAAAATCTTCAACGTGGAAAAATGTGAAGAGCAAAATACAAAATACAATGAAGGCAAGCAAAAACAAAAGCAAGAAGAAAAAAATACAGTAAAAAATGCAGACATACATCTAAGTCAAATATTATTGAAGAAATGAACAAACGAATGCAAAATTTAGAGACCCTTGTTCGTCAGCAGGCAGATAGGTTGACTGAATACGCGAACAGGAGCAGAAGTAATAATCTTTTGGTTTTTGGTGTCAAAGAAGCAAAAGACGAATCAGATTCCGATCTGAGGGAAGCCGTGGTTCAGAAGATATTTAATGAAAAATTGGGCGTTCAGGCGAAAACTATAGACAGAATTCATCGTATAGGCAAGAAAAGAACTGGTAGCCATAGACCTGTCATTATGCACTTTTTCGACTCTAGAGAGAGAGAGTTGGATTTAAGAATTGCGGGAAGTTGAAAGGCGGCCCGATAAGTGTAAGCCGAGATTATGCGAAGGAAACAGTAGCAGTACGAACAAAACTATGGCAAAGTAGTAAAGTAGAAAAAGATAAGGGAGCAAAGGTCAAACTGATACATGATAAACTTAACATTAACAACAGCATTTACGCATGGGACCATGAACGACAAGAGCGTTGTCTGTACCGAACCCCGCCAGATAAGATAAGACGACCCAAAGTTAACGATAAGTCTGCTGGTCATAATTTGCTATCCCCGACCAAATCAACTGTAGATTCTGATGATCATAGCGATTCCGCACAAATATAGCTCAGAATTATTCTGTTAAACGCCCGCAGTGTAGCAAACAAAGCAACTGATTTTGAACATTATTAACTTTCGGGAACCCTGACTTAATGTTAATAACCGATACCTGGTTACATGAGGGAATTACTAACGATAGCATTTTCCCACCAGGGTACCATGTTTTTAGATCGGATAGAAATTCTAAAGGAAGGGGTGTGGCTATTGTTATGAAAAGCACAGTATCTGCAGTCACTCTTAACTGCAGCCTTTCTGAAATGGTGTGGTGCCAGGATTCTTGCGGGAGCCTTGTACATTTAGTAGGTGTTGTGTACAGGCCGCCTTCTACATCTCCTGAATTTTGTGATGAATTGCTTTTGTTCCTTAACTCTCATGTAAATAAGAACACCAAACTGCTAATGGCTGGCGACTTAAATTTACCACATACTAATTGGGAAACTTTGTCAACAGGTAATGAGAAATAAGTAGTGCGAATAAAATAATGGAAATTATGTTTACTTATAACCTTAAGCAAATAGTAAAGGATTTTACAAGGTTTACATCAAGGTCCCAGTCATTGTTGGACTTGGTTTTCTTGTCCTCTAAAGTGACAGACCACAGTATATCTGTCGAGCCGGGTTTATCTGACCACAAGATGATCAGTTTGAATGTGCGGTTCAACACGCATGTCCGCAAAAAATTGCATGTTTTAGTACGGGTCAAAGACTACAGCCGGGCAAATGATACGTCTATCTTAGACGTCTTAGGAGAAAAGTTTAATTAGTTTGCAACTGCATCACACGATGAAAGTGTCGAGGAATTGTGGCAACGTTTTAAGGGCACACTAAAATATTGCATTGATAGATTTGTTCCCACTCGCTCAAAGAAATCGAAGCAGCTCAATCCTTGGATCACTAGAGAGATCATTCAGTTAAAGCGCAAGGTAAAAAGGCTACGAAAGCAAAAAATAGGCCGGCAGCACTTTCAAACATCACAAAAGAAGCTCAAAACAGTGTAACTAGACTCGAAAAAAACTTTCTTCAATACAACACTGACTAATTTTTTCACAAGCTCACCGCAAAAGTTCTGGAGATATTTTTCAGCGAAAAAGAACGCAATCACACAGGTAATGGATGGGGACGATGAGGTGACTGATAAAAACGATATTGAAAATCTGTTTAATGATTTCTTCCAGTCGGTCTTTAGTAGGGATGACAACGACATTGAGAGTGATCATACAACAATTTACACGTTGCCATACTCAATGCACGAGATTCACATCAATAATAGGGAGGGCATTTGTCAGCAGCTGCTGTCAAAGCCTACCAGAAGCTCTGTTTTCTGAGAAGGAAGTTGCCGAACGCGACTAGCGAAATTAAATTGATTGCGTAGAAGACGTTCGTGCGGCCAATCATAGAGTACGCAAGTGCAGTGTGGAGTCCTCATCAAAAGGGTTTAAAATGAAAACTGGAAAGATTGCAAAGGATGTCAGCACGTTTTGTATGCTCTAAATACCGCCGCACTGATTCTGTCACAGCCATGCTAAAACAGGGTCAGTTAGAATCACTAGAAATAAGAACAAAGCAGAAATTGAAACTTTTTTTTTCTGATAATGCATGATAAAGTCAAAGTTAATCAACAACACTATGTTACACCTCCCCTGAAGCGTTGCCCACGGAAAAATCACAATAAGGTATTACAACCTATTATTACACGTACTGATGTCTATCGCTACTCCTTTTTTCCCGATGCTGTAGAAATTTGGAATCAACTACCAAGTGACGTTGTGGACCAAACAGATCTAGACAAATTTGTGATAGGTGTGAACACATTCCTGGAAGATTGCTGTGCAAATTTGTAATTCTGTGTATTTGATTGTTTTTAGTGAAGAGAATTGCACTTGTATCTGTATATGCTTCCCTCTCTGTAATGACCCTCATACAGAGGGTTAACAGTATGAATAAGTAAAAAAATAAAATAAAAACAGACGGTGAACTAAAAGACAAATCTAAAACGCTAATTTTCGCCGGGGTTGGGGAGCAGTGTGTGGGTTTATTCGAGTTCAGTAAACAGACGTCATTGCATAGAACAAAATCCTCTATGAGATGGCCTCTAGCGTCAGTTTTCTCGCTTCCGCAAAAACGTGAATATGCATTGAAGTCTCCAACTACCAGATATCGCTCTGGTAGCTGCTCTAAAAGAACCTCTAAGTCAAGTAGTGTTAACTTAACGTGCGGATCGATATATAGTGAGCACACTGTAATGGTTTTATGAGCAACCAGAGTGGCTGCGACAGCTTCGAGTCTTGTTTTTAGTTTAAGCTCTAGAGCCGGGACACCGTTTTTCACTATTATGGCTACGCCTCCTGACAGCCTGCTCGCCTGCTCCCGATCGCGGCGGAAAACAGTGTAATTCTTTAGAAAGTTATTTTTTCCGGGACGTAAATTTGTTTCTTGTAGACATAAGGCGACAGGAGCGTGTGCTCCTAGTACGTCTTTTATGTCACTGGAATTGCTTAGAAGTCCTCTACAGTTCCATTGTATTATGAAAGCCATCATGTTTTTGTGTTTGTATCGAGTGAAAAACTAGATAAAGTTGTTTATGGTCCCGTGACTCGGGGCCTGTCTTTTTTTGACCGATCCAGGGAGCTCCGCCGACCCTCCTATGTGGACGGCGCGGGGCTGCCCGGGGTCGTGTCCATAGCCTCTGCGGAGGCGCTGGACGACCGTGCAGAAGGCACGTTCACGTTCAAGTTTGACCTCGACCTGTGGAGAGAGGTTCCGAGGCCCGACGACCAGGGGGTCTGCGCAGCCTGATTTGCAGTTGGCGGAGTAGCGTTAGCTGCTCCACCTTGGGACGGGGATGGCCCCGCCACAGGCTCACTGTGTGTGACCTGGAAATGGTCGAAGAGAACATTATTCAGTTGTTAGCAAGAGATGGCGAGCAGAATATGATTAAATTTAAAAAGCTTTGTGCAAGTTTCAGAATGTGAAAACATAGAAATGAAACATGATTTGGCAATGACTTCAAAGTGAGCACAATTTCTTTAAAATTATACAGCAATGAAAGTGATTCTTGGTAAAAGAACATGAAACCAAGACTTTACGCGAGTATTGTGGCTATACTATCTCGAAGCGTTGCAGGATTTCTGGTGGGTGATTGCATGAGAGATCAAAGTGCCCCAAATATCCCCATTTTTAATAGTCTTGTTTATTTTGTATATTGTGTGCATATTATTTCGTATGCCAACAGTGAAACGATGTCACGGCAGAGAGTGTTTTCAAGCACAGCCCAATTTCGCCGATCTAAAATGACGTAATAATCGAGATATGAAAGCCATGATGGATATAATTTCCGCGCTCAAAGTAGAGATGAGAAAAAATGCCTCAGCTTATTTCTGCCATCGTGAAGAAGTTGTAGCTTGTTACGAAAAATTTTGAAAACGACGCAAGTGTCACGTGAGGCACTTTTGAAGTATTTTTTGTCCGCAAATATAAAACATACCTCCTCAAATTTGCACAATAGATAAGCATCGAGTTGCTAAAAAAGTGTACCGAGATTCATTGTTATATAACACAGGGGCCGCCGGGGCGGCTCGGTAGTTATGGCACTCCGCTGTTGTCCCGAAAGACGTGGGTTTGATCCCTGCCGCGGCGGCTGAATTTCTGTGGAGGCGAAATTCTAGAGGCCCGTGTACTGTGCGATGAGAGCTAGTGGACGTTAAAGAACCCCACGTGGTCGAAATTTCTGGAGTCTTTCTCTACGGCGTCCGCCATAGCCGGAGTCACTTTGGCACGTTAAACACTATAAACCATAACACAGTGGAGTCTAATAAGTATTGCTATAAATCTGTTGTTTTTGAATGTATTAGTGTATGTCACAAATCAAAGGCTAAAAAAACCCATCCCAATTTTCTTTCATGGGGTTCAGCGTACCAAAGCGACTCAGGCTATGAGAGACGCCGTAGTGAAGAGGTCCGGAAATTTCGACCACCTGGGGTTCTTTAACATGCACTGGCATCGCACAGTACACGGGCCTCAAGAATTCCTCCTTCAAATAAATTCCGCGGCCGTGGCCGAGATCGAATCCGCGTCTTTCGGGTCAGCAGCCGGGCACCATAACCACTGAGCCACCGCGTCGGCTACGCTAAGCAGTCAGAAAATAACATTCAAAGCTTTTCTTTACATGCATTCCTATGGGCCGCACTCCCAGTTGTTATCCGCACTCGACGATAGCGACGCGTCACAGGTCGTTGTTTGTTCATAAAAAGTTACTATTTTTGTGCGCTCTTGATAGAAAAGGTCTCAATCTTGGCATTTGGGGAAACTTCAGATCAGCGGAGGGCGTATTTGCTGATTCCGCCTCTTTATTCAGGCCCTTCTGCCGATGCTGAAGACGCTACAAGTTTGAGCTTGGATTACATTTTGAAAACACAATAATGCAACATTTTCTTTCGTGGCCTTTTCCACCTCCTTCTAGAGACTTGTTTCAGCACTATTAACAAAAACTGTTGGGGGTTTTTTTTTCTTTCTATTCTTGAGAAACACTACTAATTTCAAAAATGCCAGATTTAGGGCAGTAGTCCTTGTATTTTCCTATGTTATATAACAATGAAATATTTTGCACTCTTTGATCATCTGGATGCTTATCTACTGCCCAAATTTGAACGAGATGTGCTTTGTATTTCGAGAGGAAAAAATTCTTGAAAAGCGCCTCATTTGAGACCTGTCGTTTTGAAACTTTTTTCTAGCAAGCTATGACTTCTTCGCAATGGCGTAAATAGGCCTGAGATGTTCCCTCTCCCTTGTACTTCTTGCACGAAAAATATATTCATGATGGCTTTCGTATCTCGATTCTTACATCATTGCAAATTTGCGAAACTGAGCTACGCTTGAAAACACTGCGTCTGCCGGGACATTGTTCATAATGTTTTCTCCAGAAATATTAGCATATCAACAAAAGAAATTGACTGTTGACATACTGAATAATGCGTGCACAATATATGAAATACTGAAGCATATAAAATTTTTATTTATTTCGGCAGTTTGATGTCTCGTGGAATTACCCTGGTGTTAGTAACATCGCCAGGAAGGCTGTTTGCATGGCTTATGACACGTGGGAGGGCAGATATCTTAAATGCTTTAGTAAGACCAAAAATGAACGTCAAGCTGCTATGATTGTGGAGAAGATATCGTATGCGACATGGCTCTAACAAAGGCAGTATGTGACAGTGAAGGCTGATAATAGTTTTATTAAATAAGCTCAGTAATGAAACCGTACGACGCGATTCTAAAGACTGCGATAGCGACAATTTTTTCTTAGTGACGCTGGAATGACGGTTATAAGTGCAAGCGATAAAGCGTGCAGCACGGTTCTGTGTGGATAAGATATTATGTGTTAGATATGCTTGGTGTTGTAACCAGATGGGCGATGCAAATTTCAATTCAAGCTGCCGGCGCACAAAACATCCGGCAAGTTAGTTTTAGACTTGCATACGCCAATGGCATCTCTCCCCACTTATTCAACTTGTGCTACCCTTATGCTGCACCTGTCATGGCTCTTCATAGAGTCAAATAAGAGTGAAGCTTAATAGTGTCTTCTTTCTGCGCTGACTTGCGAAACTCGTTCCCATGGCTGTGGTTTCTCTAGATAGTAGATAAGGACAGAGGTTAGATTGGGCTAAAGAAAAACAATTGCCCTCCCGCACCGTCTTGTGACACGACGGTGTAGTGGATAGGGATAGTGGGAATCTCGTTAATCCATTCATGCGCGTCACTAATTATGCGACGTGGGATTTCACTAGTTTTTTTTCTTCTACACTCTCTTAACACCCAGCTTTATATGAATCAGTACTGCGTAGGGGCAGTACCACCCAGTTTCCGTATTTTGTGCTGCGAGAGAAAAGAGGGGCCCAGCAACACCACTTCACCCGCGTTCCAGCGAGGTCATCTTTGATGTGTTCTATATGCGGCCAGCCCCACGCGGAGGCACCGCAGGGTCAGGATAGTAAACTCTTGATTCCCGAGACCTAAGCCTCGGAGGACATCGACGCTGGCCTTTACCCAGCAGCCTTGGAAGAAAAGTGCGGCCGTGGTGACAATGAATGTTCTTTCTGAAATCTGGGCATTCAGGCCCGCTCTAAGGTACTTGGCTCTCCTCGCGCAGTGTGGGTTGCTAAGGTTGACTCTTAGTCCCATCACCTTGACATCGCCTCGCCGCGGGGGATTAGTGGTTACGGCGCTCGGCTGCTGGCCCGAAGGAAGCTGGCTCGATACCGGCCGCTGCGGCCGAATTTTGATGGAGGCGAAATTCAAGAGGCCCGTGTATTGTGCGATGTCAGGGCGCGTTAAAGAACCCCAGGTGGTCGAAATTTCCGGAGCCCTGCACTACGGCGTCCCTCATAGCCTGAGTCGCTTTGGGACGTTAAACCTCAATAAACCAATAAACCAAGCTTCACATCTACGATAACTGATTGACCGTTTGGGCAGTAAGAATGTGCGGCTCAAGACGTACATTGCATCCTTTATCCCTTAATCTTCTTGACAAGTAGTTCACCGTAACGTCGCGGTGGCACAGACTGACGTGGTGCGTCCTCAAACAATGCTGCAATATATGGCCCATGCGTTCCAAGGAATTGCATCCTGCGCGACAGTTCTTGTCTACAACACTGTCCCTCTCCTTTCGGCTAAAGCATGGAGGGCATTGAACCGCAGTTTCACTCAGTTGATGAAATCCTGCCCCTTTAGGAGGAAGGCTTCCTCAGTCCACCATTTCATGGCCGCTGGCAGATTTCTGGTCCTGGGAAGTAACCTTCCCATCCAATCTTCAGTGCAGTCCTCTGCTTCAATATCTCTTTGTCCTATTTACAGTTGACAGCTTCTCGAGTGTATCTTGCGAGGTCTCTCGCCTTGCATAGCCAACCAGCAACCAGCTCGACCACCGGCGCTAGCCTGCCGGCACGGAGGGTGGAGGCCGCTAGCTTCTCTAAGCGCCGCACTTGATCGCCAGGAACCGTTGTGCTCATAAATAGAATTCACAGTCGTCCCAACTCCGCAGGGGCGTGGAAACAGCCGCTGGGCAGGTCATGGGGCAAGTGGATCTAAGCTCCAACTGCGTTCCGGGTCAGGCAGTCAAGCTTCTCCAGCGAGCCGGCCATGATGGTGCTTCAGCACCCGCGGATGGTAAAGCCTCGTCAGGAAGCAGTACCGGAGTACGACCGGCCTCTGCTGGGGTCGCAACGGTATCGAAGACACCCTCTGGAGCGTAGAGGCCAGGGTCGGGGCGATGGACGGGCGCTTCTCACGAAAGTTAGCATAACACACCCCCAAGTATCGCCACTCCGTCCCGGAGGTGGCGGTCACAGTCCTTCTACCGTCGAAAGTAAGTAAATAGATAAATAAATTCTTTAGTTCACTCATGAAGTGAGGGAGTGCGGGGAAAAAAGTTGAAAATTCAGCTTGACTAGCTCCCAGCTCCCCAGAGTACAGAAATTCACGAAACAAAAGAAGTAAAAAATTAAGATAAGAATACAAAAATACATAAAATGGAAAAAAGAAACTAAATGAAAAAATGAATTGTAGAGCGGAATCAGAACAGCACAAATCACAATACAGAAATATCTTGTTTACGAAGTCAGATCGGCTGTACAAGGAAAACAAACAAAAACAATTCTAATTGAAGTGCATGAGACACCGGTGATAAGTGAAAGTACATGCCTGAAAAAGCTTGAGAAAAAGAGCGTTACATAAGTAAAGGAAAAGATGAAGAAAAAAAAACAATGCGCATTGTGTAGTATGAACAAGAAATCGTTGCTCAAAGAAGGGTACAGCGTACATATGTAGAAATGCGAGAAATACGCCATCACATGAACGGATTGTTGTCAATGAAAAGCAATTTCAGTTCTTTTCTTGAAGCTATCTCGGGAGCATTGCCGTTGCATTGCGGTAGCATTCTGTTTATCATTTGTCTTCCATAATGTGTCCTGCACGTTTTTATTAACCAAGGCTGTGTGCTTCTATACTCATAAGGTAGTGTCCTTCTATACAAACAGGTGCGAATCGTAATAGACAATGGGTGTTTTTTATTTCACACTTATAACGTGAATAGAAGAAATGTGGGTATAGGCTGTCTATTTTCATCATACAATATTTGGAGAACAAAAGGTGGGAAGGGTGACTTCTGGGGACGTTTTCAATATTTTTCAACATTTTTTCTGAAATGTCAGGATTTTTTGCAATTTTCTTTTGGTTGTATTCCCCCAGACTAGTTGGCAATAGTTTACATGTGAGTGGAATACTACATAGTACAATAAAAGTTGAACCGTTGGAGGTAGAATATATCTGTTTGCGTGCGTTACTCCCACGATTCAAGACAGTTTTGAGACAACGTGGCTCATGTGATTGTCCCACGTCATATTTTCGCTGAAATATCCTCCGAGTATTCTAAATGCATTTACTATCTTTATCTTAGAGTTGTCCAACTTAATGTCTTTGTTAAAGCTAATATTTTTTTTTTGTTTTTCGCACGGTATTGGACAGGCTTCGTTTTACTAACGTTTATTTTTGATTTGTTCAGTTCAGCCTATGTGTCTAATTTCTCAAGAGTTCTGTTCGCTCTAGTGATAACCTCATCTGGGCTAGCTGCAGTGAATAACAGTGTGACATCATCCTCGTAAATGACAACATTCACCGTGAGATCGATGCTTACGATGTCATTTAGGTACAAGTTAAACAGAAACGGTCCAAGAATACTCTCTTGAGGCACGCCTGCAGAAATGGCCAATGCATGGGAGGAGTAGCCGTTTAAATATACGTACTGTTTGCGATTATTTAGGTAGGATGTCAAAAGCCATAGCACAGTTCCACGGAAGCCATGCATTTAAAGTTTTTTTAGCAGGATAGAGTAATTGAAGTAATCAGAAGCTTTTTTGAAATCGACGTATACCCCAAAGGCTTCTTCTTTGTTTTTCAGAGATTCTAGAATAAATTCTTTTTACTCCAGCAGTGCCATTTCGGTTGATATGTGTTTTCTGAAGCCGTAATGCGTGTCGTGAAGAATATTGCATTGTTGACTAAACATTGTTATTCAACGAGAATCATTTTTTTCAAATCCTTTCGAAAAAACAGGAAGTATCGACACGGGTCTAAAGCTTGTAAAATCATTCTTACTTCCTTTCTTGTGCAGTACACTCACACTCACTTGGGCAAGCTGCATTTGCTTCGGAAATATTCCTTGAGATAAGCAAAGGTTATATATTTGAGTTAAGCACCCTGTTATATTTTCTGTCACATACTTTACTGGTTTTATTAGAATGTCGACTGCATCAGCACTTTTACTGTTATTTACCCGTACGGAAATGTCATATCTGGTTTGATATGAAAAAATCCAGATATGAACAAATAGGGAATTGGGCATATAAGGTCTTATATGAATATACGGGCGTATATAGCCTGATATGCCCAATTCCCTATATACCATTATCTGAATGGAACTCATATAAGGAAATATATGTATATATGGTGGTATATGTATATATGGTGGTATAAAAAAAAAATAAAATAATATGTCCTGATATGCCCAATTCCCTATATATCCATATCATGACTGAACTCATATATGACAATATATGAATATATCAGGCCATATATGGCCTGATATGCCCAATTCCCTATATATTCATATCATGATTGAACTCATATAAGGATATATCTGGCATATATGGCCTGATATGCCCAATTCCCTATATATCCATATCATGATTGAACTCATATATGGATATATCTGGCATATATGGCCTGATATGCACAATTCCCTATATATTCATATATGGATTGAACTTATATAAGGAAATATATGTATATATGGTCCTTATATAGCCAGATATGTCCTATCCTTATATGACCATATCTGATGGAGGCCATATATGGGATTTCTATATATGGTCTTTATATACCCCGATACGGCCAAATCCGTATATAGCCATATCTGCAAACAGTCATATATGGATGAATATACTTATATGGGCCATATATGGCCAAATATAGATAAATCTGTATATGTCAATATTTGGCTGGAGCTTATATATGGCGCTAGTTCTATATACGAACATATACTGACAGAGCCGCCGCGGTGGCTCAGTGGCTATGGTGCTCGGCTGCTGACCCAAAGGACGCGGGTTCGATCCCGGCCGCGGCGGCTGGAATTTCTTTGGAGGAGAAATTCTAGAGGCTCGTGTACTGTGCGATGTCAGTGCACGTTAAAGAACCCCAGGTGGTCGAAATTTCCGAAGCCCTCCACTACGGCGTCTCTCATGGCCTTAGTCGCTTTGGGACGTTAAACCCCATAAACCAAACCATATACTGACAGATCTGCACATAACCTTATATACTTTTGGTTAAATGTTGAGGGGAAATTTCCCCTAAGGCGGAGCAGACGTCCACTAAGGTATTAATTACTTTTTCGCATCCATCCAAGCACAGTCATACACCATGTCCCCAGACCAGGACGAATCTTTTTACGAAAAAGCAAAAGTTTCTGTGGAAGCTGTGGCGGGTCCCTTTGTAGCCGTGTGACTGCTTGACGGAATGAAAATGAGTGATTACTCCCTTATGAAAACGTTATAAGCTTTCATACGGAAATATATAATAAATGGCAGCCAATGTATACGTGCCCTCATACGGGGAGATCTACCGAAGGCGACGGTAAAAAAAAAATTGAAGAAATCCAACGATTTGCGGCGCGCTTCATCTGCAATCTCTGCTAGCACCTAGGCTCCCCTTCTCCAATGTTGCAGGCTGCTACTTTATAACCACACCAGCATCACAGCCAGTAAAACTATTCTCATTCGAGTTCTTTACTGCTCGCTCTCAGTGACTGCCTGCAACAGCGCCGTGGCCTTCTATCGCATTAGCCAATAAAGAGTGAACCTGGGGCATGGCGTCTCCAAACAGTGATGGAGGGCGGCCAAGCAAAAGATGAAATGAAATTAGTTACAACCATTGCAGAATGCTGTCATACATATGCCGTTATCGCCACATGCAGACGTAAGCGACTGTGCAGTACGTCCTTACCGCTACTACTTCAGATATGTAATACAGCTTAAATTTTTGACGCAGATTTTTATTTTAAAACTTTGAGAGATACGTTGGTGCTGTGTAGGGGGGGTTATACAGTATGGTTAACATTATGTAAGCGATAAACCTGATTTAAAAGGCGATCAATTAACTAACATTAACTAATGAACATTTTATTTTGATTCTAAGGGGCAATATTATGTTGCGAAATTAAAGGCCGTAATCGTAAAAGGTGAGCGCAGTTTCTAACTTTTTTTTAATTGTTATAGTGGTTTGAAATATCGAGCGCCAGATTTTGCGCATTTCAAAGCTCGCTGAGTTGGTTTACCCGCATTGAAAATGCATAAAAGTGTCGGTCACTTTTTTTATGCATCAAACGCGGACACCGTTTGTGTATTTTATGATGTAGAAAAATTTTCTTTGGATTCGGCGACGATGCGACGCGTTTATGAATATGCGAAGCGGACAAGGCAATTCACTGAGCTTGCAAGTGTGTATGTTCAGTATTTCGAACCACATTAACGATTACGAAAATTTCAAAGCTAAGGTTATCTTTTTTTACTGACGGCCTTCATTTTCGCGATACAGACTTACGCCCCAAAATCAAAATTATGAAAGCTGATTAGTTAAATATAATTAATCATTTTTCAGATTATTGAGCTCTATTACGTACATAATGCCCGTCTTGCTGTACGGTCCACCGTCACTGACCAAACCGACATATCTCTCGCACTTTGTAAAATAAAAATGTGTAAACGTTAAAAAATGTCATCCAATACATCTCTAAGTGCTGCTTTAAATTGAAAAACCACTCGGTTTTATGCTGCTCTAAAGCTCCTGATAAGCTTATAGCATGGGTAACACAAGTAACACAAAGTAACACAATTACCACACAGAAATTGCGCAGGAAATTTTATTGGGGTACATTTAATGCTCTTGTGGTTCTATAGTTCTGTATGCTTCTTATCGTCGATGCTTTTCTTTCTCGCTCCTTATTTCGCTGAGTTTAGTGCCCACGGCCAGCAACAGCAGCTTTCCGGAGAGCTCCCGCCCCTTCTTGGTCGGCAGGGCCGTTGTGTAGGCTGCGTGGGAGATAATTTTGAGCGATCATAATATAAATCTGCGCAGAACTTGTGCACATGGCCACAGTAGCATAAGTCGAAGAATTATGCACTGAATCCGAGACACCCTACCGTAAAATCCATTGTGGGATATTAAAGGTGCCCTGCGACGTACATAAAGCATGGGTTCTTTAATCTTTGTATGCAGAGTAAGGGACATTGTGAGTCCTGAACGCGCAATGAGATCACCGAAATCATAATATTTGATATTTTAATCTTCGCTAGAAATGCTTGTTTCGAGCCGATGGTGTCGCAACGCGGCGGCCATTTGCGGCAGCGGAAATGAGGTGGCATCCAGATAGGGCGCCGCCTTTCTCATTGGTTGGGCGTCCAGTTTGCATATTGTTCCTTCATACTTGCGAAATGGATCCAAAATATTTTGTCTCTGAGTACTGAAAGCTTTTTCGCATGGCACAAAAACTGGAAAGAAGCAGGGAAAGCGAACGAAAACTAACAAGAATACAGCTAGGGGCGACACTTTCCATTCCGCTTCAAACCTTCATGGCGGCCAGCGCTGTTCAAATAACGTTGGCTCAGACCAGAAAGCGCGCGCGTCGAGACCGGCCGTGACCATACCAAGACGGCAGCGAAAAAAAAGCAAGTCGACACACCTTGCCCAAAATGTGGAGAGAAAGGCCGGACAGGAGACGGAAGTCGAGTTTGGGGGGGAGGGGGGCTACCGCTGACAGCCTTACATTCCGACTAAAAAAGAAACTTCGGGGAGCTTCCTTTGTCGTTAGCCAGCCCTGCCCTTACTACGGCGTCGCGTACAAGGGGGAAGACGCCGTTAAAATGCGAGGCTGTCTACAGCCCCGACAAAGCAACAACTGCATGCACGCTTCCGCTGCGTGGGCGCTAGGCGCGGTTTTGATTGGTTGAGCCCAATCTCGGTACTGGGTGAGTGAAATGGGAGAGTGAAATGCGTTTTCGTCTGAGCTTTTCATTTCGAATTTTCAGAGTGGAATAACTTTGGCTTGCATGCTCCGATTTCAATAATTCTTTTTGCTCTGGTCTCTGGAACGCATGATGAATCTATTTAATAACATTAACTGGTACAGAGCAAATCATCGCGATGCCCCTTTAAAAGCTTAGCCTCATGCTTTTTTTTCCGGGCTTTACCATTAAAGTTTCCTGGCACAACCGCGAACGGAAACAGGTATACGCCAATTGTTTCTGAAAAACGTTCGTACGCACTAACCACCCGAAATAAAACGCGTACCAGCTCTTCATTCCACTGCTCCTGCTTAGCTGTAGAGCGCAAGCCTTGTGGCAAATGTAATGGGGCAATTTTAACCTAATTGGATACGCAGAACGCAGCAATGCTGATCCCGTGTTAAAATAGAATTAGCACTATTACTTACGACAATGAAAAGGGTTCAGTTCCTGATACGTGCATATGACAGAATCCATGACAGGTTGTTGTCTACGTCTCGTTACTTAGAAAATACATCCGTAACTAGCCCCGCAATGTGCATAGCGAGGTTAGTCTATGTTTTTTGCGTTACAAAATTCATATCATGCACTTGAACTACCGCTGGCAGGAACGCAACTCGGTGGCGGTAAAAATTTCGCTACTGAAAAATGAGAGATTACTCTTCGACTGCATATAGCCCAGCTTACAAATAAATCATGCATTATGATACCATTTAGCTTAATTTATAGCCCTATCATCGAAAACTGCCGACAGCATTGACAAAGGTAAACAACAAAGCAATACGGGAAAAACAGTAAATGGTTGTTCAGGCTTACCTGAAATATTGATGATTGCAGGTTCACAGAAACCTTGGTATTTCCCGCTCACTTGCACCCTGGATCCTTCCGATGGCTCATCATCCCATGCATGCTTGGTGCAGGTCATTTTAACGACGTCAAAACTGTCTTCTTCCTCAAAACGCACAAGTGTGGCGCTGTACCATGATTTCAAAGGGAAAACAAGTGGATGCAACGGGTATAACCGCAAATTGCTCGCCCGGCAGGAAAGTGCGTAGCACACTGCAGAGTCCGGCTTCTAGCTCTGTGCAACAGACGACAGTGAAGGGTGGCGCCACCAATGCCTTCCTTAGCAGATATCTGTGCATATCTGTGCATGTCAGATATCGGCACCTGCGCACGGGCGCTCGCGCGCGCGTCAGAAGCGGGGTCCGGTTTACAACAATGGGAGGACCGCGGGGGCTCTCGGGGACTCTTTTTCTTCATGGCTTGAAGCTCTTTCAGCCTCCCCTAAATTTTCTTGGAATCCTTGCAGCTCCCACACCATCTCTTGTTCACGGCTTGACATTTTTTTCAGTCGGCTCCAGAGGGGGAGCGAGCCAGCACCAGGAGCATGGAGGTTCATGCCACTTTTCGACGCCCGTCGCGGCGCGTGCTGGGCGCGCAGGCGCTTCGCGTGCATGCCTTGGAAGTGTCCATCGAGATGGGGCTTTATATCGCGTGTATCTTTATCAAAATAAATATAACTAACGATACCCCTGCTGCGTCGTGTTTTCGGATCACTCTGTAGAACGTATTATGTAAACTGAACCGAATAAATATTTCATCCTATCTACATAAACCAAAGAGAGGCTTGATTGAGACCTGTTATATTCGAAGTGATTGTTAAAGCGAATTTCGAAAATCGCTAGCTCTTTGCTCCTTGTGCTGGACACTGCGCAATGAATTCGACCATACATCACGTCAGATACATCACAAAGGTCCCAATCGCCTTTCCTAGAGATTGATACGATGCGCAGCTTGACGTTTGCATTCGCTCGCAGATTTAGCATCTGCTTGTTCCGCAGATTCGGCACCCCTTGCGTGAGCGGTCTTCTCTTGTTGTTGTGGCACATAATCACGTCATTTTACATGTTTGTTGCTTTAGGACAGGGTGGATTACGGGAACGTTTCAGCTGGTTATCAAAGGTAACGGCGCGCCTTCTCTATCAAATATGTAGCTATTCAAACGGCAATTTCCGTTTTGGACAAATAGGTTTCATGAGTTTTTTGCACACATAAATGATGTTGTGAAGGTGCGGTTTCACAATTTATATTAAGAAATGATTAGCGGTACACCACAGCGGTTTCTGTATGCAAGTTATTCGGCCAAGCGGCCGTATAGTGTGGTGGAATTATCGCCGTTAATTTCCTAACAAACCTCTTAAAATTCTAATTACTTGTTGAGGCTTAAGTGCTTGTTCTTGTGAAAACACAGGCAGTCATTGTGTTAGGGCGTTATCTTTGCCTGAATTTTTCAAAAAACGACGGCGTTCTGAGGTATCTTCAATGTCCGGTTAAATTGACGTGATTACGACCTGACTAGAGTGACCAAGGGCGCCAAACCTCTCCCTGGTGTGATGATCAGGTGCATCTCGTGATGTTTCTTCGATTTCTCTTGCCTAGAATGAAACAAAACACTTTTCAGCTTCATCTAGTGCTCGTCGTCATGAACACACAAAACTCAGCAACAAATGCCTTCTTCCAGGGAACAGCAGTTAGCATACTTCATTGGAACAATTAGATCGCTGGTATATACTGTTTTCCATGCATAATTGCACGGATTGGGTCGGAATTTTTATTTTTTTTTTGAGGGGGGGGGGGGCGGGGGGATTTGTGTGCGCTGTACTCCATTGCAGCGCACAACAACATGTTGTAGTTCTTTAAGGAGAAGCAGAAGGCTGCAACGGCTGTAAGAACCGAATTGCCTGATCTGAGGGTCGCTTTTCACTCCAAAGTTGAAGACGGGGATCGTCATCATAGTCATCCGTGATCAATTTTACAAGACAAAGAACCCTACCATCGACCACCGATTAGCTGTTGTTGAATTCAGTCGGGCAGGGTCAGGCTACCCTTGTTTTTTGTCACATCTGCACATCATACATTCCATAAGCTTTGACTGTGAGTCGCTGCCCTTGGAGTCCACTCTGCCACTCTAAACGCCGACCTTTGTTCGGCTCGTTACTTGGCCACCCTAAGCTCATTTTTTCCGCATTTTGTTAGCGCTAAGATATGGATGACACCAGTTTGTTCTGTAATACTCTAATCGCTCCCCTTGACGTTATCGCTAGTATTTTCCTTGCCATGCCCAATGCGTGCTACACGGCTGCTTGAAATCGCGTCGAACCGATCGCCACTCGAGTCGACAGAGCTTTGCGGTAAAATGACAAAAAGTTATCTTAGCGGAAAGTTGAGCACTCAGAGGCTCTTCGGCGTCCGGCCGACATTCGACGGTTTCAAATGCTTACGAAATGCGAACAGAGACCGCCCCTGTCATTGGCGGTGGCCATTATCTTGCCTCAGAGCCGCTCCCCGCAACTGCATCGGCCCTCTTGATTTCGACATCTGCTGCTGACTTGTTTCTTCTCCTCTTTGTTTAGCACGCTGCTTGCGTTGTCGCTAATTTAGTACTTCAAGTTAATGACTCGTCATTCAGCATTTACAGCGTGCGCGTGAAATTTCAGCGGGAATACACAAATGTCGACTGCACTGCAGTGCCACCGTTGTCTGCATACCTGTTATCGTTTGTATATGGCATAAAACGCAAGCTATGTTGAATATTCTCTTTCTGATGCGCGGATTGTAACTATGCTTGTTTACACAGCATGATCACTGCAAGAAGACCGGATGATTGCGACGAAACACCTGATAGCCGGAGAACTGGCGCTTCCCGGTCGTGGTAGATCCGCTTTCTTCCATACCACAAATACTCGGTGCTGAACTGCTTTATCCAGAAGCATGTTCGACGATTGATCGCATCAATGAAAATGATCTGATTTGTTATCCGCGAGCGGCGCCAGTGGTCGACTGTTGACAGCTCCCTAAAGCAATGCTCGGCATGCCGGGTGACACCGGCGCTTCCCGCTCGTTCTATTCGTCCTGCGATATCAGCAATCCTCCGCTAAGGGTTGCAGTTTCCAAAACTTCACTTATGACCATTTGCATTCGCCAAAACTTGCGTATTCGCTCTGCACAAAAGCCGAGACCACATACGCGAACAATGCGGACTAGCGCTTATTCGTCGAAAGCAAGGGTCTCATCGAAGCAGCTCATGACGGCGCTGGAGAGCTCGGAAAGCGCCGTGATATGGTCTGGTTGCGTGCACAATGGACTTCAATTCAAGAGACAAAAGCTTTCTTTCTATGATTTAGTATTTTTTTGAGGAAATATGGGGAGTCATCATACTAAGAAGCAAACAGAATGAGCGTGAGCGTCAGGTTCATTATAACTAGGATCGGCTATACAATCCAGCCGGAATGAAACGCGAGCACGCATATCGCCTTCTTTTTCTACATTGCAGAGAAGTATTCACTTGGAGCCACTTAAAAAATATGTACTTAGGTAGATCCTTCACCCAGACACAGGAATCAGCCTAGTTCTGTACAACAGCTGAAAGTACACAGGCAAAATATTTTGTTTTGTTCACATGGGCTGTTCGCTTGCCTTGCTGTAGACGGAACAAAATGGGCTGTTAACATCTGACCAGTAAATAATTTACATAGCATTTTTTTTCTCATATGGTGTTTCGAATGGGGTTTTAATAGCCGAACGATGGCTGTGGTGTCCAAGTTAAGTATACGCTCCATGCGATGCAGTTTGGCGAGCACGAGTGACGTCATCTGGGTAACAGGGAAGGGGGAGGGGGGAAGGTGGACGTCGCTCTCTCGCTCAGTTTGCAGTCAGCTAGGAGAGCGCCAAAATATTCCCTCCGAAAGCGAAAACAAACTTCGTTAATTATGCGTGGCTCGACCTACTGCTGTGTTTGTATATCGAAGATAAAATTACATCTCTTTCCATGGAGATCATGCATGCTTGCGCATGCACATGAGGGTCCACTGGAACAGAGTATATTTTGGAACTAAATTCATGAGTGCAAAATGGGAGCGGATTTACATAGTCTGGGGTGTTTTCAATGTGCCATCACTGGTAGGAGTCCTAGGAGTTGCTTTGTTTCTTTGTGTAAAGAGAAGGAATGCGCTGAGTAATAGGCAGTGGTTTTGGGGGGCGTTCTTGGAGCGAGCATCTGTAGTTTCAGACTACGGTTTTTTATACATCTGTGTGGTTCAGCGGGTTAGGGCGGTTTTTTTTACATGCATGCGTGCGCGTTGTGGGTACGATGTCGTTTTTCTGTGCGTGCTTATGTAGTTTCTCACGATGTCTCGCTTACAAGTTTTTCTGTGTGGATTTGTATCACGTTGCATAGAGCGGTTTAAAATTTTTATATTGATATTGGTGAATTCCCGCCATCTAAAACCCTTTTCTGGATCAATAGAAAGAAAACTAGAAAGTGCATTACATTTTGTACAGTAATTTATTGCATTTCACATCGCTAAACCCTTCCTGAAGTTTATCATCGCAATGCGATACATCACGTCAAAATTCCTCTGCTGTCCCTAATTAAATTAATGCCCTGAGGAAATACCTAACACAAAAGTCCTGTAACATACTCAGCAAGAAATGCTTAGTCTTTTTGTTTACTTACACCCATGCTTCTCTGAGCGGAATACATGTGCATAAAGCAAAGCAGTGTTCATCCTGAGACATCCAGTATATAGCACTACCATTGTCTTTGTGTAGTAACGATGCGTTTTTCGCAATTCCAGCCGACCATGTTATGTATGCGGATGTTAGGTATGCGGCTGATTTCATTATGTGAGTCAATTAGACACCTGTGCTTCAAACTGTAAGGACTCTTAAAGGAGTATGGACACCTAACTTCTGGGTGCGTGTTTTCTTCTTTGTAATGATGCGTGAGGCATTTTTATACATGGAGTACCACGTGGTGTTCCTAGAACTGCTAAATAATTTATTATCGATTTTTTGTCTTGCTGTTTAAATTTCAATAACTTCCCTATGAGTGGGACGTCAATGAGTGAGGCATGAAAAACTGCGATTTAATAGCTGCGTCCTCGTTTTAATTCACCTAATGCTGGAGCCAGTCAGCCAGCTTCACTATCCGGACTTGTAAAGAATGTAAAACAGCGATTATATTGCACTTTTTTCATGCCTGCTGGTCATTTCCGAAATTCTGTGGGGGCACGTCGCCGGCGGAGCGCATTGAGTCAGCAACGCCTCGACTGGTACCCGTGCTGCTCGCGCTGCTGACACTCTTTCTTTCATTGTGAGCACGTGCCGTCCTGCTCGTGGGTGCACAAAAGAGGGGTTGCCGCTCGTTGTGAGTCATGACTGGAATGCCGCGACGTTGAGAGAGTGTAGAAACGTATTGTTGTGTCGTTTGCTGCCACAATAGTTCTCACAACATCAACGGCCAAGAGCAGCCAGTGTAACTCTATAGATTTCCTGGACATATGTCCCACATTCCTGGAAAAAAAAAATCAATATTCGAAATTTGTAATCTACTGCTGAGGAAATTTTGGAGGTAATGGGGAATCTTTTCTATGTGTAGCAAAATCTTGCAGAACTTTTCCATCGCTCGCATCGAGCGATAACAAAAACATTAATAGCAAGACAAAAAAAAACCACGCAAGCATGTCGACGGGAGGTTGGTATAGTGAAATCTTCCAGTGTATAAAAAAAATGCGTTCATACACTTTTTTCCATTCAAAAATGGTTTTCCAGGGAATTGTTGTCTGTGAAATGATTGAGAACGAGAGACGGCAAGCCTGGATAACTTCTGTGCGCAAGCTGAAGTAGGCGGTTTTCTCTTGCTAAATTGGTTTGGTATGTTGCGCGTGTATATTATTTCTGACGAATTTTCATTGTAATTCACTAAGCATGCAGTGTTTAGTCGTAGAGCTCACGCTAACGAAACTATTTTTTTTTTTTTCCTGTAAAGCCCTCCGCCGGTCAGGTAACGCAAACAAATATTTTGGAGGCTGACATCAACAGCTGCGTTAGGCAGACGCGTGTGAGGCAAGGTCAGTGATCGCCTCATTGTTCCTTTGTGTGACGCCCGGCTCAATTTCCAAGTTATTTTGCTATATGTAAAAAATGTCTAAAAGTAAAAGTAGTAAAGATATTGGCTTGCACATGAGTGAGCATTTGAATATAAGAGATGGCTCTGCAAATAAATTGTTTTGGGAATGCACGTGCGCTGCAATCGGCATTAAATTAAATGTACCAACCACTGCGTAGTGACTGACCAAACTATACCATTTTTTCTATTAGCCGTAAGCGAGCAGCTGGTAAGGACATTTCGCGCGTATTTTCGTTTTTGTTTTCAGCCTCGCCTATCTTTATTTTACGTCCAAATAAACACATACTCGTTTTTATTCGGCGAAAAACGTAAAGAAATTCCAACTATTTGGCCAAAAAAGTTGCGTCAATCGAAGTGCTCAGCTATTCAACAAAATTAAGTATTTTGCGAAAATGACCGTGCCATAAAAAAAGGGTATTAAGCTCGAATTCCACGTCTTAAATGAACTTGCCATTTACTTGCGACATACATGTCGGCGCAACGGTGACGGCGGTTTCGTCAAATATCTGCTCCACGAAGGATGCACTGTCAGTTCTTTTTTTTTTCAGGTTCGGCGCAGAAAAAAAAAAATCGCTGACCACTCTTTCATGGAACCTGCACCTGAGAGGGTACTGTCGCGATGGAAAGAAATGCGAACAGCGCAGCGCCTAATTCGAACACAAGTACGCTACAGACATGAATTCCAATTTCGCAGTGCGTAGGCAACATGCTGTTCACATTATTTTCTATCGCCCTTGTACATTTTCCTAACCCTCTTAATCTCGTCAGCGTTCTAGCACGAAGGAAAAAGCAAGCGTCAGCGCAAACAGATTTCCAGGCAGTCCAACACGTGCAAAGCACGTGCGGAACTGGTTTTTTTCAAGAGAAAGGGCGTTAGGCGCAACTTCTCAATGGTATAGGGGACCGCAGCTTCGCTGGGGGGCGCTGCGGACGCCAGTGAAAAGCGCCCTCTCCGACCGACTCCGTATTTTTGTCCGGGCAAACCGGTCACCCCTCCCATTGAGTAGCTGCGCGAGCAGCGCGCTTTCCCCTGAAAAAAAGCCAGTTCTGCACGTACTTTGCACGTGTTGGCCAGCGTGCAAATCTCTTTGTGCAGTCCCGAGCTTTTTCCCTCGTGCTTGAACGCTGGCGAGCTTCAGAGGATTAGCAAAATGTACAGGGGCGCTAGAAAAAAATGCGAACAGCACGGCGCCCACGCGCTGCGCAGTCGGAATTTATCTTCAATGCGTTTTTATCTCGGTAGTAACAAAAAGACGCTAGAGTGGTACATTATTGTATCACGGATGTCTCTAGCGTATTTGTGTTGCGAGCCAAGTATAAGCGTGACGAAAATAAATTCCAACAGCGGAGAGCCTAGGCACTCCGCTGTTCGCACTTCTTTCGGTCGCGGCAGTACGCTCTGAGATGTAGGTTAAAAGAAATAGTGGACAGTGAATTTTTTTTTTTCGCTGCGAACTTGAAAAAAGAACTGCTAGTGGATCAGGCCCACTACGTGAAGCAGATTGTTGACGAAAAAGCCGGTACCGTAACGGCGAAATGTGTATCGCAAGTAAATGACGAGATCATTTAAGACGTGGAATTCGAGGTAAATACCATTTTTTTTGACACGGCCATCTTCGCAAGATGCTTAATTTTGTTGGGTGACTGAGCACTTCGGTGCATGCAGGTTTGTTGGCCAAATAATAATGATTTTGTTACGTGTTTCGATGAATAATGATGGAAATAATTTTTATTTTAACTTAAAATAAAGTGGCCTTAAGGCGACACGCGAGGCTGAGGAGAAAAACGAAAACACGCACGAAATGCGCCTACCAGCTGCTTGCTATATACGGCTAAGAGAAAAAATTCTCTAGTTTGTCAATCGCTACAACGGAGATAAGCGGTTCGTATATTTATTTTAATTCCGATTACAGCGCACGCGCATTCCCAAAACAATTATTTGCAGAGCCATCGCTCATATGCAAACGCTCATTCATGTGCAAGCAAACATTTTGATTATTTTTATTTTTGAAATTTTTTACATGTAAAGCAACTTCGAAAATTGAGCCCGGCGTCACAAGTCGGAACATTCAGGCGATCACTGACCTTGCCTCACACGCGTCTGCATAATGCCGCTAGCTGCAGTCAGTCTCCAAAATAAAAAACGGTAAAAAAAATGAGTTTCGTTAGCGCGAGCTTTACTAAACACTGCATGCTTAGTGAATTACAGCAAAAACTGCGCAGAAATAATATTACGCGTGCGACATACCAAACGTGTTTAGTAACAGGAAAAAGCTTACTTCACCCTGCCCATAGCAGTTATCGAGGCCTGCCGTTTCTCGTTCTGATCCATTTCATACACAACAATTCCGGACAAAAACATTTTTGAATAGTAAAAAATGTATGACCGCATTTTTTTTTCATATACTGGAAGATTTGACTATAGCAATCTCCCATCGATAGGCTTGCATTTTTTTTTTCGTATTAACGTTTTTCCTATCGTCAACTGCTCGATACGAGCGATGAAAAATATTTAAGATTTTGCTGCATATAGAAAGGGTGGACCATTACCTTCAATATTTCCGTTACTGTACGTTACAATCTTCCAATATTAAATTTTTTTTCCCAAGAATGTAGGACATCACCAGGAAATCTGTAGATTTACACGGGCATTCCTTGGCCGTTGATTTTCAGAGAACTATTGTGACAGCCGCACACACAACCAGTTTCTCCACTCTTAGAACGTCGCGGAATTCACAGCGAGCGGCAACACCACTTTTGTGCGCCCGCGAGCAGGACGGCACGTGCTCACAATGAAAGAGAGAGTGCCAGCTGCGCGAGCAGCACGCGCGTACCAGCCGACAGGCTGCTGGCTCAATGCGCTCCGCCGGCGACGTGCCCGGACAGCAACGCCAAAATGACCGGCAGGGGAGAAGTGGCGCTGGTGCAGTGGAAGCAAACTTCAGGTGCGCTTCCCTATGGGTGACAGGTCTGTCCGGTCAATTGTGGGGAGTCGCGGGAGACGGTGCTATGGTGCTTTTCACTCGCGCTTGCAACGCCCCTCTGCAAAGCTCTGCTGCGTGCCTTTCGGAGCGAAAGAAAGGGGGAAAGTGACGCGGACCTGGACTATCCACCCTCCAGCTATCTGCTGAGCACCGCCGAAGGCGGCAATGTGTCGCTTTTCTGCTGTTCTGGGGGGGTCTCGAGGGTCCGCTTTTTCACCGCCTCAGCAACGCCATCTCTCGCTCAGTAGGGTAAGGAACATTTCGCCGTGAGTGGTACTATAGGCACTATATGGTGGCTTACCGTGGACACAGCGGCGACTCATTTAATACGCAAATAAAGGATGTCTTGCTTCCCCGTGGCGGCCGGTCTCAGAACTGGCATCTGAATATCGGCCGGCAGGGGAGGTTGGATTATGAAGAGAAGAAAAAGTTGAGGCGAAAAGAAACAGACCAACGCGCATAGTATCAAGAACTATTTGCAGAAGATTTTTTACAAACTGTTCAGCTTGGCACAACAGTCGGAGTAGAATGGCGAGCTTGGTCAGTACACCACGGAGACTCGGCGGCGCGGAAAAGGCGATGGGTAAAAGATTTGCGTGTAGCTGTGGAGTTTTTCTCGTCTGCATTGTAAACGTTTTGCTGGCAACTCTAGATAAATGAATTTCCAAACATTTTGTATTTTTTCTCTGACAATTATACTAGAGCGTTTTAATCTTCATCACTGTGCCGCAAGGAGCGATGTGTTATTTACGCTCCTGGACAAGAAATGGCTGTATGCTGCTGCGGTTTTGCAAACGTTTGTTGTCTGGCATTACCGCAAACAATGCAGGTTTCCCAGTCCTTCAGAACGACATAGTTTTGGGGAACAGCGCCCAGAGAAGGAACGTACACCGCACCACCGGCTTGATGGTTTGAGTATTCATCACGTTTGCGAAGGGGCTGAGTTCGATCCCGAAGCGCTTGTTGTACGTTCGGGACTCTATAATCTATCAATAATCTTAAAAACTATGATTTCGATCGCAACCAACTCGCTGGACTTGTAATCCACTTATTTAGACCCAGTCAGGAAGGTTCAGTTCGTCAGGAAGGTTCGAAGTCCACCCAAGATAGAAAGCGCGTATATGCATGTATTAGTACATTTAAATCATAGCAAAGTAGAAGGTGATTTATAGCACTCTATTTTAATTCACCTTAGTTAAACACCGCTATGTAATAGCAGTCCAACTTGATTGAAGCCTCAATCATACAAAGCTTAGTACCTTGTTGTGCGGTGTGTTTCACCATCTTAATTAACCAATATTATCATGTTTGACTCAAAGTTAATTATTTAAGTTCGGAAGTATATGGCACAAGCACCCCACATATGAGGTAGGATATGTTCCATATCTGCGAGATTGTTTCCATATAAGGATTTCAAGGTCCCCATATAAAGAAAGAGCATCTATATAAGGACTCAAATACGACTATATATAACAGTATATGGCACTATATAAGGTACCTTATGGCCGTATCTGCCCGTATTTGTGGTCTTATACGCCCATATATAGCAGTATATTGCGGCATATCAGGTTTCCCATGGTCATATCTGGCCGTATATACGACCATATATGGACCTATTTAACTGTCTACGATCCCATATATGAGTATATACAGCCATATATAAAATATATCTGGCCCATATCTGCCATTTTCGTAAGGGTAAGCCCATGAAAACCGATACCACCTCTGATTCTGATATTGGCGTTAAAAACATAGATTTCTCGTTTCGAGTATCAAGAGTATTTGAATCGACGAAATTACTAGTTATATCTTTAAAATGGCTGTTAAATGCATTAGCTAAGTCAATGGCTGTCAATTCCTTACCCCCATTCTGCATTGTTGTTATTAACCTGAAGATCTGCCCAGAAGTGCGTTTAATTTTCTCCA
This sequence comes from Amblyomma mixtum, assembly GCF_055824585.1. Taxonomy (NCBI): domain Eukaryota; kingdom Metazoa; phylum Arthropoda; class Arachnida; order Ixodida; family Ixodidae; genus Amblyomma; species Amblyomma mixtum. The sequence continues at coordinate 62,997,083 of NC_143021.1, read as the reverse complement.
TAATGCATCCGACTTATTCATCGAGGATAACGTGTCACAAAAATATTGATCGCGCGCACTCCATATTTCAGTCGTCCGTTTATTTCGAAACACTTTAAACGCTTTAAATATGTCAGAGTATCGTGTTTTTTCACACTTGTTATGAAACCTATTCTTTTTACGAATTTACTTACGCAATTGAGGTGTGATCCATGGCTTCCTAGTGTTCTTACGCTTCTCTGCATGTTTATAAAGAAAACATTTGTTGTATATATCTAAAAAGGCCGTTAAAAACAAAGCATAAGCCCTATCGGCAGCTGTTTTCTTAAGAACGTCGCTCCAATTATGACTACTATCTTCCTCTTTGAAGTTGTTTAGTTTTTGTCGAAATATCTCGAAATAGCTTAGTTGTCACTTTTCTATTAGGAAGTTTACTTTTCGGAATGCACATAAAAGTGGCACGGTGGTCACTGATGTCTGTATTTATTACACCTGCGTTCAAGACAGGCATGGCGGGAAATAACAAGCGCCGACCAGTCGTTAAACACAAACAAAAACAAAAAGAGACGTTGCGGCTGCGCTACGGGAGCATTGTGAAAAAGCCTCCCGTAGCGGAGCCGAAACGTCTCTTTTTGTTTTTCTTTGTGTGTAACGATTGGTCGGCGCTTGTTATTTCCCGCCATGAATTTTCCCGACCACGGGCGTTTCCGCCGAACCCTGGATTTCAAGACAGGTATGTGCCTATTGATTATAAATAGGTCAATTAGTGATTCAGACTCCAGTGTAACCCGTGTAGGATTGGAAATGACGGTCACAAGAGCGAAGAAATTCAGTAGATTTTAAAATTCAATATTAACAAGGAGGTTAATATTGAAATCACCACCTAAAATGACATCGTATTTTTTTTTACTTATGAAAGACAAGAAAAAGTCGAGAAAGGCAGAAAAGGATTTTAAGTTTCCCTTTGGGGGTGAACCGCTACAACCTAACAAGAGACAGGACTTCATAAACAGGGTTGACAAAAGAAAATTCACGTTGGATTGAAAATGTTTTTTTTTGCCATCAATAGTTCGCCATTGCGGTTGATAAAGTGTGACTTGTACAAAGGAAGCTTCAATACATTGTTGTTTTATGAAAAATTAAATATGTGCTTTTCCCCGCTAAAGATAAGCCTCTTGATCATAATATCCGACTATATTTTAATAACACAAAAATTGAGCACGTTAATTCTCACAAGTTTTTAGAGTTCATTTGCGCAGTGACTTGGGCTGGACCGATCACGTCAACAGTGTGCGGATACGGATATCAAGATCAACTGGGCTAATTCAACGGCTTCGTTGAATTAACTGGCGGATAATTAGCAGGCGGATATTTTGTGGGAACACTTCACTGCTGTTCCGAGTTCGTCATACTATACGCAGTCTTTTCTGAAATGCAAAAGCATAGCCGAAAAGCAAATACTTCCAACAAGTGGAGGTGCAAACCAACAATTCAACAATTTAATTACCCTCCAAGAAATTAATAGGCAACTGTCGGCCGGCAAAACCACTGCTCCAGGAGCCGACCAAATACACTACGAAATGCTGGCCCATATTTCTCAACCTGCCGTAGAGGCAAATTTATGATTTTTTAACAGTTTTTGTATCGGGGAAATCACTGTAAGCCTGGAAAAAATTCGCTGTGGCTTAGCTTGGTTAAGCCCGGTAATTGCGAAAGCCATATCCGTACCTACGCCATGGTTCAGCTGGTAGTGTAGCTAGTGGTGGTGCTTGTAGTTAGACTTGTGGCGATGCATCTGTTATACAATCCAATTCAATACAATCCAATCCAATGTAATCTAATGCAATCTAATCTAATCTATTTTAATCCAATCCAATCCAGTCCAGTACAATCCAGTACAGTCAGGCCGCCGTTCATGTGCACCGCCGTCGCACACGGACGGCGCGAGATCGCGAAGCAATGTTAAGCCGCTGGTGGTTGGCACAGCTACTGCTTTCTAGCGACGTGAGTCGAACCTAATCTCTTCAGCGTAACGCCACAATCGCGCTCCTAGTGCAGAGCGCAGGAGTTAGGCGCCGGTGGTGGCACCGCCGCGGCTTGCGACAGCGCGAGTCGGTCGCCCTTCTTTTCGGCGTGACGTCACAAAGCACCTGTTGCGCTCCTAGCGGAGAGTGCAGGAGTTAGGCGCCGGTGGTGGCACCGCCGCGGCTTGCGACGGCGCGAGTCGGTCGCCCTTCTCTTGGACGTGATGTCACACATGACGTTACACAGAGGTCAACTAAAGGTCAATGGTGGCACCGCCGCGCCACGGCAAAGGATGAAAGTGCAAGTAGTAAAGCTTTCGCTTTAAAAGATATTGTAACGTGGCGGCCAGCCGAAGAATGAGGCGTGATGAACCATGAAGAAGAGATGATTTAATGGCCGCTGGCCTAGCGCGAGCGCTCCGTCCCGCGCCACTGCCAGCTTCATCGTCTTCGTTACACTCATTCATTCATTATTACAGCGCAAAGACGGCACAGAACAAGAAGGGGACACAACAGCGCTTCGTTACACTACCCGGGGCCTCCGAGCGATCGTCCCGATCGGTAACAAACAGACGTGCGATATGGTAATGCGTTTCAGAGGATGGTGAAACGGAAAGGAGAAAGTGGTGAGGTGCTGGCCGCCACAGTGGATGAGATGATCGAGGGATGAGTCCCGGTCCACGAAGCATCCGGGCCGGAGGGTGCCTTGAGCTGACGGCCGAGGTCCGTGGACGCACCGGGCGGCAGGGGCAGGGGGGCGGTGTCCTCATGTGTGGGTCTTGGGTCGGTCGGGTCTCGGGTCGGTCGGGTCTTGGGTCGTCGTGTCGTGTGGTCCGGGCGGGGGACGGGGCTGGGGTGAGCGGCGAGGTCGGTTAAGGTGGGGCGGGCTGGGGCATGGCCGGGCGGCGCGGACCAGGCACTCGCGGCCGACGTCCACGGCAGGCGCAGGACACCGAAGCTCCGGGACCAGGATGGCGATGAAGGGACCCCAGCACCTCACACCAAATATTACGTGGCGGCCAGCCGAAGAATGAGGCGTGATGAACCATGAAGAATGGCAGCTGGCATAGCGCGAGCGCTCCGTCCCGCGCCACTGCCAGCTTCATCGTCTGCGTTACAATATTGCGCCTTGTCTTAAACCCGGGAAGCCACCATCCTTTCATAGCAAGCCCTTTGAAAGTGTCCTGATAATAAGATTACCTTTTGTCCTTCAATCGTCTGAACTCCTTCACAGCCATCAGTGAGGCTTTAAAAAGGGATGCTCCACTACAGATCACCTAGTTCGTCATGAAAAAACTATCCGAGAAGCTTTTGTTCAAAAACAACGCTGTCATGTTGTATTTTTCGATTTAGAGAAGGCATATGGAGGCACCTGGAGGTTCAGGTTTCTTGATGACTTAGCTGAGCTTCGCATCTGCGGCGGGATGTTGAACTCTCTAAAAAACTTCTTGTCCATCCGCTCATTCCATGTGTGTCTATAGGTTCAACCCTTTCGAAGAGCTTCGTCCAGGACAATAAGGTACTATCGGCCATAGAGTTTCTTACTATTACCTAGAGGGAAAGCTGGCAGCCCGTCTATGGGAGTTTGCATGGAGACCCGTCGAGACCACTTCAGCCACCATGGGCGCTCAAAGCATCATGGGGCGGTAAGCTGCCGACTGCAGAAGTTAAATTTTTGGCCAAAAAATAATGCAAAAATAAACGCAATTCGATAATCAAGAATGTATTAACATGCAATATCCTGTCTGTAAATTGCAACAAACGAGCAGAAAAGCCTTTAAGTGCAAAGTTAGCCAAAAATAAGGGATGGATAGCTCTCCTATTCGCCAAGTAATGCACACTACAAAAATTGATATTCCGTAATTAACAGGCGCACTTTTAAAAGTAAATACGTTTTAAAAAAAATGCTGTTGCTTAATCACTATAAGAGGTTTTTAATGGCATTTCAGAAAAGTAAAACCTTTTATTGGAGTCGTGTGTCGTCGCGTTTTCACTACTACGGGTTTTGCACACTGCGTTCGCGCGAAAGTCGTCTGCGCACACACGAACAGCGTTTTCGGAATGAAACATCTTAGTAGTGCCACTCCGTGTTCCCGAAAAATTACGACTGTGCCGCAACAAGTAGCTCACCGCCCCATGATGCTTTGAGCGTCCATGGTGGCTGAAGGGCAGCGCCGCCAGTTTTCCTTCCAGGTAATAGAAAGAAACTCTATGCTATCGGCGTCAAATGAAACGCGAACATGAGAACGGAAATGCCAACGCAAAAACCGCAATATATTAGCTCCTAGCGAGAAAATGCAGACGCGGCTGTTTAACTGTTCTAAAGCACAGCCTTCGCGCCTTCGATGTGAAATTCATTTGCCGCGGTGTATTTAAGCACAAGTTTGTATTATTAGAAAATTGTCTCATTTTTTTTTGCAGGTATGCTGCCAGCAAGTCCTGCATACGGGGTGTTGCAGGGCGCTTTAATGGTTTGGTTTGGTTTATTGGGGTTTAACGTCCGAAAGCAACTGAGGCTATGAGGGACGCCGTAGTGAAGGGCTCCGGAAATTTCGACCACCTGGGGTTCTTTAACGTGCACTGACATCGCACAGCACACGGGCCTCTAGAATTTCGCCTTCATCGAAATTCAGCCGCCGCAGCCGGGATCGAACCCGCGTCTTTCGGGCCAGCAGCCGAGTGCCGTAGCCACTGAGCCACCGCGGCGGGGTACAGGGCGCTTTGAGGTAGGAGAAAACACGCATCACAGGATGATGCACCACGTCATGGCGTTTCTCCTCGACATCGCTCCCCGCATCGTGACCTTCCCAGATGACTTGGAGAAACTTGCCGATGAGTTGAAGCAGGTAATGGAAAAAATGTCCTAATTTCAGCTTGTACTGTGCATAGGTGTTGCACAGGTGTAGACAGTTGGGCTTATTGGTGTGAGATCTTCTCAAAACCAGCCGATACAACACATGAAGAAGGCCTCCGTCCTGTCGCCTTTTTTCCTTCATGTCTTGTATGGGCTGATTTTTAAGATCATAAGAGTTGCCCTTATTCAAAACAGCATTTCACTTGCCATGTTTAAAACCCTCCAAAGAAAGCTGTGCGCTTTTCTTAACGAAACACACACAAACATACTTTCATGTTCAAGCTTATATTCTGATCGGTTCGAAGAGTTTGAGCACGACTTGACTTACTGCTTTGTTAGCTCTTCTGTGAAAATTATTGTCTTTATTTTTCCCCAACTTTTAGGTTTCAGGGTTTCCAGACACCATCGGCGGCATTGGCGGGATCTATATTCCTGTTAGGTGCCCTGCTGGCACGGTGTGGTCAGACTACGTAAACAGACACCATTATCCATCCTTTGCTCTGCAGGGAATATATGATAACCGTAAGAGGTTTCTTGATGCCAGCCCTGGTGCACCCAGTAAAATTCACGACTCCACGATCTTCAGACTTTCAAACGTTTCGAAGAAACTGCCTCTGCTCTGTGGTGGAAAATACCAAATTCTTGGGGACGCTGCGTACCCATCTCGAGAGTTTCTGATGACGCCTATCCGAGACTATGGAAGCCTCGATGCCTTTGACAAGGCCTTTATCACCAAACTTTCATCTACCTCAATGCTAAACAGGCACCATTACCCATGGGACGCAAGCGGTATGGTCCTTGGCCATACAGTAATCTGAAGTTGAAGTTTGAAGTTTATTTCAGTATTATGAATACTGAGGACACGCAGACACAAAGCCATACTTGGCTTCACGTGGTCCGCGCTCCGTTACAGGGCATACAGCATAACAGCTTAACAAATTACATTGCACCATGAGAATGCACAGACAAAAAATGCAGATCATTCTAACTGACAAAACAACCAGCAGTTATAGAGGCTAACACTAAGCATATAATGAGGCACTTATACCGTAGGTAAAGCGCGGGAATTTAACAGGGTTGGTAGTTTGTGCGACAACATTTGGTGTCCATAATTAGTGCGGGCTCTTGGCACCTGCCAGGGTACGTTCACTCGCAAAGAACGCACATGTTCTTTTGCACTCAAACCTGAAAGACATTGAAGGAATGTGTTATTGTGTTTAGTTGATGTTTGGTATCGTTTTAACAGCGTATCTTCATATAATGCAGCTACAGGTTTAAGATTTAATGACGTGAAAAGGGGTGCAGTATGGGTGTCGTACGGTTGATTGGCAATAAGACGCACCACTCGTTTTTGTACTTTATACAATTTGTCTACATTTGTTTTTGTTGTGGTACCCCACACCAGGTAACAATAGCTTAGCTGGGACAAAAACAAAGATTTGTAAATTAACAGTTTAATGTTTCGAGGCAGAAAAAACGTAACTTACACAAAATTCCAACGGTTCTAGAAAGCTTATTTAACACAGCTTCTACTTGCTCGCTCCATGACATGTGTTGCTCAAAAAGCACACCAAGGCTCTTAATTGTGCGAACAAGTTTTATATCTGTGGAACCAAGTTTTAAATATAGGCTGCTATCATAACACGTTGTTTCGGCCGGAAAAGTACAGCCTTTGTTTTCACTGCATTTATGGTTAGAGAGTTTGTATTGCTCCACGCGTGAAATTTTTCTAGCAACTGGTTTCCTCGACTCATTAGCTCGGACAAGGTAGTTCCTTTCAGAAATAGGCTCATATCATCGGCATAAATTACAAATTTAGAGGTATTGTCAATTTTCACGACATCATTAATATACAAATTGAATAACAGAGGACCTAATATGCTACCATGCGGAACGCCTGCTTGGATAGATTTTATTTCAGATACCACACCATTTACTGCTACCAATTGGCAGCGGTGTTGAAAATATGACGATAGAAGGTCCAGGAATGATCCTTGAAAACCATAACAGTTCAATTTAACTAATAGAGTCTGACGATTAAGACAATCAAATGCCTTGGAATAATCGACAAATATGCCCAGGACATCCGTATGCGATTCGAACGAGTCTAAAATATATTCTTTTTGAGTTAGAAGGGCCGTTTCAGTAGAGCATCCCTTTCTGAAACCGAACTGAGAGGTTGTAATCAACTGGTGTATATTGGCAAAACTGGTCATGCGACTGTGAAGTAACTTTTCTACACATTTCGAAAAAATTCGCCAAATGGAGATAGGACGGTAATTCGAGAAGTTATTTCTGTCACGTCCTTTAAACAGAACGGTCACTTTTGCTGCCTGGAGCCGTCTAGGAAAGGTTGCTTGTAAAAACATTAGGTTGATGATATGTTCTAGTACGAAATAAATAATATGTACTGCATGCTTAACTGGCGATATTTGAAGATCATCGATGTCGGCACTTTTGCTGTTGCTTAATGACATGATAGTGGCACTGATTTCATGGGCAGTGGTGGGCATCAAAAATGCACTGTTACAAAGCATTTGTAAGTCATCGGTGCACTTTGCATCATGAGTACTATTTGCCAAAGAAACGGAATACTCATTGAAAGCATTAGCTAATTCTATGCCGTTTAATACTTCTCCATTTATGGAAATCGAGATTGGTGGAGCATTGGTGGAACCTCTGCCGAGGACACTGTTGAGTGTTTTCCATAAACGATCAGGTCTTTTAAGTGTCTCTGCATTAAATAGATTATCTAAGTATTTTCTTGTGGCGTCTCGAAGAGAAGTATTTAGCTTGTTTCTGTGAGCCTTAAAAGAGCGTAAGTCGTCTATGCTTTTGGTGTTAATGAAGCGGTGGTAAAGCCTGTTTCTCTCGCGTATTGCATTCAGGTGTTCTTTCGTTATCCACGGTTTTCGTGCTTTGCGTGGCGATTTAATGGTCACGTAAGGAAAACATCGGTCGTATACTCCCTTCAATATGTTTAGGAACGTATCATAGGCTTCTTCAGCATCAGTTGCTCTAAAAACACCCTCCCAATTTACGCGGCATAGCTCGTCACTGAAGAGCTGCAGTGTGGTGGTATCTATTTTTCTGAAGGCTACATTTTGAGATGGTTTCTTGTTAAGTTGATTACCAGTGCTACGACTAGATAGGAGAAAAATGGGCAAATGATCGCTAATATGCGCGTTGATGATGCCTGCTGTGAGCTGATCGGTGGAAATGTTCGTGATAAATACCTCAATTAGAGTCACTGTAGAAACCTGAACGCGCGTAGGTAAACATACATGTATAGCGTTGATGCAAGAACTTGCCTCCAGAATTCTACAAAGTTCTGTTTGTGTTTCTGATGTTCGCATGAAATTAATGTTCAAGTCGCCTCCTAGAATCAATGTGTAATTTTTATCATTGATCCAGTTCAAATATGTTTCAAGGAATGTGAAAAATTGAGGGATAGAACTATTGGGTGGACGGTACATTACGGAGTATACGTTAGCGCCACATTAAACTGTTAGTATTTTTCAAGCATTTTTCAAGCTCAAGACGGCTGCAATGCAGTGATTACCATCGCTTTTCGAGGGCCAGCATCATCGACAGATATTGTTCGTCAGCAGCAGCGACCACGTTTTTTTTTATTCAATAAACCCCTAAAGGCCCTCAATCGAGGTTATTACATAGGGGGGAGCAATGACACACAACGCAAAATAAGATTGAGCAAGCACCAAGGTGCAATACATAAGAACAGAAAGCACATGTAGAAAACCAAAGAAATAAACAAAAACCTGTAGTATACATTGTAATTTACAACGAAAAAAAGAACAGATAGTGTTTTAGACGCATAACAACCGCAGGAACAAAACAAAATAACAAAAAAGTTGAATGCAGCATGTGGTACAATGAATTAGTAAAGCTAAACAGACATTTTGGTAATAAGGTCCTGAAACTTATTAAGATCCCGTTCAGAAGCGATGTGTGATGGTAGATTATTCCAGTCGACTATAGTACGTGGTAAGAAAGAGTTAGCAAACGAAGAAGTATGGCATGATATGCGTTTAACTTTCAGCGGGTGGTGGCGACGTGGAAAAAAAGATTCAGGTGATTGAAAAAAATCGTCATGGAGCAGAACATGATGGTAAAGTTTATGGAAAAGGGTCAAGCGTGATAGTTTGCGGCGATGTGATAACGTATCAAGTTCGGCGCAAGCCTTTAGTGCGGTGACGCTAGTATGACGAGAATAATCAGAAAAGATGAATCTAACGGCACGGTTTTGCAAAGATTCCAAGTTATCTATAAGGTATGCTTCATCCGGGTCTCAGATGGCCGACGCATATTCGATTTAAGGCCGTATTAAGGTAAAATATGCTAGTTTTTTCAGGTGAAAAGGCGCTTGTTTAAGGTTACGTTTTAGAAGACCCAGAGAGCGGTTAGCAGCTGCAAGAATATGGCTAAAATGGTAATTCCATGTTAAATTAGACTGAAAGTGTAGTCCCAAATACTTGTAGGAAGTAGAAAGTTCAACCGGGTTATTAAGGAGAGTGTAAGATGTTGGGATGCGACAAGACTTGCGAGTGAAAGAGACAAGTTTAGTTTTAGAGGAATTAAGGGTCATTAACCAAGAAGAACACCACTTACTAATGGAATCTAAATCACTTTGTAAAGATTGGCGGTCAGAGTCGTTAGAAATGCTACGGTATATAACACAATCATCAGCGAATAATCTCATTTTGGATGATACGCAGGCGGATAAGTCATTTATGAAGATTAGAAAAAGTAAAGGTCCCAAACCGCTTCCCTGGGGAACACCGGACGAAACGGGTGAGGAGGACGAAAGATGATTATTGACAGAAATGAACTGAGATCGGCATGCAAGAAAAGCTTTAACCCAGGCAATAACATCGGAATGAATGTTCAAGTTGGTAAGTTTGAGCAAAAGTCTGTAATGGGGGACCCGGCCAAATGCTTTATGACAGGATCTGCTTGATTCCCGGCGTGGACGGAACACTTCTTTTGGCAGCGGCGGCGGCTCGTCTGCGGGACGCTGTTTGACCCTTCGTTATTGAACTTTTGCAGGTTAGTTTTCAAATTGACCTCTTTCGTATCAACTTTCCGCAGCTGCTGCCAATGTGAAGTGTTTTGCATTCAGTGGCTGCTGTTTGACGCATCTTGCAATGTCGCGTTGCTGTGCTTGCAGGGGTCTGTTTCTTGGGGATTCTGCTCGCTGGGCTTCCAATGAATGCGCATTCTTATTCCATGTGGGGGAGTGCTCTGGGGTTGCTGAGGGAGCACTTAAAACGAAAAGCAAAATAGAGTCACTCAAAAAAAATTGGAAGTGCGGGTCATGCAAGCCAGGTGGGTCAAAAGAAAACTGTTGAGTCTCCTGTCTCGCTGGAGACAGACATACATACAGTACTTCTAGACATAAATGGCAAACTGAACTCTCTGCTTTGCCTACCAGGCAAAGTCGATTCGATTCAGAGTTCCATTGAGTTGCTCTCAGCGGAGCTCGACAAGTTTGCTGCACGTCTTGATGCTCAAGACAAAGAAACGAAGCAGTTGAAAGATAGGGTAACCACCTTGGAAAACAAATGTGACCCAAATGAAGTGGCGGAACTAAAAGATGAACTGAATGACCTTGAATGGCGAAGCCGAAGGCTGAACCTGGAGTTTCCTGGCATTTCTCAAACGGATAACGAAATTCTTCTCGACAAAGTCAACGAAATTGGTGCAACTCTGTGTCTTGAACCCCTCGTCACGCATGACGTCATAGCTATCCACAGGTTGCCGTCGAAACGCGACAAAATACCTGGTATCATCGTTCGTTTTGCCCGTCAGGAATTAAGGGATAAATGGTTTGCCAAGAAACGTACCTTGAGTGACGAGAATAGTGACCAGTATATCCTAGAAAACCTGACAAAGCACGCTCGTAATCTTCTCTTTGTCACAAAGAAGTGGGCTAAGGAGCATGGTTATGCGTTTGTTTGGCACGCAAACGGCAGGATCCTTATCAGAAAGAAGCAAGGTGATTCTGTCGTGGTTGTCCGATCTGAAGCGGACCTTGCTCAGCTGTCTTACACTTTTATACAGAATATGCAGTACCACGAGGTGCTCCTACCGCACGATGTTAAGAGCAGCTTAGCAATAAGAAACAGCTTTTCAGCTTTACACCTAAATATTGACACATGCCTTCCTTAGAAGATGAGGAAGAACGCAACGGGCCATTGGAGAAAGACGAAGTGACTCCCCCCCGTCTCGTGCTGACCTGACTGGCTGCCGGTGTTCCTCGGCGCAGGAGACTTCTTTGTAACGTTACGTTACAAATCTGGTGGAGGTGCTGGGTATCGATCCCCGTACCTTGTTTCACGACTACGAGGGCATCGCGGATGGACACCTCCCGCTACTTCTCGAGAAGGAGATCGCCGTTGCTCGAGGACTCGTTCAACTCCATAACGGTTGTGCTACTGTCCTCCTGACGAATTTTGCTAAGGAGATGCGGCACCTCGCCCAGCAAACGGCTGTTGCCTTCCTTCACGACGTTACTGCCTCGCCTCGTTTATGCACCGCCGGGGCCAACCCTCAAGAGGAGGCTACATCTTGCCGTCTCCTTCAAACCGTTAAAATTAGCCCGGACTTGACGCCCGATCAAAGGAATCTTCTTTCGGCTCTTCTGACTGATTTCTCAGCCTGCTTCGCCACTGGCTCCAAGGTCGGTCGTACTCCTGTCGCCAAGCACCGCATCATAACCGATGAGGCCACGTTACCGGTATGCCAACGCCCGTACCGGGTTTCTCCTAAGGAACGTGAAGCCCTTCAAACGCAAGTGAATGAGATGCTTGCGGACGACGTAATCCAGCCTTCGACGAGCCCATGGGCGTCGCCAGTAGTCCTCGTCAAGAAGAAAGATGGCACCCTGAGATTCTGTGTCGATTACCGGAAACTAAACAACGTGACCAAAAGGACGTCTATCCGCTCCCCAGGATTGATGATGCCCTCGACCGTCTACGCGATGCCAGGTACTTCTCCTCATTAGACCTCAAAAGCGGATACTGGCAAATCGAGGTGGATCAGAGAGACCGAGAGAAGACTGCATTTGAGACGCCCGACGGCCTATACGAGTTTAAGGTGCTTCCGTTTGGTCTTTGCTCTGCGCCGGCCACGTTCCAACGTATGATGGACACGGTTTTATCAGGTCTGAAGTGGCAGTCGTGCTTAGTGTACTTAGATGATGTCGTCGTTTTCTCGCCTACTTTCGAGCAACACCTGGACCGGTTGCGCATTGTGCTTCAAGCACTCAAACGCGCACAACTAACGATCAAGCCGGAGAAATGCCATTTCGCTTTCAAAGAACTTCGCTTTCTCGGCCATGTTGTCAGTGCACAGGGCGTTCTCCCTGATCCCGACACGACTACCGCAGTGTCAAGTTTTCCACGTCCCAGCGATAAAAAGGCACTTCGGCGATTTCTGGGCCTTTGCTCTTACTACCGACGCTTCGTCCAAGATTTCTCCAAGATAGCTGAACCATTGACAGCACTAACCAGAGAAGACATACCCTTCCTGTGGGGAGGCGATCAAGAACCAGCTTTCCAGGAGCTCCGAAGCCGCCTCCACAGGCCCCCCATACTCGCCCATTTCGATGCAAACGCAGCAACTGACGTCCACACTGATGCCAGCAACGTTGGCCTTGGGGCTGTACTTATCCAGTGGCAAGATGGCGTAGAACGAGTTATAGCTTACGCGAGTCGAACACTATCCCGATCGGAGGCGAACTATTCAACGACCGAGAAGGAGTGTCTTGCGGTAATCTGGGCCATAAGCAAGTTTCGACCATACCTGTATGGACGACCCTTCCGTATTGTCAGCGACCATCATTCGCTGTGCTGGCTGGCCAGCCTCAAAGACCCGTCTGGACGCTTGGCTCGATGGAGCCTTCGTCTTCAAGAGTATGATGTTACCGTTGTTTATAAGTCGGGACTTAAACACCAAGACGCAGATTGCTTATCACGCGCGCCCTTAGACTCCGCTGCAGTGGAAAACGCCGACGATTTTCCCTTCATTGGGGCCATTACTCAATCCCATATGGCTGACCTTCAACGCAAGGACCAGGAGCTGGCGCCGCTCATCGAGTATCTAGAAGGCCGCGGTGGTCGGGTACCACCTGTTTTTCGTCGTGGCTTGCAGTCATACACTTTACGAAGTGGGGTTCTCTACAAGCGCAATTTTGAAAGATCACAAGAGACATTCCTGCTCGTAGTACCTATGGACCTACGGCCTGACATCTTGAGCGCTTGTCACGACGAACCATCCGCCGGCCACTTGGGAGTTAGTCGCACGTTTGCCAGAATTCGGGCGAAGTATTATTGGCCGAAATTATTACCTTCAGTACGATCCTATGTTAAAACCTGCCGTGACTGTCAACGTCGAAAATCTCCCCCCATGAAACCAGCCGGATTTCTTCAACCTATTGCTCCACCGAAAACTCCTTTCCAACAAGTGGGAATGGATCTTCTTGGCCCTTTTCCAAAGTCAACTAATGGAAAGCGTTGGATTGTTGTCGCGACGGATTACCTGACCCGGTATTCTGAGACCGCGTCGCTCACAAATGGAACTGCCACCGAAGTCGCCGCATTCTTTGTTCACGACGTCGTATTGCGCCATGGCGCCCCGGCTATTATTATTACCGACCGTGGGGCAGCTTTTACGGCCCGCCTGACTAAGGCAGTGCTGAATCTTACACACACTAGCCATAGACGGGCCACGGCGTACCACCCGCAGACTAACGGCCTGGTGGAACGGCTAAACAGAACTCTGGCCGACATGCTGTCCATGTACGTGGATATAGAGCATAAGACCTGGGATCAAATTCTCCCATACGCCCCGTTCGCATACAATACGGCACTTCAAGAGACGACGCGGATTACTCCCTTCGAGCTTGTCTTCGGCCGCCGAGTGACCACTCCCCTGGATACGATGTTGCTCGTATACCCCGACTGCGAAAGTGAACTTGATGTGGACGTCGCTAGTTTTGCTTAGCGTGCAGAAGAAGCGCGGCAGCTGGCACGGCAGCGCATATACCTACAACAGCAACTAGACGCTGATCGCTACAACCAGGGACGGCGCTTCGTTTCCTACGAGCCTGGAGACTATGTATGGATTTGGACACCCGTTCGCCATCGCGGACTGTCTGAAAAATTACTGCGCCGGTACTTCGGGCCATACCGTGTCCTCCGCCGCATCAGTGACGTTACTTACGAAGTAGAATCTGCCACCCGAGACCCCTCAAGCCGCAGACGACGCACGCTCACTGACGTTGTACACGTCGTCCGAATGAAACCCTACCACAGCCGCCCTGCTGACCGATCTGGAGACTGATAGTGCCCCGTTTTGTGTTGTGCTCCTCCTGTACCAACCTAGCCCACTATCTGTCAGCCCGTAGCTCACCAGTATGCTCCTAGTCGGCCGCATCGAGGCGATGCTGCAAACAAGGGGGGCAATGACACATGCCTTCCTTAGAAGATGAGGAAGAACGCAACGGGCCATTGGAGAAAGACGAAGTGACTCCCCCCCGTCTCGTGCTGACCTGACTGGCTGCCGGTGTTCCTCGGCGCAGGAGACTTCTTTGTAACGTTACGTTACAATATTCGCTCGATAAGAAACAAGGTCGACCACTTGCCCTATTTTATAGTACACCTTCAACGTAGGTTTGATGTGCTGTTGTTCACAGAAACGTGGGCGGTGCATGAAATTGATTTTATAAACCTTCCTGATTATTTTCTTTTCTATTTGAACCGAAGCACGCGTGGTGGAGGTGCAGCCGTTTACGTGAAAAGCGGTCTTAAAGCAGACCTGCTACCCGAGTTTTCTGTTATGAAGGATGATTTTGAGATACAGTCAAAATTGCTGACAGTATTGTCTCAGTGGTTTATAGGCCCCCGTCAGGTTGCACTAACACCTTTATTGAGTTTTTTGATGCCTTTCTTCACTTTTGCTCTCTGGAAAAATCTACGCTTATTGGTGGCGACTTTAATGTTAACATTCAAGATAATAATCATAACAGCAAAGCTTTTTTAGAAGCTGTCTTGTCCAATGAATTTTTGAATTTATAACCGCACCTACTAGATTTACAGCTACTTCTTCAAGTACCCTTGATGTTTTGATTGTTGACATCGTTTCATATGTCAATTTGGCTGGAACTATAGTTTCGGATATTAGTGATCACTGCGCTGTATTTGCTTCTGTTGTTGCCCAAACACCTGCTGTCTATTGTGAACATGTCTTTACTTACCAGTGCATTAATGGCGAATCCCTTAACTGCATTAGGCGACTGTCAATTCTTTCTGAAGACTGGAGCTCGATTTTCAATTACTCCAAGCCGGACGAATGTAATAAGTACTTTCTTAATAAACTAAAACTACACTACACACGGTGCTTTTCATGGCAGACAAAACCAAAAAATCTAAGAAGCGAAAACCATGTGTAAACCTTTTCACATGAAAATGATGAACCGCAAAAGTAAGCTTTTCAAGCGTTTTATGCTCTCTAAAGATCCTGCTGATCTAGTTTCATTTAAAATATTGTAATAAACTAACAAGTGAGCTAACGAGCGCTAAGAAAGCTTACCAGCACCGCTTAGTTAGTAATAACAAGCACAATCCCCGACAGCTATGGAAAGTTTTGAATAAAGCTATTGCCCACAAAAGACATCACAAAACACTAGGTGAACTATTTGTCGAAAATGAGCTTTTATCCGCAGCCTCCCTTGCAGAGAAATTTAACTGTTTTTTTACTGCCTTTAAGCCAACCGGAGATGTAAAACCTGCCACTAGTATAAATAACAATATGGCTAATGAATCACTGAACTTTTATCAGACGGATTCAGAATTAATTAATCTCAGTATTAATGAATCTCAAATCAAAACGCTGTGTGGATTATGATGGGCTGCAAATAAAACCGCTTAAGTTTCTTGCAGACCTAATAGCCCCGTATTTAGCTTTCATTTGTAATCAGCCCCTTTCATGCTCCATTTTTCCTATTGAAATGAAAAATGCCAAAGTAGCAGTTATCTTTAAAGGAGGTAATAAAGCCGTAATAACCAACTACCACCCGATTTCTGTACTTCCGGTTTTTTCGAAGGTATATGAAAAGATTATTCTAAAAAGAATGGATTGGTTCTTTACTAAACAGAGCTTGCTAACAGATTCACAGTTTGGGTTTCGAAAGGGACACTCTACCGAATCTGCTCTCCTATCAAAAAAAGAATTGATCTTGCAAAATTTTCCACGCAACTGTCTAACTCTCGGTATCTTTGTTGATTTAAGTAAGGCTTTTGACTTTCTTAACCACACTATTTTGCTTGCTAAACTAGAAATGTATGGTGTTCGAGGAATGTGTCTTCATCTTCTATGATCATACCTCACTGATCGAAAACGGGCTGTTTTCTGTGATGGACATAGATCCACTCTTCAGGCTGCAAACAGTGGTGTGCCTCAGGGCAGCCTTTTAGGTCTTTTTCTCTTTAACGGATACAGAAATGACCTCGTAAACTTTGACAGTAACGTTAAATTTACTCTGTACGCAGATGACACCAGTATTTTCTTAACGGGCTCCTCAACAGACCATTTATTAAATCGCGGTAACGCGTTCTTAAAACTTTGCATGCGTGGTCCGTTCAAAATGGGTTTTCTATTAATACCAATAAATCTAAAGCTGTTTTCATCAGACCTAAAAACGTCAAAATTAACTTAAACCATGGTCTTCAACTTGGGAACCAAAAAATAGAAATCGTGGACAGCTTCAGATCACTTGGTGTAATTTTTGACGCCTGTATGAGCTGGACCACACACACAACACATCTTCGTAAGAAATTAGCTCCTTCTTACTACTACTACTAATTGAAAATGCTTTTGGGGAATTGAAGGGTTGGTTTAGGCAGCTGCAGCGTTTGGACCTCATGACAGTATGCAACATGTCAAAATTTGTACTCTCGTGTTGTGTCCTCCACAACATCTGCATTGACAATGGGGACTCAGCTGACAGTCTACTTCAGGACATGCATCTGTGCTCTCAGGATAACAATGATCAAACCCCTACTGCAGCTGAAGTTCACAGCGGAACTTCTAGAGAAGAGAGCCACTTGCGGGCACTTGCAGAAGATAAACGAGAAAAAATCAAGGCCAAGATGGGACTAAAAAGGAGGCAGCCCCAAAATCTGTCATAGTGCAAGCAAGCACAGTGCTACACGTGAAATAAAAGTTGAAGCAATACTTAAGCAAGACTTGTTTTCAGCCGTGCACAGGAGGTATATGAAATAAACAGTCATTAAAACATCCACATGTATCAGCAGCGCGAACACCACACAAGAAGAAGAAGGAGAAGAAGGTAAAGAGCGCTGACCCTTCTTCTCCTTCTTCTTCTTGTGTGGTGTTCGCGCTGCTGATACATACGGATCGCAACCAACTAGCCCGACAGATGGTGTCATTAAAACATGTTCATCCGAAGTGCGGTGTTCTTTTTTGCCTGGGCACCAGGGCCTCACGGATGAGCTGATGTTTGTCTTCGTGCATCTTGCGACGTTCCTGACGGTCTTGAATACGCTCAGCTCGCCGCTCAGCACGCCTCTTCTCATTTTCTTGTTCCCGTTCTTCCCTGCGAGCCGTTCGCTCTGCAGTAATAGCCCGCATTTGGTAAAAAAATGCACCTGTTGCATACGAACGGTACTAGCGCGGAATTCCCTTTTCTTGACTTCCGCAGACCCTTTTGTTCTGTTCCCACTTTCTGAACTGTTCGTCCTAGTACTGGAGCTTTCAGGTAGAGGTTAGGGCGGATATGTTGAAATGTCAGCACTTGATGATGTCGTTGGCTCGTAGGTAACTCCAAAAGTGTCTCTTTGAGCCTCTGGCTCAAGACTGTCATCTATGCTCTGAATTTTTCTCATTTCATCGTCAAATGGGAGAGGGCAAGATGAAGCACCTGATTTGTTATTGTTATCACTTGCCTTTTTCTTCTGCCTCATTACCGTTTTGTAACGATTTTCTCATTGCTGTGGCATTTTGCTGGATACAAGCACACTGGCCAAATCCTGGGAAACCTGTTTAAAAAGCATTTTCTTGCTCTTAAACTTTTTGAAAAGGCCAACCATCATCATCATCATCATTTATTAGCCCTTAACCCTTTATTGACGAGTGTTGCCCACAGGCAACACACCAGAAAATATTTTTTTTCTTGTACAGTTTCAGTTTCGAAAGCTTCTTTTTTACTCTAAGCTCCGCCCATGATACTACTGCATGGGTATGTGGCGCCATCTGATGGATATTAAGGAAACTGAGGAAGAAAAAAAAAGAAGTTTGGCGCGCAAACCTCTGCAGAGCAGTCGACTGCACAACTTCAGTTTGTGAGCGCCAATTTCCTGGTAAGCACTCATTTTTTCCTTTGTGGCTTTTCGCAGTTGTTTAGAAGAATGCCTGGGTTTGCTCTTTGTTGAATTACACAAGTGGCACTGCTCTTTTGTGCCCGTAGGGCCGCGTCTCGTGTTTGTTGCCCACAGGCAACACCCGGCACTAAGCTGTGTTCTACATCCCGGTTAGTTTACGATGTGCTGTTTTTTATTGATAGTGTGCTACGTTGCCTACGCCGGTAACAAATGAGCTGCGCACTCGCATGCAGGACACACGGACCTATCAACAGGTGCAGAGTATGGATCCGAATCTATTTTATGGAAAAATAGCCGCAAAGGTTCCCCCTGAATGCAGTGACGACTCTGACCTGGAGTCATCGAGCGACGAAGAACCAGAGAATGCTGCTTCAGCCCGGGCATGTAAGCATTCCTTTTGTTGCCACAGCCAGTTTACACAAACATTCGAGCCGCAAATCAAGTAGCCTCTCTTGCCGAAGAAAGGGGTGCATTATGAAATGGGGGGGGGGGGGGGGTTCAACAGCAAGAGTGCGTTTGGCTCAGCGCTCCCGCGTTGGCCGCGGACGCCAGTCATGAGAGATGCATTCGCGTCTTAGCAATTTCCTCGGCTATATATATGGGACGCCTGGTAGCGTTTGGCGCTCATTTATGCAGCGCAGTAGCAGTGCCTTTTGTGCGTTTGAAACGCCAACTTTGCTTAGAACATCTAGAAATGCAGGAAAACTTTCACCTTATGTCATTATGACTACGTAATTGACACGGGTACTTCATGTACTAATTTCTAAATTAGTTTGCCTTTTGTTTGAAAATATATTTATATCGCATCTGATTTCTGGTCTATTTTTACAGCTCTGTCAACTGACTGTCAAGATGAAGATATCCCTAGAACTCCAAGCACAGGCAATAATGAGAGTACAAATGAAGAAATTCCCAAGCCTTCGAAAAACGGTCCTGCATGGAGGGTTGTCCAAGACTCCTCTGGTAGTACCATGCCAAAGTGGAAAGACGTACCGCCCTATCCATCTCCGGTGAAGTCTCCCATCAGCTACTTCAGACACTATTTTGATGCAGATTTCCTGTCTCTAATCTGTGAGCAGTCTTCCCTGTATAGCGCTCAGAGGAATCCCAACAAAGTTACTTCAATGACAGTCAATGATTTAGAGCAGTTTATCGGTACAGTGCTCACTATGTCGATTATGAAGCTGCCTCAAACACGCATGTACTGGTCGGAAAGGTTCCGCATCAGTCAAGTTGCCGCCACCATGACGAGAGACAGATGGGAAGAAATCAAGCAGTCACTGCATTTCAATGACAACCAGGAGGCACCGGACCCGAATGACCCCGAACGTGACAGGTTGTACAAAGTACGGCCCCTATTGGACCACGTCGTCTCCAAATGCCATGAAATTCCAAAATCTCAAAAACTATGTGTTGATGAACAACTGGTTCCTTTCAAAGGCCGCAGCTCATTGAAGCAGTACTTGCCAAACAAGCCAAAAAAATGGGGTTATAAACTCTTCCTTCTATGCGACGAGTGTGGCATAATGTACAACTTTGAAGTGTACACAGGCCAAATTTTTCCGCAGCCGGGTTTTCCAGACATTGGCGCCAGCGGCAACATCGTTCTGAGAATGGCGAGCGACGTGCCTCGCGGTCTAGAATACATCCTCTATTTTGACAACTGGTTTTGCAGTGTGGACTTACAGGTAGTGCTCAAAAAGGCTGGGATCAGTTCTGTAGGCACAGTACGTGAAGGTCGCCTAAAAGGATGTAAACTTCCATCCGACAAAGAGCTGAAAAAGAAAGGGCGTGGCTCTTACGTCGAGATGGAGACAACATTTGAAGGAGTGAGTCTGAGGGCTGTGAAATGGTTTGACAATCGTCCCGTGACGCTGCTGTCCACATTTGCATCAGCCTCACCAGAGAATACTGTGAAGCGCTTTGACAAGAAGACCCGAATGACGGTGAGCGTACCTCGTCCTTTTATTGTAGGTGTCTACAATGAAAGCATGGGCGGTGTGGATCTAATGGACATGCTTGTGGCGCTGTACCGCATCCACTTGAGATCCAAGAAGTGGTATAGGCGGCTATTCTTCCATTTATTGGATGTCGTAATCGTCAACTGCTGGCTACAGTACCGCCGAGATGCCACCGCGGATAATGTGCCACGCAACAAACAAATGACCCTACTGTCTTTCAAAGCAGATATTGCATGCGTTTTGAAACAGCAGGGAAAGGTTGCAACACCTTCTAGACGGCGACCATTGGGCCCATCAAGAGTCGAAAATGAACTGCAAGCGAAGAAGCGGCGTGGGCCAGCAGCTATTGTACCCTGCAAGGAGATTAGGCTGGACACAATTGACCACCTCCCTATGTTCTCTCCAAATAAAGGTCGATGCAAATACCCCAACTGCACAGGTATCACACGTGTAATGTGCAGAAAGTGCAATGTACATCTTTGTTTCACTCCAGGAAAAGAGTGCATGTACAAGTTCCACACTAACCCGTAATAATCGCGGAATGAGGCCTACTTGAGGACTCATGCCTACTGTTGCCTACAGGCAACAAAGCTGTATATCATTTGCTATATGTAGGAATTTGTTTGTGATTAGAAAATATGCTTTGTCATGTTGTAATAAGTGCAGTTGTAGAAAAAATAAAAGATTTTTTCAAATATTTTATTGTCTCGTCAATAAAGGGTTAAAGGTCCCGTTAGGGACATTACATAAGGTGGGGGGGAGGTGGTACAGGGATGTTCAGCTGTCATACATGAATATAAATATAGAAGGAATATAAATACAGAAGGAATATAGAAATACAGAAAAATGTAGAAAATATAAAATATAGAATAGAAAAAAGTAGAACAATACGAAAAAAGACTGAAGTAAAAAATTCAAATAATCATGTCATGACAGAGTGTAGCAGAAATATAAACAAAAACAGATTATAACTTTGGAAGTAGGAACTTTGGATTATATGTATCTGTGGTGTGAAAAATAAACTAGTTGTGAGTGCCGCTCTGTCCCGTTCTCCTGTCTTGTGTGTGTGTGTTGTTTTTGGCGCCTTTATTTTTACAATGAATTACCAACTAGCCCAGCAAGTTCTCTTAAGTAGGGCAGGCTGGTCAGTTTGCAGGGCTTGGAATCCCAGGAAAGTATTTGATAGCATTCTAACATCAGTTTAGTTTCCCCTGGTGTCCACTCAGCAGCTGAAATGAAACTAAGGCTAGCTTAATAAAAGCGCAAAATGTGTCAAGCGGTGCAATTGGCACAAGCTCAACTCCACCGCCTCTTTTCACTCCAGGCGCTGCCTGCATTCCCCTCTCGCCGGAATCCGACCCAGCGGTATTATCTGTACGTGAACATACAATTGCAACTGCGAAAACTCTGTCGACTACCTCTTTTCGGCGCCGCAACACAACCTCAAAATTTGGCAATTTGCCCACCCGCATATAGATGAAGGTGAATGAGCGGAATTGATGTCGGATCTTGTTTAAGAATGTACTTAGGAGGCCCCCCAAGTTGTTTTTAAAGAGCTTTGCTTTGCATAATTAAACGTTGCATAGTTAAACAGGCATACACAGCAATGTGAGAGCATCGACAGATAAAAGGGGCAATAAACCGCAGAAGAAGGTCCGACAGTACAGCGAGAAAGTGCGTCGCCGTTCTCGTCCGTCGTCGCGTCACGCCGAAATAGTCCATTCGGCGCGAGAAACTGTGAGCAATGAAATAAATCGACGAAAACAATCGTCAGAAATGGTTCATGCATAGTAGTTATTGTCGCTTACCGTCGGGTCTCTCGTCAATGCTCTCACGAGAGGCCAACGCACCGATGACAGCTGTGGTGAACACAAAGAAAGCGCTGGTATGAGCGCTGTTAGGCTTCGCAGCTAATTTTTAGGATAGACGATGCTTACCTGGTGGAGCAGTTAGCGATGAAGCATTTACCATGGCCATGAACAGCCGCTGGGCTTCTTCACCCATCGTCAAGCAAAAGACGGCGACAGATGCAAAACTGGCGCGGAAATTGGCGTCGGGATGCTGACAGCGCCAGCGCGGGAAAAGGTGCTTGGTCACATGACACTTGACGTCACGCGCTCTCCCTCGCTGCCCTGCTCTCGGGACAGCGGGCATGTTCCATTCGCGAGACGACGACCCGCTACAGGCTGCTCTCGTGCACTACTCTGGCTGCTCTCCCTCCTGTTCAAACCGCTCTAAGTAAAATAATCCCAAGGTCCGTTCAGTGTATGTAGACGATCTCCAGAACGCTTGCAGATCCTCCAACGTATGGGCATGTGAAAGACAAATATAGTTAACAAGAAATAAACTGGCAACATTGGCAGAGAGAAGAGTTTTCGGTTTTTTTCCGCAGAAAACAGTGGCCATTTTTTTCTCACTCAAACGAGGTTTACGGGCCGATCCCACCCTACACCTGAACGAAACGGAGTTACCCGTAATAAATGAACATAAATTCTAGGCATAACATCTGAGAGAAAACTAACTTTCCTGCCTCACATACACGCTTTGAAAAAGAAAGCCTCCCGATGTCTCAGTATACTTAAAGTACTCTCCCGAAAAGACTGGGGTTGCGATAGGACATGTCTTTTACAAACTTATCGTTCTCTGGTGCGCTCTTCCCTGAATTATATTGGTCAATGAAAACATCGTACCTGAAACGGCTGGACCCAGTACATAATTTAGGTTGGCGTTTTCGCACTGCTGCCTACAGGACTACGCCCATAAATAGTCTTTATGAAGAAACTAACGAACCATCGCTTACAGACAGAAGAACAATGCTCACGTGTTGATACATTTTAAAAATCCGTTCACTACATGAACGCATCTATCGCCAAATAGTCACAAAGTGTACATCAAGAACACTGTTTAACAACAAACCTCTCGCTATCAGGCTACTCATTCATTTTGAAGAGATGTGCCAAAACCTCGGCCTACTAGACACATTACCCGGCATTGTTCAAAGGCAAGACCCACTGCCTTCATGGTACAATTTTCCTGCAATCTGTGATTTCACACTGAAGCAGCTTCATAAAAAACAAACTCCACAACAAGATATATTACAAGAATTTCTTGCACTCGTGGAAAAATATAGTATTCACAGCTTGTTATACAGATGGCTATAAAACAGATGTTTTCGTAGGAACTGCAGTGGCGCGAGTCAATTCGGAGAAAACCGTACGACTTCCACATTGCGCATTAATTTTCATTGCAGAATGCTACGCAGTCTGGGTGGCCATAGTAAAAATATTGAACAATCCCCTCGCAAACAGTATCATCTACAGACTCCCTAAGTGTACTTACACCTCTCCACTCTAGAAACGCAATAATTCCTATACTTGGTGATATCGTACACAGCAAAGTAAACGCCACAGCTCGAGGACAAACTATAAAACTCTACGGGTTCCGAGTGATGTCCGAATAAAAGAAGGCAAGAGAGCAGACTTTTACGCTGCTCAAGCTCGTAGCAAGGAAACAAAAAAAATCTGAATATACCCTTTAAGGATTGCACGAAATAAGTAAAACGGAAATCAAAGAAAAATGGCAGTCGGTTTGGAACAGCGAAGGGAATCTTGGTAAAAACGGTTCTAGGCGAATTGAAAATATGTGAGCACCAAGAACGTTTCAAAGAAGTGATACTCTGCCCTCTCCGAATAGGCGACACACACGTCACGCATAACTTCTTGCTAAGAGAACAAAAACCAGTTTGTAAAGAATGCGGAGATGAACTTACAGTTAACAACATTTTATTTTCTTGTGTGAAACTGGAAAAACTAAGAAAAAATTTCTTTACTCAGTTTTATAATGAATGAATTCCTTTTCATCCAGCATTGCTTTTAGATGATAATGCCATTCCTAACATACCTTCCC